>NC_135532.1:83140878-83459699 GCF_045843805.1 Urocitellus parryii | reverse complement strand
TTTATAAAATACGCAGCTTCAGGTATGTTGTTATCACAACAGAAATGGACTAATACAACAAGACACTATATGTATCACAAACCTTATTTTTCAAGTCAGAAGAGTGAGACTTTAAGAAGTTAATTCCCAAGGTCTCCCAGTTTGTAAGTAGCTGAGCCAAAATTTGGAACAAAATCTGAGCCTGTCAACATTCTTTTTTAACACCAAGTAGTAACTAGAGTTTTGGAGACAGAAACTAATAGTATTGTCAGGTGTAACCCCACGTTTATGCTCTAAGAAATAATGAGATTGGAGAGGAAGATAGCATTATGATCCTGCTGACACTGGAAGACAAGACTCGATAGAGCTATCTGGTCCTGCAAGAGAAGGAGGTTTAAAACACAAAGCCAGGCAAGCCCCGATTTTGTAAAGTTCAGTTTTAGTGGGGGAAAAACTACCTGAAGAAAATCCATTTAGGGTTTCTCTGTTGTGGATATGAATAGGACCAACTGAAAGGGAGAAGGGGAGGTTTCAGGGTATTTCAATTTCAAATCCCTTAGTAGGTGAAATCTCTTCTTTCGGGCTTTTGCCATTGTTAGAATTCCTTTATGAATCTCTTCCCTGTGTTTGAAGCTGGGTTATGGTTGGCCAATCACAGCAGCTTTTGCTCAGGTGGGACCACAGCTGGGGTCTACCAGGAAACCCCAGAGGCAGGCCCTGGACTGCTGGGGAGCAAGCAGACAGGCGGGCACTGGGGAAGGTGCTGGAGATGCTGTGGTTAAAGCCACTTGTGGAATAGAGCAACAAAAGCCATTTTACTTTAGAATCACAAATACAGCAAAATGGAAATACCAACCTGTGCTCTCATCTACGGTCACTTCATAGCCTAGCACTGAGATGGCTCCTGTCTATCCACTTAGCTTGATTCAACCCCCAAATCACTCAAAACCATAGCTGAAAATTCAAAAATCTTCTCATAATAAAAGTGGCATGTCCTCTTTATAGAATCTCCTAGCAAATTAATATTATGTAAGTTACTTGAATTTTTAAAATAAAGGGGTTTCAACCCAAATTTTAAAAAAAAGATTTTATTTTAAATATCTATGGACACAATACCTGTATTTTTACTTGTTTTTATTTTTATGTGGTGTTGAGGATTGAACCCGGTGCCTTGCACATGCTAGGCGAGCGCTCTACCGCTGAGCCACAACCTCAGCCCTCAACCTGAATTTTTATGTTAAATTTTTTTGTTCTTTTTCTCTCATTTTCCAAATTGTCCAGGGTCAGAGTTGTATAATCTATGATACCGTTGGTCCAGTTAAATGTCTCAGAATCAGAATCTCACCTGTAAATATATAGCCCTGGTATAAAATGTGTCATTCTATAAAACTGTTTAGTTTATATAATATTATATAGTATAAAACTTTT
Source organism: Urocitellus parryii (assembly GCF_045843805.1). NCBI lineage: Eukaryota > Metazoa > Chordata > Mammalia > Rodentia > Sciuridae > Urocitellus > Urocitellus parryii. The sequence continues at coordinate 83,458,292 of NC_135532.1, read as the reverse complement.
TTGTTTAAAAAAGTCAACAATACCTTTGTCAAATAGCTTAAAGATGTTAGAACACAGATAAACGTGGAGTTGGGTTAGGAATCATAGTGGTGTTAAAGAAACACTTTGTCTGGCAGGGTGTGGTGGCACATTTCTATAATCCAGCTACTTGGGAGGCTGAGGCAGGAGGGTCACAAGTTTGAGGTCTGGGCAACTTAGTGAGACCATGTCTCAAAATTAACAATAAAAGGACGGGAGACATAGCTCAGTAGTAGAAAACCCCTAGGTTCAATCCCCATTACCAAAATTAAAAACAAAACAAACGTTTTGTTTTTAGGCTTTTTATTCTCTCTACCCCCATAGCTGATATTTTCATGCCTTCAAATTTGGTAGGCAAATATCTATCAAAATACTGTGATCGTTTGAACCTGGAATGGCCCCCAAAAGCTCATCTGTTGAGGCTTGGTCCCCATATGGTGGCACTATTGGTGAGGTGTGAAGCTTTAGCAGTGGGGCCTACTGAAAGGAAGTACGGCACTGGGGGGTGTCCTTGGAGAGTATATCTTATTTCCAGTCCCCTCCTCTGCTTCCTGACCCTCATGAGGTGAGCAGCTTTACTTCACCGTGTACTCTCCATACCTTGATGTACTGTCTCTCCTCAGGCTCATAGCAAATGATCTAGTGAATATGGACGGAAACTTCTGAAACTGTGAGTCCAAATCGACCTTTTTTCTTTTAAGTTTATTTTCTCAAGTGTTTTGCCACAGCAACAGAAAACAGGACTGTCATGGACAGCTATTCTTAGAAAATGGCAGAGAGGACTTGGTAACCAATGGCAGGTTCACAAAGGCGAGTTGGAACCAATTACAAACCAGATAGGCCTGTCTTAGTGTGTTGGCACACAGTCTGCACCTTCCCACATCCTGTTTGAAAACATTGCTTACCAGAGTCTGTTCAGAACATGCTGTAGGGATGCTGTGCTCTTGGACTGTGTGTGGAACACAGGGGTATCTGTTTGTTGCATTTGAGGTACGTGGACGCACTCTAGGGACAGGGTAGTTCTTCCTTCAGACACATTTGCTAAAAATTCATGGTGTCCTCTTTACTCTAGGAGTTGTCCCTAGTAGATCAGTGTCAACCTTGAGAGAGAGCACAGCTTTCAGAGTAGTTCTGTGACTTCTGTTGTTACTCCCAAATTTTAGGGATGCAGTATTTGTCCTGAAGATCATGAATAAGCTCCATTGGTTACAATAGGAATTTTAAGCTCTAAAAAAAAAAAATGGAAAGCAAGAGGAAAAGTAACGAGAAATTAAAAAGTCTCAGACAGGGATGGTGGCACATACCTGTAATCCCAGCAACTCAGGTGAGTTATCTCAAAAAAATAAAAAGGGCTGGGGATATGGCTTGGTGGTTAAACGCCCCTGGGTTCAATCCCAAGTACCAAGAAAAAAAAGAAAAAACAAAGGACCAATAGTAAGGGCCCTGAAGAACTTCTGGCTTTTGAGGAAAGATCTATAAATCACTTTCTTTTTTCTCTTTCTCCCTTTCTTTCTTGGTACCAGGGATTAAACCCAAGGGTTTAACCACTGAGCAACATCCCCAGACATTTTTGTGTGTGTGTGTGTGTGTTTTATTTAGAGACAGGGCCTCAGTCATTTAGGCAAACTACCTGAGGTAGCTAACTTTATAAGAAGGAAGGTTTATTGAGGTCACAGTTCTGGAGGTTCCGTGTAAACAGCACACAGCATTCTCTGTGATGAGGGTCATCAGTTAGCTGTATTGACTTAGGACACAGTTAGCAATGGCAGGAGTGTGTGGGGGCAGGGGTGGGGAACAAGCAAGTGCTTGGGCAATCCTCCTGCCTCAGCCTCTGAAGCTACCTGGATTACAGGTGTGCGCCACTGCAGACAGCCTGCAAGACCCTTCCCTAAATACTGCAGGTTCACAACCCTTTGGTTTTGAGAGCAACCTGGGTCGCCAGCTGAAGGCATTAATCCTGATTCTCAAAAGTCACTCAGATCAGAGACACAAAGGCATGTTCACAAACGTGCCCTAACTTACCATCCCCCAGAGCTGGCTCTCAGGTAGTCATCTGGTATCTCAATCACCAGGAGGCAAACTTACCAAGTTAACTCTAAGGATAGAACACCTCAAAATAGAGTGCTTATAGGTATGATCCAGGGTGCCTCATCAAAATGGAAATTCCTGAGTGTGGATCTGAGAAATCCTGTCCCAGGTGACCAACAGGGAGTCTAGGGATCTGCATTTTTATCAAGACCTCACCACCAACCAGCACCAACAGTTGATTCTGACCCTCGAGGTCTGAGAACCACACCTAGAGAAACACACCTGGAACTTACATTAAAAACTGGTTCTTCACGCTGGGGTATAGCACAGTGGTAGAGTATGTGCTCGGCGTGTGATAGAGTATGTGCTCGGCGTGTGAAAGGTCCTGGATTCAACTTCAGCACCACCAATAAAAAATTCTTCAGAAGTTTCCTGATTGTTCAGATTATAAATTCAAAGCCTTAACAATGGTTTGACAGTTGATAGAATGATGCAAATGTTGTATACATTCTCAGCTGGTCCAAATGGATAATGAAGCATTTAGTGATGGATTAAACTCAGGCATTTGGTTATGGTGTTGGCATGATCCTTCTTCTGTGAGCTCACATGACAGAGAAATGCCAATGGCCTATCTGCATTTCTGACATTCTTCCTCTCCCTTCCTCAGTTATATAATACTCCTCTGTCTTAGCTGCCTCTCCAGGGACAGTTGCTTTGGTGGTGACAAATGTCCAGAGAGTTATGCGGCCAGGGGGGAGGTGGGGCATGAGAAGACAGATACCTACATGTTGGATGCTGCTATCATTTGGATCTGGATTATCTCCAAAGGCTCATGTATTAAAGATATAGTCCCATTGGAATGTGGCAGAACCTTTAAGAGGTGACCCACTGGAAGGTTTTAGGTCAATGGGGTGTACCCTTAAAGGAGGTTGTAGGAAGTCAGTTCCTTCCTCTCTCTCATTTTTTTTGTTTCCCGCCATAAGGTGGATGGGTTGCCCTGTCACATGATGTCACTATGATTTCCTGCCCCAGGCCCAAAACAATAGAGTAATGGATCACAGACTGAAATCTCCCAAAGTGTGAACCAAAATAACCTTTTTCTCTTTATAAGTCGACCATCTCAGCTGTTTGTTTCAATAACAGAAGGCTGAGGAACATAGGTGCTGTCTTTTGTGTATGTGTGAGCAAACGCCACATAGAGTTTTCTCAGCAACTGTGTTTTCTGCAGCTTGGGAAGTTGACAACCACATAACTACTCAGGGAAAAAAAGAACACCTCATCTCCTGGATTCTGGGTCTAGATTGTTTGATGGACCCACACACTGATACATGAAGGCACATTTGCATGCATTCCTGTCTCCCACAGAGTCTTGAGTTCAGTGCTAACTTCCAGGTTGGAATCCACAATCGTCAACTTGAAGGAAAACAACAAGCTTTCTGAAATACACAGTCCTTGTTGAAATTGTCCCCAAACTTTATGTTTCTCGTAGCTTTAATCAGGGAATTTCTTTTGTTTATAGCCCTTTGCCACAGGGGAGAGGCAGAATATTGGGCAAGCACAATACAGAATGAAAGGTCACATTTTTGCAGCACATTTTTGTAATTCTGTGCTGATTCATCAGACACCAAGATTTTCTGAAAAATACCCTTCCTGACAAAATTGGAAAGAACAGTAAGTGGAACAAATGAAATCACCCTCAACACCAGGGCTGCAGGGAGCATGGTGAATGGTACATTTTAACTACATCTCAACCTTGGGAAATGGGTATTCTTACTGTTCTTTCCATTTGGGTGGAAATGTGCTGATGGATTTTCATTCTGCATCCACAGGGTGCTTTAATGGAAAGCAGGCAAATAAGGATTGTTAATTCCGTGTTTACCCCTGGTAAGAAAATTCAGGCTCCGAGGGTGGAGGGCTTGCCTGGCCCATGATCTGAGTGGACCCCTGCGCTGGGGCCATGGGGGCTAACCTGCTCATTTTGCCTCATTTTAGCCAGGTTCTCTTTTTAAACCCCAAATATCTCTTTCTTCCTTTATTCTTTTAATTTTTCCTTGAACTCTTTCTCTAAAAATAAGATCCAAGCCTATTGAATGGGTAAGATTTTCACTTTAAAAAGTGATTCTGATCTCCCCCTCCACGTCATGTCTATCAGTCATTGTCAAACCTCTGGACAAAGTTGTAGAAGTTTTTTTGGCATGCCCCTTGGAAATTCTTATCTGAGAAATTGTCTTCTTTGAATAACTGACCTACTTCCTTCTATCAGATATGGGGATTTATGTATTTCTTGTGTTCCGGAAAGTTCAGAGCTAAATTTAATATCCAACCATGGCCTTTCTATTATCCTAAGAAGATTCTTCCCTTTCCATGAGGTTTTTAAATTTTACGTTTCAGCTTTATTCTATATGCACCTTTTATTAGGAGCCAAAGCTTTTTGGAAACACGCATTTTGAGTAAACGTTTTTGGATGTGAATTTAATTGGTTATGAAGTAAAAAAATCAAATGCCCTAACCCAAACTGTAAGAGTATTAGATTTAAATGGGTGGATCATATAAAACAAGTGATTTTTTTCATTACAAATACTGTAGAGTAAATGTTGTTGTGTAAGAAACTTGTTGTTGTGGAGAAGTCCAGAAGTTTGACGGAGGAATGCTAAAGCTTGATGTTAGTGCTAAAGTCTCTGGAAGCAATTCATATAAAATATTATGGGAAAGATCATCTTTGCACTTCACAGGAAAAAAAAAAAAGTTGGAGCCCCTGGGTGCCTGTGATTTGTTTGTAATTCCACTCTGTCAGCCCTCTCAGCAAACCTGGTTGCTGGACATTGATTTCCGTTCTAGGCACAAGACAGCCCTCCTCACCTTGTCAAGATGAGGGGGTTCTAAAGACCATCAGCTTCAAGTCAGAGCCATCTACCTCAGTCAAGCCCCATTTCCCTAATCTGGAAAATGAAATCCTAATACCCACTTGAATGAATGTGGACAATTTAGCAAAATGCTTTATCACAAGGAATTATTTTACAATTATTTTTACAGTTGTAAAAAAATATCAAGTGTTCTGTCTTATAAAAAATACTATGCAGAGTCAGGTGCGGTGGCATATACCTGTAATCGCAGCAGCTTGGAGACTGAGGCAGGAAGATCATGAGTTCAAAGCCAGCCTCAGCAAAAGTGAGGTGCTAAGCAACTCAGTGAGACCCTCTCTCTCTCTAAATAAAATACAAAATAGGGCTGGGGATGTGGCTTAGTGGTCCAGTGCCCCTGAGTTCAATCCCCCATCCTTGCCTCCCACCAGATTCTATGCAGAGCCCCATAGTAGGGGTTTTTTTTTAAAAGAAACTTTTTTTTTTTTTATCTATCACACAAAAATGTGTACAAATCACTAATGTGCAGCTTCTTGGATTTTCTCAAGGTGAACACACAAGTACTAGCATTTGGACTAAGAAATAGCTTAAAATTTCCTCCTACTCACTTCTCCATCCTAGGAGAGTACCACTATTCTGACATTTAATACTATGCATATAATATGCCTATTTGGGGGTTTTTGTATAAATGGAGCAATATAGTATGAACGCTTCTGGGCCTGTGTTCTTACATTCAACATTGTTTTTCCAATATTTATTCATAATGTATGTATGTGTAGCAATAGTTTGTTCATTCCTATGGCTGTATGGATATACATTATATACCACATTTTATTTATAAATTCCAGCATTGATGGGAATTGGGTTTCCAGTTTGAAGGTGTTAGGAATCAAGTTTTTCTGAAATTTTTGTACATGTCCTTTTTCTTTCTTATTCTGCTACTTATCTATCTATATCTATATGTATATCTATATGTATATCTATATGTATATCTATATGTATATCTATATCTATCTATCTATCTATCTATATATATATATATGTAGCAGAATAGATAGATAGGAGAGAGAGAGAGAGAAAACATGAGAGAAGATTGTCTCACACCATTATGGATGCTGAGAAGTCCTAGAAAAGCTGGTGTAAGTACTGGTCCCAGTTCAAATGCCCAAGAACTAGGAGCACCAATGTCTGAGGATGAGATAAATGTCCCAGCTCAAAAATTTTGTCTTTCTTCCTCACTTTCTTCTTCTTCTTCCTCCACCAGGGACACTCTACCCGTGCCCTTTTTGTTCTATCCAAGACCCACCTGGATGAGTGCAGTTCTTCTACACCCAGTCTACTAATTCCAATGTTGATCTATTCTAAAAACACCCTCATGGACACACCAACAAATAATGTTTTATCTGCTACCTGGACATTTCTTAGCCCAGTCAGGTTGACATATAAATTCACTGTCACACATTACATGGCTGGGAAGTGCTATCTCATTATGCTTTTAATTTGTATTTCCTAGGTGACTAATGCATTTGTTGAATTTTTAACATTACATAATATTGTTTAGATAAGACACCTGTGTATACAAAACAACACAGACCTAAATATATAAAGTGAAAGCTACCAAAAATATAAATAGAACTTGGTGAATCACAAATGTAATGAATAATTCCAAATATTCTTATTTAAGAATTAAGCAGATTAGTGAACTTTAAATACTCAAGATAAATAAGATCTTAGTAAATCCTTAATCGCATGTGATCATATAGGTGTATTTTCATCCTGTAAATAGGATGCTTTTTTCCTTTTAAATGTATAAAATTTAAGTAGGTACTTGATGATAAAGGACATTTCAAATAGTTCATGAAAGTGGATTTTAAAGTCATTTTAAAGAAACTGAAACCCAAAATAATAATGACAATAATAATAATAATAATAATAATAAGGCACACTCTCATAAAATGTCCCTAAAGCAAAGAGGAAGATGAGGTTAAAATTATGAAATTACAAGTTATTTAGTAAGCAATTAAAACTAGGAGGACTTGTAGCAAATCTATGGCATCCAGGGAAAGTTGTGTTTTGAGAAAGTAGCTTTAAGTACTGTCTTTATAATAGAAGAATTTTTTAAAAAAGACAAGTTGAATTTATCTCAAGAAAATGGAAGTAAGAAAAAAATAAAATAAAGGAACCTAAGAAAAGGAAATTAATTAAGATAGTAGCTGAACCAGCACAGTGGCACACACCACTAATTCCAGTTACTTGGGGAGGAAGACCTCAAATTTAAAATAACAATTTTAAAAGGGTGGAAGATATAGCTTATTGGTAGAGCACTTGAGAGGCCTTGAGTTCAATTCCCAACATTGAAAAAAAAATAGAAAGTAATAATATTGAAGTAGACAGAGGGGCTATTAAATCCTCGGTTACTCACATTTAAGATTAAGGTCAGTAAATGTCTTAATTCTTATCTTGGACACGATGGGAACCTTAAATACAAGCTCATTAATTCTCTAGTTATTTAGCTTTCTTTGCTATTCTAAAATATCAACAGCAGCAGTAATAAGAATAATACCTAAGACAGTATAAATGGTCATAGTAAGTTTTAAAAATTAATGTTATAGTGAAATTTGAGCAGTATTGTGCATCATTTATGGAGTCTATCTATATAGGAAGGCTATTACCTCTACATATTTACAGTTGCCCCTCAGTATACCTATAGGATTGGTTCTAGGACCCACAAAGATAACAAAACCTGGGGCTGGGGCTGTAGTTCAGTGGTAGAGTGCTTGCCTCATATGCGTGAGGCACTGGGTTCGAGCCTCAGCACCACATAAAAATAAATCAAGATAGTGTCCCCCCCCAAAAAAAAAAGAATTGAAAAAAAAAAACATTCTGTCAACTAAAACTTTTTTTTAAAAAAGAAACCAAAACCTGTGGATGCTTAAGTCCCTTAAAATGGCACAGTATTTGCACAAACTCACATATATCCTCCTGCAGACCTTACATCATCTCTAAGTGACTTACAATGCCTGACTCAATAAGTTATGTAAACAGCTGTTCTACTATACTGTTTAGAGAATAATGATGAAGAAGAAGCCTGTACATGTTTCAGTACACACATAATTTTTAAAACATTTTTGTTCCCTGTTTGGTTGGATCTGAGTTTGCAGAACCCCTGGCTACAGAGGACCACCTGTACTGTACCTATGCTATTATGCTAACTTCAGAATGCTAAAAACATGAGATGCAGGTACTGTTAAAGAGACAGTGGAGGATAAGTGTTTCAGTAAGGCCTTTATATCACATGTATAAATATCCTGAAGAAAATACCTCAAGCCCTTTTCCATACTGCCGACAGACAGAAGCTGCATGAGCCTTCACAAGCTAGAAGAGGCAAATTGGATGATTTTCATTTGCAGACATTTTCAGGCTCTCTCTGAACCACCTGTAGAAATTATAGAATTGCTATTAACTGTGGTTTTTTGAGGAACTATTATAATGCTAAGCATAGAGGATATTAGAAAACAAAAAGTTGGTCTTCAGTTTCTATAACAGAAGACTAAAAATCTTCAATGCACTCTAGTTCTTTGAAATCTGATAATGCTGATGGGTCACTTTCCCAGAGCCAAATTTACCTGCTTGACTAGTCTTCCCAAGAAACCAAACATCCCTGTTAAAAGATGAGATGTCAAAACAAAACCAATCAAAACAGAAGACAGGCAGAAGAGTGGGGATGCCTTATGTTGAGTAGGATTCAAGCCTGGCTCAGTCCCAGGAGCTGTCACTCAGGGGCCACTGTCCCTGAACCAGGCAAACAACCAGGAAAGGAGGAAAGAGCCCCATTGGTGGCCGGCCAGCGCAGCCCCTGGAACACAGTGTAGCATCTGCCAGGTCTCAGCCTTGGGCAGGAATCCAGAAGAGGTGATGTCATATTCCTGTGCTGGGTCTTAGCCAGAAGTTTCAATACAAGGCTGTTCAGGCACTTTCTGAATGTTACATAAAACTTGCCTTTTCATCTCCAAATTCATGCGTCATGTTTGTGATCAAGGTCTTGCGTTATGGGTTGTGCCTGTCCTGGCAGGACTCCCTGGGCCTGGAGCACCATGCTGCCATGCTAAGCAACTGCGACAATTTGTACCACACTCAGATGCTAAAATAAAGAGGTGTGGGCCTACTAAATTGATGCTGTTTCTCTATCCGGGGAGACAAAACGTACTTCCCACAAATGTGCTACTGGTTAACTTTTCTACTAAAGCATGTTTGTTGTGTTACTGGAGGAGGGTTTTCCAGTATGTTCTTAGAAGTGAGGGTATTGTGAGTGAAGCTGGTTCTAGACCCCCATCCTCTATGGACCATGTGTCCTCACGTGCCTCTGGACTTCCCCAAATGTGTACAAAAGGGGCTGAGTCCATGAATTCCAAATGAACACTGTTTCTCAGAGCCCTTTTTTCCTTTCCCTTCTTTCTACACGGCACATACCTTATTGCAGGGTCCATGTAACCTTCCAAACAGGTGTGGACCACAGAAAATGACTTTGAATCATGGTGGATGAGTCGCATCTGCAGCCTGTTTTGGCTTGGCATTTTAGGTGAAAGACCTCATGCCTGGGTTAGCACTGAACCTTTTCTGGCTCCCTATATGTACTGCTCAAGCGCTTCCTTGCCTGCCTTATTACAAACACGCTGGCTTGACTTACTTCCCTGTGGAGTCTCTGACCATCTTCACCAGGTGTCACTGCCAGGGTCTTGCCTCCATGTCCCTCACCTTCTGTGTAGGGGCTTTTGGGTGATGCCCAGTAGCATCCTGGGTGAAGGAACTTGGGTATCCAAACCTGGGTTTGGGGGAGGAGGTTATGCTCAGGTGGATGGATGGTGGAAGGAAGTTATATGTAAGTGCTTCCTCTTGTCTCCCCACTGGTCCTGTACAGTGGAGCCAGGGGAGAGAATGGTCCTTGCTGGGGTTCAGAGGGTTGGGGCTCAGAAAATCCCAAAGAAGAGATCACATGAGCAAACCATAAGAGGTGGGTGGTTTCTGAGAGGCAGGTAAGGAGTCGATAAAGGGATGGAAGGCAACACCATCCAAACCCTGGGGTGGAAGAACTTTCTAGGACCATAAGGGCAAAGGGAGGGGGGCCAAGGGATAGGTAAGGCAGAGGTGGCCGGCCTGGGAGCTCCCAGGGACTCTCCAGGGTTTTATCTCCTCTTCTGTCCTGGTCCTCCCCTGCAGCTCTGACCCATCTGTCTCTTCTCCCAGGTTCAGACGGCCTGTGTGCTGGTCTCCCACCCCACTGTGCCCTTCAATGGCCATCTCACCCTCCCTGTCAGGCAAACCTTCTCGTAAGGAGTTGGCCGAGTTTGACTTTTCTACTCACTCATCCATCTTTTGGTCTTCAGGGTCCCTTTGGGCTCTGTTTTTAATGCAATTCAAATGGAAGAAAACGGAAGAATGGGGTGGGATTCTGAAGGATCTCAGGGTCTTAGGGGGACAGTTTTGATTTTAAAATCTTAACTTCTTGGTTATTGTTAAGAAATTATCTAAGCTGGATGTGGTGGTGCATGCCTGTGATCCCAGTTGCTTGGGAGGCTGAGGCAGGAGGATTGCACGTTCAAAGCCAGCCTCAGCAACATATAGAGGTCCTAGGTGACTTAGTGAGACCCTGTCTCAAAATGAAAATGGCTGAGGATGTGGCTCGGTGATTAAGCACCCCTGGGTTTAATCCCCCCACCCCTGCAAAAAGAGAAATGATCAGATATTTAAATTCTGAATGATCAGCCCTTATATTCATTATCCTTACTATTGATTCAAAGGAATATACATACATATACGTGTACATGTATGTATGTATACAGAATCCCTCAAATATATATATATATATATATATATATATATGAATATAAAATGCATGTATATAAACATGCATAAACATATGTCTATATTTTTCTTTCTTTTTAACCCATCATATGAGATATAAACGTTCCAGACAGGTTGATAGAATCTCCACCAGAACATCTCTCCCTGCCTCCTAATTTCCAAATGAAAACCAGTCTTCATGAACAGTGGCCCGGTGACAAGGAGAGATGGAAAATGTAAAAGGATGTTACTTTAAGGAACTCTCTGGACACAGTACCGTCTCTATAAAAGACATTTTATAAGAAGAGCATAAATATTCAGTGCCTTGGCCTTGGTGCCCATGACTGCATTCCTACAGCCAGGACAGGCCAGCAGCACAAGGGCCCGCTCCGTCCAGCTTTCCCCTCTTTCCTCCATGGGCTCCTTGTCTCACCCACAGCCCTGCCCACCTCATTATTTATAAGACATGTTCTCCTGTTTCCTATGGAAAATTGTTGAGCTTCCTGTAGGCTTATTTTGGGACTGAGATCCTTGGCTTTTGATTTCTCCCCCCTCTACCTTGCATAACAGCTCTGATTCTTAATTCTCTTGATTCTCTCTCCTTTCCTGCTGCTCTTTGGGCTAAAAAAAAAAAAAAATCTCTTTTGCCATCTTGTTTTTAGGTTTAGGAGACCAATCAGTACCTACAACTTGAAGTTATTCAACTCTGTGATGTTTTTATTTTAGATATAAAACATCAAGTGTCTGAGCAGCAAAACTGCTTTCTTGCATTTTATAATCATGAAATTCCAAAAAGGTCTTATTTTCAAAGTAACTCTACTGCCTCAAGCCATGATCAATAAAGGGTGAATGACAGAATTTGGAAAACCATTGCATTTATATGCTAACACCTAGTGAACTACAGCCCCTAGAAGCTTCCTCTCAATCACTCCTCAGTGCCTGGGTGATTTGTTTAGGGTTTCTGCATATTAATATTCAGGTAGAATTGACCAATGGAAAATAAGTCCCAACATCACCTGCCAGAGAAGTGAAGTTGGTCAAGCTCTTCTTACCCTGGATCCCAGTTTTTTTTGCCTGGAAATGGCAAGTCAACTTGGTACCTGAGCACCTGTTTTGACTTACCTTGCTACAGTTACTAAGTGGAGCCCCGGGGTGAGGCAAGTTCAGACAGCACTGCACTTTACAGCCACTAGGTGTCCCAGGAGCATGCACCTGCAGGGCTCTCGGAGGCCAGAGGCTGCTTTGTCCTCCCCTGGAGTAGTTTAGACCTGCTGATGGAAGGAAGATGATGTTTTGGTTATTTGTTTGTATTATTTGGGGGCTGGTAACTTACCCATCCAGAGTCAGACAAGAATTTTTTTTTCAGACAAGAATTTTCAGAGACACCAAAACAATGCCTTAATTTTTCTTGATGGTTGTTTGAAACCTGACTGGAAACTTCATATTTTCAGAAACGGATTCTTGTGTGTAGGCCATGAAGTAGAAATTTACAAGGGATTTTTCAAATATCAATGAACTCAAAAAGAAAAAGTTATTACGGATTGTATATATGCTTAGAACATAAACATCTTAAAAATGAATGACACAGCTTCTCGTGGTCTGACAGAGGCACCTGCATAGCTTTGCCCATGCTGGGAATTTCTGAATAATAGGAACCCTGTGCTTAGAGGCTGCCTTGATGTGTGCAAAGGGGAGGCATAGAGGAGGATGTGAAGAAACCCACAAAAAGGGGTTAGCTTTCTATTACTATCATGAAATACCTGAGATAATCAACTTTTAAAGAGTGAAGGTCTATTTTGGCTCATGGTTTTAGAAGTTTTAGTCCATGATCTATTGACCCCATTACTTTTGGACCTGTGACAAGGTAGTGGACCAAGTCTTTATTGCATGGGCCTTGGGAGGACATTCTAGTTTCAAACTATATAGCAAAGGATCACTTCAAGGACACCATGAAGTTCCAGAAAGCTCCAGCACTCCCATCAAACCCCCAGCAACCATACTGGTCTAACCCCAGACCACTAGCCAGGAAAAGAGGAAAAATCATTTTGGCTTGATTTAAACAGAACTTCAAATCCATTTTGCAATCATCTTGGATAGATAAATGTCAAATGTAATAAAACTAGCATGATTCAAATGAGTTTGTAAGTAGGTGGTTTTCCACAAATAATTGCTATGCTACTATCAGAAGTGGGACACCAGAAACATCAGCTGGTAGGAAAGCCAAGTCGTCCAGTCAGTTAGCATTCAGTACTTAAAGAAATATCAGCTCACCCAGAGAGAACTTTCCAATTTAGTGTTAAGGAAACTTGTATGATAGCACAAGGATCACAATGCGAACAGAACACGAAACAATGGTGCTAATTTCTTTCGTGTTTTTTTTTTTTTTTTTTTTGGTGGTGCTGGAGATTGAACCCAGGGCCTTGTGCATGTGAGGGAAGCACTCTATCAACTGAGCTATATCTCCAAAATCCCACTAATTTCTTATAATAAGATGTCTTCTAGCATCTAAAAAAAGATAAGTAGATTTAGCTAACTACATTTCAGAAAGTAGTTATGATGACTATGATTTTACATGAACAATTCATTTTTTATGAACAACAACAATTTTTAAATCTATATGTTAAGAGAGGAAATGTTGGCCTATTTTATTTTACATAGTCTTTGAGAGTTAGATCAAGAAACCTAGAGTCTCCAGCAGCCTGGAGGGTGTATTTTATATATGTAAGATACAGGTATATATCTATATCTATATCTATCTATCTAATGAAGCACCTGTTTGCACTGTACTATACGTTTTTATAATATTCAATTTATATATTTTTGTTATTGTTATGAAATTATTTCCCCAGATCCTTTCTCCTGCTGCAGTATTACATAGGTTGTTACATATTCCTCCATTCATTGTCAACACAACATCATGTAGTTATCACAGACTCAGTAAGAGGGCCAAGGTTCCAATCCTGGATGTCTTTTTCTATTCATGTTATCATAGGCAAGCTGTGTACCTCAGTAGATGGAGACCAGTTATAGTACTTATCTTCCAGAGCCGTTATGGGGAAAAATGAATTAATGCATTCAATGGTCTTAGGACAGTGCCTGGCACACCTTCAGCAATCATTCATTCAAATGATGTACTGCATACCAAGGGTTAATAAGTGGGATAGCATCAAATTAAAAAGTTTCTGTGCTGCAAAGAAAACAATTAAAAATGTGAAGAGAGAACCTACAGAAAGAGAGAAAACCTTTGCTAGCTATTCTTCTGGCAGAGGATCAATATCTATAATATATAAAGAACTCAAAAAATTTAACACCAAAAAATCAAGTAGCCCAGTTAATAAATGGAAAAATTAAGTAAACAGACGCTTCTCAGAAGAACAAATACAAATAGCCAACAAACATTTTAAAATGTTTAACATTATTAGCAACTGGGGAAATGCAAATCAAGAGTACCCTGAGATTTCATCTCATACCACTCAGAATGTCAGTCATCTAGAATGCGAATAGTAAAAAATTCTGGAGAGGATGTGGAGAAAAATGAACAACTTTATATTGTTGGTGGGATTTGTAAATTAATAAAACCACTATGGAAATTAGTATAGAAGCTCCTCAAAAGACTAGGCATGGAACCACCATATGACCCAGCTATACCACCTCTTGGTATTTATCCTGAAGAATTAAAGTCATCATACTACAGCGATACATGCATACCCATGTTTATAGCAGCACAGTTCACAGTAGCCAAACTATGGAACCAGCCTAGGATTCATCAATGGATGAATGGATAAAAAAAAAAATGTGGTAAAAATACACAATGGAGTTTTATGCATTCATGAAGAAAAATGAAATTATGTCATTTGCAGGAAAATGGATGGAACTAGAGACTATTGTGTTAAGTGAAATAAGCCACAGCTAGAAGACCAAGTGTTGAATGTTTTCTCTCACATGTGGAAGCTAGAACGGAAAAAGGAAAAGAAAGGGGAAACAAAGGAAATCAAATGGAGATCAGTAGTGGAAAGCAATCAGCAGGTGAGAGGAAGGGAGAAAGGGCAAAGTGCTGGGGAGTGATGTTGACCAAATTATATTGTTACATTGTGTGCATGTAAGAATATGTAATAACAAGTCCCATCATTATGTACCACTACAATGCAACAGTAAAAAAAAATGTGGAAAGGGAGGAAAAAGATGTATTGTATGGCTGCTCCCCTTGAAGGCACAGGGAGATCTATGAGAGAAAGTCAAAAAGAGATCACGAAATGCCCCTCCTCTGTTGTCTTGTGATCTCAGCACTTGATGTGACAGCACCCCAGTTCCATGTTATTGAACCTTCACTCTGGGGACACGGTGGCAAAGGGCTGTAGGATGAACAAAGGCAAGTTGCCGGCAACACTACATTAATGCCTCCTATACCCCACCAGCCTGAGCTCCTCTCCCACCTGGCCTGCTCTGACTTTCACACCTGGTGACACACTGGAGGTTTGTTCTTATTCCTCTTTGCACAATTATGATGCTGTGTAAATTGTTACTGCTGTCAGTGAAGCCATACCCAGAATGCTTACCTAGGATGACACCTTTTTTTGAGGGGGGGGGAGGACCGGGGATTGAACTCAGGGGTACTTGACCACTGAGCCACATCCCCAGCCCTATTTTGTATTTTATTTAGAGGCAGGGTCTCATGGAGTTGCTTAGCACCTTGCTTTTGATGAGGCTGGCTTTGAACTCGCAATCCTCCTGCCTCAGCCTCCTGAGCCACTGAGATTGCAGGCAAGTGCCCACCCCCCACCACCACAGCCAAATCATAAGGAGAAGGGAGAGTCCAACATAGAAAACTGAACAACTCACCATAGCATTGTTTAGGTAACAGATTAGAATAACAATGGCAATAGCAAACTCACCAGGCTCCAAGCACTGTGCAAATCCATTTATTACAGAGGGTCCCCAATTTGATGGGGTTCCACTTAGGTATTTTCATTTTATGATGGCGCAAAAGCAATACATATTCAGTTTTGCATGTGGATCCTTCCCAGGGTAGTGATAAGCAGTCCCATCCTCTCTCGTGATGCTGGGCAGTGGCCGGACCAGAGCTCCCAGGCAGCCCTGCCATTGAGGGAAAATGAGTGACACTCTCAGTGTGCTGTGTTGCCAGGGCTTTTTGTTTTTTTGTTTTGGATTCAAGTACTGCATACATTACCTGAGATGGTCAAGGCTTGAGTATACAATAGGTCTGTGTTAGCTGATTCTGACCACCTGTAGGCTAATGGAAGTGATCTGAGCACGTTCAAAGGAGGCTCTGCTAAGCTAGGATGCTCATTAGGTCAGGAATATTACATGCATTTTCCACTTGTGATATTTTCAATTTACCATGTATTTAATCAGGATATGTCCCTGCGCTAAGCCAAGGAGCATGTGTACAACAACTCCTTCATCCTCACCACAGGTTTTTAAATTGGTAAATCTGTATCTGAGTGTCACAGTTGAGGAAATGGAGGCCAAATAGAAGGGATTTAACCCTCTACCTTGTGTGACCATTGCACCCTGGGTGAAAGCAAGAGCCACCTGTTATTTAAAGTCATAATTGATGACACAATTAGATCCTAGCAGAGGACATAACCAACTTAAAAACTTTCGTTGTTTGAAACTCAGGGCTTGGAAAATGCCTACAGAATTATAAATTTCCAAATTTTTAAATTTGGTAAGAGATGGCAAGCGAAGAACAATTCAAGAGAATTGTCTCATTGCTCTTTTTGATGATGTATGTTGGGGGGCAGCATGTTCATTGTTCAGCATATAATGTAACAAAATTTATTTTCAAACAAACTCTTCAGAATGTCTTCGGCCTCACCCACCTTGTCAAAGGTCCCTGCTTAGCATCTGGATGGCCATCTGAAGTGACAGTCGCCATTTTAAGGAAAAAGTCTCTCTTTCCCACCCAAGGGCCTTTCTGAGAAAGGCTCACCCCTCCCTCATACCAACCCCACCCTTAACCCCACACTCTCCCTGCATTAGGACCCGCCTGGCTCTCCTTCCTGAGCCTGCCCCATAAAAGTCCCAGAACCCAAGCCTGTTTTGCCTCTCTCTCTCCTATAGACAGATGGCCTTTATTTGTCAGCTCTGACAAATAAACTTCCTGTGTATCTCTGCCTGGTCTCCGTCTTTAATTTCTCTCATTCCTCGGTTTCCCTTCACCTTGTTTTTTTAAAAAGCATCCTTCTTGGACTGCCCTGTATTTATTTGCCTCAGGGATACACTGTGGTGGACCTTGAGCTCCCAGGGCCAGGGTGACGGGCCATGTATTGTTGTAACCACCGCCCAGCACAGTCGGTGGACCTGGGGGTGTCAGGAAAAGCTTGTCTTAGATCTGTACAGAAAATTGTTCTCATTACCCACAGAGTGGCTACTCCTTTTGTTGTCCACTTGATTGCTGGACTCATTTACCACACTTGAATCTAAATGGATTTGGGCTGTTTTCAAAAGTGTGATTCATCTTCAAAAGATAATGATCTGGCACTGCTAAGTTACTTAATCTAGCACTTTTGTTTCTGAGGAGGAATCCCCAGAGGATGAAGGCCGGGAACATTTTTGACAGTATTTTCTGCTAAGGATGGGTACTTTTATTTTCTGCATCTCATCTAATTCTCTCATTAGTTCTATAAGTTAATTATTATTTCCATTTTTTTAACTGAAGAAACTGAGATTCAGAAAGGACAAGTAGCTAGCTCAAAGTCCCACAGGCAGCTAGTGTATTTCAGAACTAATATTTAACTTGGGTACTTTTGACTCTAGGGCCTACCTCCTACCTTCAGGGGCTGTGGTACAGCTCAGTGGGAAAGCCTGTGCTCAGCAAGCTTGAGGCGTGGGTTCAAGGCCAAGCAACAGAAAAATAAAATAAAAAATTAAAAATAAAAACCTATTTCCTATTGTTGTTTTTTTGAAGAGAAGGTCGGGAGATGTTATGAGCAGTGGAAATGTCACTGGGAGGAGACAGAACTCATCAAAGCAAGCATTCTGGAGGTGAATACACTCATTTGCACATATAAATCCTAACAGGTTTGTTTACCTCTCAGATCGCTTCACTGTGACCGTTGGCACATTAGAGTTTCTTAATGCAGATGCTCTTCTGTGAAGACTGATAGGTTTTCAGAGCCCCACGCCCACTTCTCATGGTCTCACGAACCCAAATCCTACAGGCCTGGATAAGTCTGGGTCTTCCCCCCCCCGACCCTGGGGGTGCTCCACCACTGAGCTACAACAGCCCTCTTTATTTTTTGAGACAGGGTCTGGTTAAGTTGCTTGCCCAGAGAGGCAAGTTTTGATCCTTCTGTCCCATCTTCTGAAATTTCTGGGATCACAGGTGCAGGCCACCATGCCTGGAAAGAGAGAAAGGGATTTGCAGGCTGTCCCCTTCCACTCCCTTGCCTGCCTGGTTCTTTGTCATGGTGCTAACCCCTGGCCCCAGCTCTATTCCCTGAGGCAGGCACTTGGTTTTATTCACATCTGTGTTCACATCTCATTGTCATACCACCATCTGGCACATTCAGAGGAGAAATGAGTGAGTGGTCATAATTCCTTTCTCAATTGACAAATAAAAATTGTGTAGACTTATAATGTACTTATAATGTTGTTTTAAAATGTTACTGTGGAGTTGCCAAATTGAATGCCTTCTTGGATAATCATAACTCTTGATCTGTGCCCAGATATAAACCCTGGAGTATATTCTGGAGGTGAATCTACTCATTTGCACATATGCATCCTAACAGGTTTGTTTACCTCTCAGATTGCTTCACTGTGACCTTTGGCACAGTAGAGTTTCTTAATGCAGAAACTCCTCCGGGACCCCACATCCATCCCGGTTCCTTCTCCCCTCTCCTGAGCACCTCAGCTACCTTCCCTCCCAAACGATTCTGCCTCACCCTCTGGAATCCTTGACACAGGAAAAACAGATTTCCCTCATCACCACTGAGTGTTCCTCCACCTCCTCGCCTGAACTGAACTCTGGCTGTCACCCAAGGACACAGCTTCCCTGAAGCCGCTACAGGGAAGGCAACTCCTTCTCCCATATCCTCTGCAGCTTGGGGTCAGGAAGAGGGGTCAGCTTTCCTCATGCTTTTGTTTCACTCTTTATAAAAAAAACAAAACAAAAACCTGCTTTCTACTGTGCATAGCATCTGATTATGAAGCAACCTTCTCCCCTGGGTTGCCGTCCTGAATCTGCATCCTCCTGAATCTGCGTCCTCATTACCAACTTCATGTTCAAAGATCTGGGCACCCAGCTCTGGGAAGCTCACAGGGTGACGTCTTCAACAACCTCGGGTCTCAGTGGCCTGCCTGACTCCTCTCCCATCTGTGTGAGCTCCGTACTTTCTGATGACTACACCTGGAGCTTTCTGTGCCTGAGAACTGCTGTGCCCCAGAGTTATCCCCTCAGTCACCCTACTCTGATCATGACCTCAGGCCCTTCCAGAATGTTCTCTTGTTAATGTCCACTGCACCTATCGCTCAGCCTCTTCAGGCTGTTCTACTTACAGATGCTTTCCTAAAATTAGCTCTCCCATCACAGATAATTGAAAGAGTTGCAAGGCTCACAGAGCCTCAGCATAATAATATACAACAAAAAACTACTGGAAATGGCTAGAGTCCTGTGGTTCTATCAAGCCCAGACCTTATGATTTAGTGACTGAATTACATTCAAATTGATGACAATTAAGGGGAAAAAATAGTCACCTCACAGTGGAGAAATCCAGCTGCAATAAATTGAATGTTTACATCTCCCCCAAATTCACAAGTTGAAATCCTGACCACAAAAGTGAGGATATTCGGGTAGGGCCCTCATCAGCAGGATTTGTGTCCTCTTAAGACCCCAGGGCAGGGGCTGTAGCTCAGTGGCAAAACGCTTGCCTCGCATGGGTGAGGCACTGGGTTCTATCCTCAGCACCACATAAAACATAAATAAAGATATTGCCTGTTCATCTACAACTTAAAAACATGTTTTTTAATAAATAAATAAACGGAATCTCAACAACTCCCTTGCCAGACAACTCACTGAGAAGAGAAGTGAGAAGATGATCATCTGTGAACAAGGAAGTGAGCCCTCAGCAGACATCAGATCTGCTGGCACCTTGATCTTGGAGTTCAAAGTCTCCAGAACTGTGAGCAATGATAAATTTAAAAGCTTCTTGACAGCAAAGGAGATAATCAAGAACACGAACAGAGAGCCTACAGAAAGAGAGAAAATCTTTGCCACCTGCACCTCAGATAGAGCATTAATTTCCAGGATATACAAATAACTCAAAAAATTTAACAACAACAACAAAATAACCCAATCAATAAGTGGGCAAAGGAACTAAACAGACACTTCTCAAAAGAAGAAATACAAGTAGTCAACAAATATAGGAAAAAGTATTCAATATCTCTAGTCATTGAATAAATGCAAATTAAAACTACACTGAGATTTCATGACAATTATCAAGTACAAGTAATATTAAATGTTGGCAAGAATGTGGGGAAAAGGGTACACTCATAAATTGCTGGTGGGACTGCAATTTGGTGCAACAACTCTGGAAAGCAGTATGGAGATTCCCAAAAAACTAGGAATGGAACCACCATTTGACCCAGTTATCCCAGTCTTTGGTACATATCCATAGGATTTTAAATCAGCATACTACAGTGACGCAGTCACTAACAGCACAATTCACAATAACTAAGCTATTCAACCAACCTAGATGCCCATCAAAAGATGAGTGGATAAAGAAATTGTAGCATATATACACAATGGAGTAATACTCAACCATAAAGAAGAATGATTTTATGACATTTGCTGGTGGATGGATGAAACTGAAGACTATCACTCTAAGTGAAATAGCACACTCTCCAAAAGTCAAAGGTCAATATGTGGAAGCGAATCCAAAACAAGGGGAAGATTAAAAAAAAAAAAGAAGAAGAAGATCAGAGGATTAGACAAATGGAATGAAGAGAAGGGAGAGGGACGCAATAGGGAAAGTCAATGGACTGAATCGGACCTAACTTTCCTATATCCACATATGTGTATACCACAGTGAGTCTCACCATCACGTACGTCCACAAGACACAATTACAAAAAAGAAAAACTATGAGTAAATAGCAGAAAGAGCAGTTGAGCAGAGAGAAGGGAAGAGGAGGTGGGAAGAAGGGAGGGGAAGAGGAAATACTGGGGACTGAATTAGAAAAAATTATAATTTCCATGCTTTTATAATTGTGTCATGTGTCTATTGTCATGTATAACTTAAAATAACCAATAAAAAATAAAAAAGAACTGTGAGCAATAAATTTACCTTGGTGTTAAGTCACCCCGTCTATGATACTTTGTTTTAACAGCGGGAAATTACTGACACATGGGTAGACACCACCTTCATCTTTGATGAAAGTTACCATCACTGACGATGTCGTAGGCCGTCACAGATCCCCTGACAAAGTCAAGGAGAACATTTTAATCTCTGGGTTATTTTTTTCAAAAATCCCAATCCCAACCTAATTATGAGAAAAACATCACACAAACCCAAATTGAATGAAATTCTGTGAAGAACTTAAGTAGTACTTCCCAAAATTGTCATGAAAAACATGGAAAGTCCACTGGCTACATCTGAGATTCAGTTAATAGTAATGTGTCCATCTCAGGTTCATAGCTGTGACCCATGCATCCATAGTAATGAAAGATATTAATGACAGGGGAAATTGGGTAGGGGATAAGTAGGAGCTCTCTCTCTATGTAAAATATGTATTTTTATTCTAAAATGAAAGTTTATTTACAAAAATGAAGATGTAAAGACCCCCTTCTGCTGATCCCAAATAACTCCTTTTGTCATCATTTATGTCAGGGAAGAACAATTTATAAGGTATCTTCATACAAAGCCCAGCTGCATATTCTTCACCCTATATACCATACTGAACCACAGAGCAAAACCTGCAGAAGGAACTGAAACTATACTCTGGTTGGAGATTCAGAAAGGCCAGCATTACCAGGAGAATCCTTTCATCCATCCACCTACTCATTCAATGATATTGACTCTCTACTTCATACCAGGCACTGTGTGAAATGCTGTAGAGAAAACAAACAAAAAAGTCCTTGCATCTGAAGGTCACAGCCGAGTAAAGAAGATTAACAGGTACCCAGAACATACTTGGCAATAGGGGAGTGTTCTGATGCTGTATTATAGAGCATAGAGAAGCAAAACTGAAATGGGAATATCTTGTGTTAGTCAACTTTTTGTTTCTATAACAAAATACCTGAGATAATCAACTTATAGGAAAGAAGGTTTATTTGGCTTACAGTTCTAGAGGTTTCAGTCCATGAATGACTCTATGAATTTTAGGCCCATGGCAAGGCAGCACATCATAGTGGGGGTGGGAGGGCCATTTGATGATGGAGCAAAGCTGCTCCCATCATGGCCAAAATCGGAGACAGAAGGAAAGAGAAAGGAAGAGATCAGGATTCCAAGTCTCTTTTCAAGGGCATTTCGGGTCACCGGGGGAATGACCTACAGTCTCCCAGCAGGCCCCACCTCTTGGAGTTTTCACCACCTCCCTCATGCCAACCTCGGCCTGGGAGGCGTTCCAGATCCACACTAGAGCAATCTAAAGAATAGCCTACTCAGGCTCTCACAAGTCCTACCACAGTCGGATCACACCTCCGAGGTGTATTATATGATTTCTAACATTTATAATTTTATTAGGATGCTGTACTGGTCAGGGGGGTGTCTGATAATGGTACATAAATTATATCAATGGTAACTGTGCAGGGAAGGAAATGTTTGAGGCAGTAATTCAGCAACCAAGAGCTATCTGTTCAGTCTGTGGCGACCTCTGAAATCCCTCAGCATGCTGAGCTTCAGAGCAAGGGTGCTCTGCATATAGGGGTAGATATGGGGTACTGGGTGAGAGGCAGAGTGTGCCCTGAGGGGGATGAGTCTCCTTAAGTAACAGGTTCTAGAAAGGAATTATGGAGCTTTGGGAATACAGTCCCCGGTAACTCTGAATCTCAGCATTACCTTTGAGCAAGTCTTACCTCAGTGAAGCACTTAGAACTCAAAGGACCACTCAAAACAGCACGGAATGTAAAGCATTAGCAAGGCTCATGGCATTGGATAACAAAAACACGCACTCCTCACAGGACTCGGGGAGAGACTGTTTTGCTAGTGTTTGGCCACATAGCTGCACTGAACCAATGGGACTCAGATCTGGTGAGCCTAGGTCTGAGCCTTGGGACTACTGGTTTATTGTGATGGTTAAAGTTATTTATTTAGGTGGTGCTTGGGTTTGAACCCAGGGCCTTGTGCATGTAAGGCAATCACTCTACCCACTGAGCCCTGTGATGGTTAGATTTTATGTGTCAACTTGACTGGTCTATGAGGTATCTGGATATTTAGTCAGACATTACTTACTCTATGTGTTTCTTTAAAATAAAAAAAAAATGAGTTGGAGTCTTGCTCTGTGGCCCAGGTTGATCTTGAACGTCTGCACTCCAGTGATCCTCTCTCCTCAGACTCCTGAGTGCTGGGGTTATAGTTATCATGCATCACAGTGCTTAGCTTATTCTATGTGTTTTTGTGAGAATGTTTTGGATGACATTCACATTTTTGAACCAGTAAACAAATAAAGCAGGTTGTCCTCTCTAAGGTGAATGGGCCCCCTCCCATCCATCAAAGGCCTGAAGAGAACAAAAAGGTCAACACCCCACCTCACCCCAGATCCCCCTGTGAGAGAAAATATTCCTGTCTGATGACCTTTGTTACGGTTTGGACGGGAGGGCTCCCCACAAAGCTCTGTGTTAAAGCATGGATATTCAGAGGTGAAACGACTGAACTGGGAGAGCTGTGACCGAGTCAGTCCGTCCTAGTTTGAGTGGTGTGAGTGGGTGCTAAGTGTAGGCAGGTGGGGCGTGGCTGGAGGACGTGGGTCACTGGCCTGCCCTGGAAGCCTTCTCTTCCCTGCAGCCCCAGCCTGCCCCCCCCACCCACCTGCAGCCTGCTTCCTGATTGCCATGGGCAGAGCAGTGCTTCTCTGCCATGCCCTCCCACCACTGGGCCCAGAGCAATGGACACGGTCCACCATGGACTGAACCTCTGAAACTTAGAACCAATATAAACTTTTCCTCCTCCAAGTTGTTCTTGCCAGGTATTTTGGTCACAAAATGAAGAAAAGCTGACTGACTCATCTTTTAAGCTGGGACCTTGAGTTTTTTCTCTCCTTCAGACTTAAACTGAAATATCAGCTTTTCTTGGATCTTAACCTGCCCAGAACCACACTATCTTTCTCCTGATTTTCAGACCTTCAGACTGAGACTGGAATCAAACTAGAACTCCCCCGGTCTCCAGCTGGCCAACTCACCTGCAGGTCTCGGGAATGTGTCAGCCTCCATACTCATGTGAGCCCATTCCTTACACCTGCCTACCAATCTACAACCTACTGGTTCTGTTTCTCTGGCAAAAACTGACTAGTATTTTTATGGTTCAGAGATGATTATTAGTACAATCAGGAAATGAGAAATACTCAGAAAACTCATGATTAAGTCCAGTCCTAAGTGGCTTGAACATGGGTTATCGTTCCTCTATAGAAGGGAGGCCAGCATCTCAGAAGATTCCCAAGCCTGGAATTCCTGCTGGGAAGATTGGAATGCAGGGCAGCCAGGTTCAAGGGCAGGCAGCCACATGCAGAAGCTAGCTGGAGCTCAGCCTGCTGTGGTGCACTCAAGTGAATGGAACCTAAGAGGAAGAAGAGGACGCCTCCATTATTGGAGCAAGGCATTGGAGAGAGAGCCTCTATCTGTGTCATTGAATTAAATCCTCAAAGAAACCCGTGAGATGGAGCTGATGTCCAGTATGTCTGGATGGGGAGGCCAAGGTTTCGAAATGAAGTGCTTTGCCCCATATATGCAATCGCTTCTCGAAGGTGGATCTAATAAAACTGGCACTAGGAGTTGGGAAGCCTGATCTGACTCAGCCCTCTGAGATCTGCAACTTGATTGTGTGGTGTCTTACTGTGTGAACAAGCTACCCTGCGCTGTGTCAGGTCAGATCTAATACTCTTTTTTTTGAATTGTTGATGCTAAAGTTTTCTTTGTTGTTGTTCTCGGTGTGATAGCAAGGAGGTGATTCTTGGCATTGTTACTCACTTTGCTTTCTGTTTGTATACCTGAAAACTCTGTTTGTATGTTAAAAAAAAACGTTTAACATTGCAAGATTTTAAGGAATTTTGGAGTTAGAGGATTCTCTCCATGGGCACTTTTGGACAGCTGACCCTGGGTGTTCTAGTAGCCTTAGGACTTACTAAAATGAGGATTGGAAGCTAGTCATCACAGGTTATTGCTGATTGTGTTGTAATTGAGAATGTAACAAGTACTTTCTATATCAAGAATTCAATTCATGTGCCCTCTTCTCAATGTTTATAGAAAATAAAAGAAGTGCATATGGCCAATCGAGGATACTAAGAAGAGTTTATTGAAGAAAGTATAAAATTGAGAACAAAAATGTGTGAGAAAAAAAAAAAAGTTGTTCTCTATCACAGAGAAAATGCCTTCTTAGAATCATAGGAAAAGGCTGTAACTAACCCAAACTAAACCAACACATCTAGAATGACTAAAACCCCTAAAGCATTGCCCAAAATGTTGTCTCTCATTTATGAAGTACCCATTTGCAAAACTATATTGAAACTGTCTTTACAATTTGCATGCCTGGATAAACTCGATGGAGCCTTTGCAGAAAGGTAAATGAAAAACCAAGTGTATATATGAACAGGGCACGTTGATGACTAATGTTCAGTTGGATCCTAGGTGCGCTGATCTCTACAGTATGTGCTTATCTGGGGGCTGGACATCAGTTGCCCGATTCTACTAGGGCTTCTGTTGCAACTTCTGCCTATCCCTGATAAGGTTTGAACATGATTTTTACCCTCTGAATCTCAAGTTGAAACTTGATCCTCATAATGAGAATTGAGAGTCTGGACCTTTAAGAGGTGCTTCGGGCTTGGAACATATCACTGAATAAGCGGGACCTATTCTATGTTGATGTTAGTAGGCCAAGGAGTGGACTGTAGTGGATATTTGTCAAGTTCTGCTTCTACTTTTTGCCCTTCTAATTTTTTTAAAGTGTATTTATTTGTTAATGAATTTAAAAATCGCATGATGAACCTGTTGCATATATACTTATATTTTATCATGGCATTATAGTTAAGTTTATACATAAGTGCATTAATCCATTCATGCAATTGGTGTATTAATGGGTACATGGGTTACTCAAGTGGGTCTGTTTTAAAAACCAGTTTGGGTAGGCCTCACGTGTTCCCTGCCATGCAGTGCCTTGTGTTACCTTGGGACTCTGCCAAAAAGAAGGTCATTGCCAAATGCAGCCCCTAAATCTTGGACAAAACTGTGAGACAAAATAAACCTCTTTTATTTATAACTTACCCAGTCTTCGACATTGTGTTATAGCAATAAAAAATGGGCTAAGTCAATTCCTTCACTCTTTCCATTAGAGAGGAGTTTCATGATGTGGTTGTTAGATTTGTTGCCTTCCCAACTTCCTCTCCTACTTGTGCATCCCAGCCCTGGATTCTACTTCCTTTTTCCATGATTCAGTTGAACTTGTGTTCTGGAACATCACCAGTGATTGCTGGCCAAACTGGAGATACTTTTCTTTCCCAATCCTAGTGCTCTGCTCCTGTCATGCTCTGGGAAGCTCTCGTCCCTGGGCATCACTTTTCTCCCAGTTCTTTTAATTTTTGAGGACTCTTCCTCAGTGTCTGTTTTGGGCCCCTTTTGTTTTACTGTTCCATCAAGTGTCATCCAGGGTTGAATTCTCGACCCTCTCAAGGAATGCTAAACCTAGTGTACGAATGATCCTCCACCCAGTTGTCCAACCACAGCAACTCCTGAGCTCCCGGATTTACATTTCCCTTTAGCATTTCAAAGTGGACTGTCTAACATTGAACCCGTTAGTTCTTGTCTCCCTGAATCTGTAGATTGAAGGACCATCGATATTTTTAGGATGTCAGGTTTTTCTAAGACCATGGTGAAACTTTTTTTTTTTGCCATTTTTCTAGATGAGGTTATGCTGTTAGGTTTCAGTATAGAAATGTGGAAGTGTGAAGGCTTCTCTCCTCACATTCGTCCATTTCTCATTACTAAAATGAAATGCCTGACACAGGCCAACTTTATAAAGAGGCTTATTCAGCTTCCGGTTTTGGAGGTTCCAGGGCACAGCCCTGGCCTTGGCTCTCTTCTCCTGAGGACTTGGTTGTATCCTGTCGTGGCAGATGGCAAGGGTGGGAGGGTGTGAGGGAACAAGTGGTCCCATCTCAACTTGGGAAGCCAGAGAGCTGGGTGGGGCCAGGAGCAGGCTTTCCTAACAACTCGTCAGGAGAACTACCAAGGAGTCCTGTGAGAACGATTTTTCTCCCTTTGGGGGGCAGACACCCTGCCTCCCCCAGCCTAGAACTAGGCCCTACCTGTTCAAGGTTTCCTCAGCTCCCACTGAACAAAGGGGACCCAGCTCCTAGCCACGGACCTTGGGGAAAACACACCATATCCAAACCATAGCACCCCACATCCACAGTTTCACTTTCTGTTCCTGTGATTACTTGTCATCAGAAAATAATACATGGTGACTTCTGGGAACAAACAACTCATCAGTTTAAAGTTGTGTGCCATTCTAAGTAATGTGTCGAAATCACACGATCCTTCTCCATTCTGCCCAAGACATGAAGCATCCCTTTTTCCAGGGCATCCACTCTGTATGTGCTACCTACCTGTTAGTCACTGTTGCAGTACCACGATGCTGTGTGTCCAAATAACACTGATGTCATAGCCTAATGTTTCAGCACAGTGCCTGTGTCTTTCACTTCATCACACACTTCAAGTAGTCATTTGTATCATCTGACATCATCATAAGAAGGGTGAGTAGAGTGTAAGGAGATATTTTGAGAGCAAGACCATATTCACATGAATTTTATTATAGTAAAGTGTTTTAAATCAATAGTACTAATTATTGTCAATATCTTATTATACCAAATTTATAAATTAAACTTCATCATAGCTATGTATGTATAGGAGGAAAAAAAAGCAAGTTTAGTACTATTTGTGGTTTCAGGCATCTACTGAGGTGTTGGAATATGTCACTGGATAAGAAGGACCTAGTCTATGTTGATGTTGGAAGGCCAAGGAGTGGACTGTAGTGGATATTTGTCAAGTTCTGCTTCTACTTTTTGCCCTCCCTTCTATATTTTTAAAGTGTATTTATTAATGAATTTAAAAATCACATGATGAACCTGTTGCATATATACTTATATTTTATTATGGCATTATAGTTAAATTTATACATGCACCCAGCATGATTTTAAAAATCCATTCCTAATTTCCTCCCTTTCCCCATTCCTCCTCTCTCCCTCATGATCTCCTTCTGCTCTACTGATCTTCCTTATATCTTTATGTATCTGACTTCTTCTTATTTCTCCCCTCCTTCTTTATTTTTCTCTAGTTTCCACATATAACAGAAAACATTTGACCTTTGGTTTTCTAACACTAGTTTATTTCACTCAGCATGGAGTTCTCCATTTTCATTCATTTACCCGAAAATGCCATAATTTCATTCTTTCTTATGACTGAGTAAAACTCATGTGTATGTGTATCACAATTTCTGAATCCATTCATCTATTGCAAGGCGTCTGGGCTGATTCCATAATTTGGCTATCATGAATTGTGCTGCTATAAACATTGAGGTGAATGTACTACTATAGTATGCTGATTTTAGTTCTTTTGGATAAATACCCAATAGTGGGATGGCTGGGTCATAAGGTGGTTCCATTCCTAGGGTTTTTTTTTTTTTTCTTACTACTTTCCAGAGTGGTTATGCTAGTCTGCAGTCCCACCAGCCATGTTTGAGTATATCTTTTTTCCCATATCCTCATCAGCATTTGTTATTGTCTGTGTTCTTATTAATTGCCATTCTAGCTGAATGTACTTAACATTCTGTGAATTCCTATCAATGTGAATGAATTGCACACAAAAGTGGTTAAGATTGTGAATTTTATGTGCATTTTATCACTGTGTCTCCTAAAAAGTGTGGAGGATTAAATACAGTGTGAGGTAAGTAGTTTTGATTTGCATTTACCTGATTGCTAGAAATGTTGAACACTTTTTTTTATGTATTTGTTGGCTATTTATGTCTTTTTTTAAGTTTCCAAACTTATGAATTCCACTACCCCAAAATAGAAACCTAGCTTCTTTATCAAGTAGGGCTCAGGCAGATGACTTAGCACTCTACCAGTCAGATTCACCTGTATGAATTTTTGACGCATGTTAGAAACTTGAGACAGGAGGTGCCATATGTAATTTATCCTTATGAGTTTGAGTGGTAGCTGAGGAAGGCATCTCTTGGTGGGGTGGGGTGGGGTGAGGTCTCTTCTCACACATGTGACTTTGGTATGATGGCAGGAGCAGCTACTGCTGCATCTGTATAAATGGTAGCGTTTAGGAACTGGTGATATCAATAAAATATAAGTGCCATAAAAGTACAGACCTTGTGCTTATTTTACACTCTTTTGTCCCTGTATTGGCTGGATCTCTGCTTAGCATATGTAGCCAGGGCCCAGTTAATTCTTGTTGACTGAAACAATGAATGAATTCATAAATGAATAAGCCTGAGCAATTCAGAATCTTGTAATAGTAAAACTAAAAATAAAGCAAATGTTAATAAATGGGGGAAATCTTTCCATAGTTGCCAAGAGTTTAAATAAACTGAAGAGCTAAGTAGAACTGCTAAATGCTCTCCTGTTTCTAATGAGCACACAGTAGCCTGGTACCACCAGCTGTGCTTGCTGATTAGATTAGCCATGATGCTGACATCATTTCTACTTTATAGAACTGGACAAGTTAAAGAGAACATTGCTTGTCCAGCTTTGTAAGTTATGCATTTAGTTCAAAGAAACATGAAGATTGTCCGCTGGAGTGAAAATGAAGGAAAGTTTTTCACTCCGACTTCACATCAAGTGCCAAAGAGGGCCTGGGTAGGAGGTGCTCTTCCCTCTGCACTAGGCATAAGGACAGTAATGTGTCATGGACCACTTTTGGGTGAATTTGCCCTCAAATTCATTTGCTGCTTAGCTATCTATTCTTTATTGATATTTTTCTCCCTGTAGAAGAGAAATTTCTAAAGAAGAAAGAATTTCTGTAGAAGACTTGGGACTAAAAATAATTTAGACTAGGAAAAGAATACATAAAACTAGAAAATAATGTGGAAGAATATGTTGTAAGACCTTCTGTGCTTATCAGTAACTTAAAAATGTGCTGCCTAAAAAAAAAAAAATGCTGCCTAATTGAACTGACCATTTTCCTCTCATATGGAAACATGTTTTCCCACTCGTAAGCAAAAGGACTTTGAAATTCATTAAGACAATTAGCACCATTGGTGTACATTCTTATTGGATAGTTCTTAAATATCTTTGAGTAAAACAAGCAAAACAGAGCATTTTTACATGTTTTCTTCATTGAAAAACTGTGACAAATGCAGTATATAAATAAATCATAGTGTATGGATAATTGAGGTTGAAAATTGGGATTCAAAGTATGCTAGAAATTGGATTTTTTTTTTAACTTTGTGGCTCAGAACTAGGAAACCAGTTCGAAGATGTTCAATCAAACTGTTTCCATTCTGTCCTAAATAGAAACATACTATGGAACTTTTTCTTAAGGAACTAACAAAGAGTAAGGCTACCTACTTGACTAATTCATAGACAGGGAATATGACCAACTAGAAATAATCTCTTTACCTTTCCTCATTGAAGTTGAGTGAAATATAACGTCCATGCTGCTTATAAACAGACCCAACTCGTTGTAGGAAAAGAGTGATCTGTTTTGTGTGCCAGGATATAGTTTATGCCTGATGTTCCATCAGTGAGTGTCAGACAGCCAAATGAAGATTCACTAAATCAGTGGCAAAGGATATCTTCAACTGGACATGGAACAAAGGAATGAAGAAAGAAGATAGGTGCTTCTAGGAGTGATAAAATTTATAGGCTTTTTGTTTTGTTTCTTTATTCTTGTTCTGATACTATTTATGCAAAAGTTAAACAAATCTCATTGTCAACTGAGAAAAATGAACAAAAACAAACCAGCAGAATTGGGGACATGGAAACAGGACATTTAAGATTTTGTGGCTCTGGCTACCCAGGGTTTGGG
This sequence comes from Urocitellus parryii, assembly GCF_045843805.1. NCBI lineage: Eukaryota > Metazoa > Chordata > Mammalia > Rodentia > Sciuridae > Urocitellus > Urocitellus parryii. The sequence goes on along the minus strand of NC_135532.1, from coordinate 83,427,347 downwards.
GTGCTACAGCAGTGAATGTAAATTGCAGGAACTAAGGCAATGAGTAACCCCGGGGAGATGGAGGGGGAGAAGGAAAAAGAAAAGAGTTCTGTTTACATGCAGGCAAAACAATTGGAGATGTAAAAATGTGACACTTAATCAAAAGGAAGTTGCTTCTTCTTCCCCCAGAAAAGAAGGCAGAAGCCAAGCAGTAGGCAGGCCCAGGGAGCAAGGTTCAAGTGAGGTCCTTCTGAACCACAGACAAGACTCTCATAGTCCTGGAGGATCCACTGGCCTGTGGACTGGCAAATACCATTATGGCAAAATGACCGCCTTTAACTTTGGTTTGTTCCATGAGGACCTTTCAATTAGAAATGGTTAACTCCTTCCCTTTGATTCATGTGTTATTGACAGGACCCTGGGTTCCTCCTCCAGCCACAGCTTTCACTAACTACTACTGGGTGTTTTTTTTTTTTTTTTTTTTAACAATGCTATCTCTTGTGGATTAAGAGAAAGGAGACTCATGTCAAGAGAGAGCACCATGTCATCACAGTTGAACTTAATACTAGCAAATAGATTTTTCCACTGTGTAGGCAGTGCCCAATCTCTGAATGGTTTCCATTCCAAAAGTTCTTTGTGGACTTGGAAAGAATTTTCCCACAGGAAACAGAAATAGGAATTAGATTCTCATTCCCAGTCCATAAGAGCTGATTTAATTCACCGTAGACCTGAGTTACAGGGACCATATTCTCTGAACCCAAAATTGGGATCCAGATTTGACAAGTACATGTATTCTTCTGGAAGGAAAGAACAAAATACAAAAGTTGGCTATGTGCTGGGAGATCCACAATGTACTCTAATGCAGTACTTTAAACACTACAGTATAAACCCCCACACTGTAGAGAGTCGTATTTCTAAGGGAAAATGCATACCTAGCTTCAGTGTTGGTGGTCAGGATTACATTTATCCTACTGCTCCAACCTCCTCATTTGGAGTCTCGGGAGATGACCTCATCAGCCCTCATGAGGACTGGTCTGCTCCAGGCCCTACATTCCTGTCTCCTTGACTGGTCCCACATACCCTTGTCTGCAGGCCCCAAACCATGCAGGCTTTGACGACATCCCAGGCTTGATCTGAGGACCTCTATCCATCACCAACCCTCGTCCTTTCTCCACACTAACTTTGTACACTATTTGCAGACACTGTGAGGTTTTTTTTTAATTTTTATTGTTGTTTGTTCAAAACATTACATAGTTCTTGATATATCATATTTCACACTTTGATTCAAGTGGGTTATGAACTCCCATTTTTACCCCGTATACAGATTGCAGAATCACATCGGTTACACATCCACTGATTTACATATTGCCATACTAGTGACTGTTGTATTCTGCTGCCTTTCCTATCCTCTACTATCCCCCCTCCCCTCCCCTCTTCTCTCTCTACCCCCTCTACTGTAATTCATTCCTCCCCCTGTATTATTTTTCCCTTTCCCCTCACTTCCTCTTGTATGTAATTTTGTATACCCCTGAGGGTCTCCTTCCTTTTCCATGCAATTTCCCTTCTCTCTCCTTTTCCCTCCCACCTCTCATCCCTTTGTTTTTTTCTTTTAATTGGCACATAAAAATCATACATATTTATTGGATACCATGTGATGTTTTGATACATGTACACATTGCATAATATGCAAATCAGAGTAAGTTTATCTCCTCTTATCATTTTGATGTTTGAATGAAAATATCCAACCTTTTTCTTTCTAGCTTTTTTGAACTTGGAGTGAATTTTCCCACAGGAAATATAAATAAGAATTAGAATCTTGTTTCCAGTCTATAAGAGATTTTTATCTTTTATCTATAGTCATCCTAATGTGCAATAGAGAATCAGAACTCAGTATATATTCAAAAAGAATGAACGAAATCGTCATATTGAAGAAGCATCTATACTCCCAGTTTTACTGTACTCTATTCTCTATTGGCAAGAAATGGAAACAACCTAAGTGCCCATCAACAAACGAATGGATTTAAAATATTGGTATATATTGGGGCTGGGGATGTGGCTCAAGTGGTAGCACGCTCACCTGGCATGCGTGCGGCCCGGGTTCAATCCTCAGCACCACATACAAAAAAAAAAAACAAAGATGTTGTGTCCGCCGAAAACTAAAAAATAAATATTAAAAATTCTCTCTCTCTCTCTCTCTCTCTCTCTCTCTCTCTCTCTCTCTCTCCCTCTCTCTCTCTGTCTCTCTCACTCTTTAAAAATAAATAAATAAATAAATAAATAAAATATTGGTATATAGACACCATGAAATACTATTTGGCTAGGAAAGGATGAAATCCTGTCATTTGCAACAACATGGATGGAACTGGAGATCATTATGTTAAGTGAGTCAGCCAGGCCCAGAGATATGAATGCCACACGATCCCTCTGACATGCGGAATCTAAAAAGTTGATCTCACAGAAGTTGAGAGTAGAATAGTGGTTACCAGAGGTTGGGGAGAGTAGGAGGCAGGGAGGGCTGGGGTAAGGTTGCTAATGGGGACTAGTTAGAGTCACCTAGGAAAAGTCAGTCCTGGTGTGCCATTGCACTGGGAGTTTTGATGGCGTTCCTTGCTCCCTGCACTTAGTGCCTACTCTCCTGTGGTCCCTGAAGCTTAGTCTCTGTTGGGCACCTCTGTCAGCACTCTGTACAGCAATTGGCCTGCTCACCTGCTCTGTTACCTGCTCTCAACCCTCAGCTGTCCCGGTCTCTGCAAATACCAAAGACCTTCAGCCTGGCAGCTCAAGGCCACCCTGCTCCTGAACCAAATAGAATCAAAGGAGACGAGACTTGGGGGCCAGACATGCCTTGATTTGAGTTCTGACAGCCATTTAATAGCTGTGGGACTTGACCAAATTCATCAAGATTTTTGAACCCCAGTTTTCTGATGTTTGAAATGGGGATGATAAAAAGAGCTCTACTGTTTTCAATATGCCAACTACTGAGCTATGTAGGTATGGGCTCAATTAAGCTTCACAATGAACAGTCTGAAATCAGTGCTAGTATTACTCCATTTTACACATAGGAAACAGATGCCTGGGTCCTTTGGGAATTTGTTTAAAGACATAGTTAAGTATGGGGGGAAACCAAGCTTCTAACGCAGTGTTTTAGATTTCTTTTTCTTTTACCTTTTTTTTTTTTTTTTTGTATTGGGGATTGAACCGGGGGGAGGGGCACTTAACCACTGAGCCAGATCACCATCCCTTTTTTAAAAATATTTTATTTTGAGACAGGGTCTTGCTAAGTTGCTTAGGGCCTAAGTTGCTGAGTCTGGCTTTGAACTTGCGATCCTCCTGCCTCAGTCTCCCAAACTGCTAGGATTACAGGCACGCACCCCGGTGACTGGCTTGTTAGTCTGTCACTGTGACAATAGACTTGAGATGTTCTACTGAAAAGAAGGAAAGACTTATTTTGGCTTATGGTTTCAGTCCCTGGTCAGCAGGGCCCTGTGGCCACGTGTGGGCCTGTAGAGGCACAGTGCATCATCCCAGCACGAGGCAGGAGAGACCTGTCCACATATGCCTTTCTGGAAGCACAGAGGGAGAGGGAGGGGCCAGGCCCAACACCGTCTTTAGGGGACCCTCCCCCCCACACACACACAATCTAACTTCCTTCTCCTAAGTCCCCAGCTTCTAAAAGTTCCACCACCTCCCAATAGTGCCGCCAACTGATAATCAATCCTTCAAAATGTGGGCCTCTGAGGGACATTTAAGAGTCAAACGATCTCCATCAGTGTGACTTCAAATCTGTGCACTTAACCTATAGAAATAACCTGTGAGAGAAATAAAAAAACCTCACCTAGCAGGCAGGAGGTCTCAGGAAGTGACCCATGTTGTTACTGTCAGCAGAGTGCGCGTGCACTCTCCAACTCAGCAGGTGTGTGCAGGAAATCGTTGTCCCTCTGCTCTCTAAAGCTATATTCTTAGATCCATGACCTTGAGATCGGTTCTCTGTCAGAATAGACGCAGCTTTCCCAGCTCCACCCCAAGTCTGCCGTCACATTTGTGTGATGGGGGTTTAGCCCTGGTTTTCTTATTCCTTTTTTTCATTTACCCTTTCATGCAATTATTAAATATCCTCCACGTTCTTACTTTTCTGAATACTAAGGACACAATTTTGGAATATGGACATGGCCTCTCAGTGGTTACCATCTAGTGGGAAAACCAGACCACCAAACCCTCCCTTGGCAAATGAGAATGACAACTGGCAAGGCTTCCAAGGGAAGGTGTAAGGTGCTGTGATCCCATCGCTGGATTTAATCTAACCAGAGAATCATGGAGGGCTTTCTGGAGGAAGTGAGATTGACTTGAGAACTGAAGGATGAGTTGGAGGCAGTGGAAGATGGGAAGCATTCCAGGCAGAGAGAACAAGGCTCGAAGGCCCCGTGGTGGGAAGGAACATGACGTGCAGAAAGCCAGTGTGGCCACAGCAGAAACGGTAGGGTGTGAAAGGAGACTGGGGAGATAGACAGGGTCCAGACTCCCCCAGGCCTCGTGAGCCACCGTGGGGCTTTATCTGTAGGCCAAGCACTTGGGAAGGTGCTGATGGAATCTAAACAGAGGTGTGGTAGAAGAGGGTGACAGGATCCCAGTCACTCTTTGAAAAGACCACTCTGGCTTCACAATGCATGACACCCTGGAGAGAAAGCAAGATTGCTGATCTGGACTTTTCTGTCTGAAAGACTCTGGCTGAACTCTCCTGGTTGATCCGCTTGCTGATGGCTTTCAGAGAGTCTTATCTAAAAACTATAGCTGATGATCCTGATTGGAGAGTAGGCAAATGGGTGGAGGGCTAACAATTCTAATGCTGGGGGATCCTGAGGGTTTGAGGAGGGACCTTCTACCAGGTATGCTGTCCAGTTCTTTCACCAGCCCTCGTTCTTTTTCTGGACTGTATATATTTAATGTCCAGAGTGATGTTTTGATCTACTTACCTTGATATACATACACACAGTGCAGTGATTACTACAGTTAAGCAAGTTAACATCCCCACCATCTCAGACACAGTTAGCCCTCCATATCCACAGTTTCTACATACTCCCATTCAACCAACCACCGATTGAAAATACTCAGGAGGAAAAATAAATGCATCTGTACTGAACACGTAGAGACTTTTTGTCTTGTCATTATTCTCTCAACAAGACAATATAACAATTATTTACATCACACCTGTATCATATTAGGCATTATAACTCATCCAGAGAAAACTTTTTTCTTTCTTTATTTATTTTTATTTTATTTTATTTTTTTTGTCTCATAAACTTCTTCTTTTTTTTATTATTTTATTTTTTTTTATTGTTGGTTGTTCAAAACATTACATAGTTCTTGATATATCATATTTCACATTTTGATTCAAGCGGGTTATGAACTCCCATTTTACCCCGTATACAGCTTGCAGAATCACATCAGTTACACTTCATTGCTTTACATATTGATAAACTCATGTCTGTTGTATTCTGCTGCCTTTCCTATCCTCTACTATCCCCCCTCCCCTCCCCTCCCCTCCCCTCTTCTCTCTCTACCCCCACTACTGTAATTCATTCCTCCCCCTTGTACTGTTTTTCCCTTTCCCCTCACTTCCTCTTGTGTGTAATTTTGTATAACCCTGAGAGTCTCCTTCCATTTCCATGCAATTTCCCTTCTCTCTCCCTTTCCCTCCCACCTCTCATCCTTGTTTAATGTTGGTCTTCTTCTCGTGCTCTTCTTCCCTAGTCTGTTCTTAGTTACTCTCCTTATATCAAAGGAGACATTTGGCATTTGTTTTTTAGGGCTTGGCTAGCTTCGCTTAGTATAATCTGCTCTAATGCCATCCATTTCCCACCAAATTCTATGATTTTGTCATTTTTTACTGCAGAGTAATACTCCATTGTGTATAAATGCCACATTTTTTTTATCCATTCGTCTATTGAAGGGCATCTAGGTTGATTCCACAGTCTTGCTATTGTGAATCTTTCTTTATTTTTTTAAAAAGAGAAGAGAGGGGAGAGAGAGAGAGAGAATTTTAATATTTATTTTTTAGTTCTCGGCGGACACAACATCTTTGTATGTGGTGCTGAGGATCGAACCTGGGCCTCACGTATGCCAGGCAAGCGCGCTACTGCTTGAGCCATATCCCCAGCCCTCATCGAGAGAAAACTTAAAGTGCATAAGAGTATGTGCCTAGGTGCTGGGCAGGTACTAAGCCATTTTATATAATAGACTTGAGCATCCCCAGATTTTGCTATCTGCAGGGTGGGATGGGGGTGTTCTGGAACCAATCCCACTGGGATACCAATAGGCAACTTCAATTACTTTTCTTTCTCCCATTTATTTATTTCTCTCTCTCTCTCTCTTTCTCTGCTTTTCTTTCTTTCTTGTTGTTGTAGTAAGAGTACCTAAACTCTACTCTCTGGGCAAATTTCCAGTGTACTGCACTCTATTAACTGCTGTTCCGGAGATCCCTAGACTTGGTCATCCTTCAGAACTGCGACTTCACACCTTTGATCTACAGTTCCCCATTTCCTCCTGCCCCTGGAGGCCCTACTCCTGACTTGGGAATACTCACCTGCTGTTTACAATAAATCACAAAGCCAACCTTGTGTCCCCAGGCAGCATCTGAGGAGGTGCTGAGACTGTCATGTTAAGATCTAACAGCTTTTCTTGCTTAGTCAGTGATTGGTGGTTTTCTGGACACCAATAGCTCAAACAAACAGAAATGAGGAATTTCGTACTAAAAATTCAGTACCACAGAACTGAAGGTGAACGGAGGAACTGAATTGAGAATTCTGAAAAAACTCACTCTTTGGGTTCTTTATCTACCATAGGCAAACCTAAATCCCAAACCCTTTCAGCTTCAGAGTTCATCTTCTCCATCTATCTCTTTGAACTGACTATATGTCAAAACAGAAGCGCCGAGAATAAGACTCTTAAAAGATACCACAAGACGTTTTATTGCTAAAAACAAACAACTCAGGGACATCACAGCAAATTAGAAAGTCCCCCCCACTATGGAATGAATGGACTGTGAAGAGATTAAATAGACACCGGGCGACTTACTAGAATTTAAAACAAAGATTCTGACATGCAGCGTGAACCTAATCATTTGCCACTATCACACGCCTCATTGCTTTAAAATGCATAAAATACTCAAATGGCACATTCTCACCAGGTAGATACAGAACAGGGTAGGAAGGGAAATCAGGATCACTGTGCACACATTTGCAATTGGGAATTTGAACCCAGCCGGGCTGGACTCTGGGATCCATTAGCTTTGACACGCCATATGTCATTTTGGAAGGCAATTTCCCCTTAAATTTGCAATTAGGTCTGGGATTTGGCCTGTGACCTTGATGTCACACAGTATCAATTATATTGATGACATACCATGTACCTTACCCTGGAAATCACATAGCAGAGCAAGAGTCGTCTTCTTTCAAATTCTATAGAGTTCCAAAAGCCCAAAGCACTTCTCAGCTTTGTACTTTATTATGTGCCTTGGTAGGTGGTTGTTTGATGGTTTCACTAAAATCTTATCTCCCTCCAAAGAGTAAACCAATCTTCTTGAAGGTTGGAAAACCAGCTGCAACATCCCTTTTCTTTCCTCCTTCTCTCTTAGAAACATATGTATCTCCTAGTAAGTTCTCAATCTTTCCTTTTGTCATTCCCAGGGTTCTGTCAACCTTGAGATGTGAAGGAAGAGCAGTTCTGTCGGAACATAAATATGTTTTGTTTTATTCACTCATCCCAGCATTCCTTTGCTGCCTGATGTATCTTAGGTGCTGTGCTAAGTCTTCTGGATGTAAAGAGATGTCAAAGCTTTAACCATTACTCACAGAGAATTCCATTTTGTCTTTGCAATTGGATGGGTGAACACAACAATTAGATTCATTTCAGATAAATCTAGCCAAGCCCCTTAATAAAGACCACATTTGTTTTGACATAAAGTGAAGAGGGTTAATTATGCAAAATTTACTAGTAGTCTATGTAAGACCTTTGTCTTATTTTATGTTAATATATTCTTTATTTCCCCCAATCTCATCCTCATGCCCACCAACCCTTCTCCTCCATCCCTAACCACTCCTCTAGTCCATTTGGTACATGTCTGTGGATATGTGTGCAACTGTGAAAAATATAGTTGTGACATGTACGTATTTTAAATACACGTTGATAGTGTGGTACTGTAGCTCTCATTCTATTTCTTACTGTTTAAAAAGTCACACACCATGTTTTGAAGACCACTGTATGTTGCCAGGATGATGCCACCTGTACCTCCTGTACCACCTGTACCTGTTGGCTTCAGTGTTCTATCAAATGCAACTACCATTTTTCTCACTGGTTCCCCTGGGTTAAGCCCCAGTTGCCTTCCATTTTCCATGTCCACAAATGATGCTAGGACAAGTCTCTTGCACTTTGTCCCTGGTGCTAGTCCCTTCCGACAGTGACTAATGGGTCCTAGGTGGAGTGCTTGCCTATTTCACTGATGGCTGCCACACTGTCTCAAATGATGATGACAAGGCCATTTACACTCAAGGGGGGAACCCTATCTTTTCTTTATAGGTTTCAAGTTAAAATCTAGAATAAAATCAATGGTCATGTCCACTGCCACATACTGAGCATCTGCCATCTACCAAGCTCTAAGCTAGTTAGTTACTTCACATGCAGGCTCTAAAATACTTACACCTATGTCAGGCACAGCTGAACATCTTTTCAACAGGTGAGAATTCAGAGATTCAGAAAGGGTGAACTATTTACTTGGAGGCACATATTGGAACTCACACTGGCATTAGCAGTGGTACTGAACTCTGTGTGATTGGAAAAGCATGCATTAGCAAATGTCCTAAGTTTGCTTTAGTAAAGTAGCAGAGGTGACTGTGACGTCAGGTGGGGGAGGGTGACAGTGGTGAAGAACTCAGTCTCGTTTTATCCAAGACCTTTGGAGAGTTTTGTCCACCACTGTGGGATGCTCAGAGGACCATGGAAATTCTAATATTCAACTAGGGCTGAAATGAAATGAGATCATTGCATTATTTCCATATAAGTACAACAACAATAAAAACTTCCAAGTAGTCTTTTTTTTTAATTTATTTTTATTTTTTTTTTATTGGTTGTTCAAAACATTACAAAGATTGCAGAATCACATCGGTTACACATCCACATTTTTACATAATGCCATATTAGTAACTGTTGTATTCTGCTACCTTTCCTATCCTCTACTATCCCCCCTCCCCTCCCCTCCCATCTTCTCTCTCTACCCCATCTACTGTAATTCATTTCTCTCTTGTTTTTTTTCCCATTCCCCTCACAACCTCTTATATGTAATTTTGTATAACAATGAGGGTCTCCTTCCATTTCCATGCAATTTCCCTTTTCTCTCCCTTTCCCTCCCACCTCATGTCTCTGTTTAATGTTAATCTTTTCCTCCTGCTCTTCGTCCCTGCTCTGTTCTTAGTTGCTCTCATTATATCAAAGAAGACATTTGGCATTTGTTTTTTAGGGATTGGCTAGCTTCACTTAGCATAATCTGCTCTATGCCATCCATTTCCCTGCAAATTCCATGATTTTGTCATTTTTTAGTGCTGCGTAGTACTCCATGGTGTATAAATGCCACATTTTTCTTTATCCATTCATCTATTGAAGGGCATCTGGGTTGGTTCCAGCTATTGTGAATTGTGCTGCTATGAACATCGATGTGGCATTATCCCTATAGTACGCTCTTTTAAGGTCTTCAGGGAATAGTCCGAGAAGGGCAATAGCTGGGTCAAATGGTGGTTCCATTCCAAGCTTTCCCAGGAATCTCCATACTGCTTTCCAAATTGGTTGCACCAATTTGCAGTCCCACCAGCAATGTACAAGAGTACCCTTTTCCCCACATCCTCGCCAGCACTTGTTGTTGTTTGACTTCATAATGGCTACCAATCTTACTGGAGTGAGATGGTATCTCAGGGTGGTTTTGATTTGCATTTCTCTGACTGCTAGAGATGGTGAGCATTTTTTCATGTACTTGTTGATTGATTGTATGTCCTCCTCTAAGAAGTGTCTGTTCAGGTCTTTGGCCCATTTATTGATTGGGTTATTTGTTATCTTATTGTTTAATTTTTTGAGTTCTTTGTATACTCTGGATATTAGGGCTCTATCTGAAGTGTGAGGAGTAAAAATTTGTTCCCATAATGTAGGCTCCCTGTTTACCTCTCTTATTGTTTCTCTTGCTGAGAAAAAATCTTTTTAGTTTGAGTAAGTCCCATTTGTTGATTCTTGTTTTTAACTCTTGTGCTATGGGTGTCCTGTTAAGGAATTTGGAGTCCGACCCCACGATATGTAGATCAGAGCCAACCTTTTCTTCTATCAGACGCATAGTCTCTGATTTGATATCAAGGTCCTTGATCCATTTTGAGTTAACTTTTGTGCATGGTGAGAGAAAGGGATTCAGTTTCATTTTGTTGCATATGGATTTCCAGTTTTCCCAGCACCATTTGTTGAAGATGCTATCCTTCCTCCATTGCATGCTTTTAGCCCCTTTATCGAATATAAGATAGTTGTAATTTTGTAGATTGGTTTCTGTGTCCTCTATTCTATACCATTGGTCCACCCGCCTGTTTTGGTACCAGTACCATGCTGTTTTTGTTACTATTGCTCTGTAGTACAGTTTGAAATCTGGTATTGCTACACCTCCTGATTCACACTTCCTGCTTAGAATTGCTTTTGCTATTCTGGGTCTTTTATTTTTCCATATGAATTTCATGATTGCTTTATCTATTTCTACAAGAAATGTCGTTGGGATTTTTCTTGGGATTGCATTGAACCTATAGAGAACTTTTGGTAATATCGCCATTTTGATGATGTTTGTTCTGCCTATCCATGAACAGGGTATATTTTTCCATCTTCTAAGATCTTCTTCTATTTCTCTCTTTAGGGTTCTGTAGTTTTCATTGTATAAATTTTTCACCTCTTTTGTTAGGTTGATTCCCAAGTATTTTATTTTTCTCGAAATACAGGCCAGAGCAATTAGACAGACAAAAGGAATTAAAGGCATTAAGATAGGAAAAGAAGAACTTAAATTATCACTATTTGCGGATGATATGATCCTATACCTAGAAGACCCAAAAGGGTCTACAAAGAAACTACTAGAGCTAATAAATGAATTCAGCAAAGTGGCAGGATATAAAATCAACACGCATAAATCAAAGGCATTCCTGTATATCGGCGACAAATCTTCTGAACTGGAAATGAGGAAAAACACCCCATTCACAATATCCCCAAGTAGTCTTAATATAGAAAAATTGATTTATCTGGAGAGCTTTGTATTTTGTAGTTTTATTAGAATAGTGTTCTTCTGTCATTTTTTCCTCTGGGCTTTGGACTATAAATCTAAATATTTAATGTTTGGAATCACCTAAGACTTCAAAGGGGGACTAGAAATCATAGCTTCTATTTTTTCTTAATATTTATTTTTTTGTGTACTTGGACATGATACCTTTATTTTATTATTTTTATGTGGTGCTGAGGCTTGAACCCAGGGCCTTGCATGTGCTAGGCAAGCGCTCTACCCCTGAGCCACAACCCCAGCCCATAGATTCTACTTTTGAGGATAAAAATCCATTTGCTTAATAAAGTATATATATATATATATATATATATATATATATATATATATATATATATGCATGCCAAACTGGATGAGGCCTTTTCTCTAGAGTGGAGATGCTAAGGAGCTAATGAGAACAGCAACAATAAACAATTTGAGGACAGAGAACCCCTAGGATAACAATTCAATAGATGCCCAGGGCAAAGGTAGTTCCTCTTGAAGGCTGGTAGATGATGCCAACTCTTGATACGTAACAGAGGATACAGGAATCAATAGCCTGCCCTGCCTAGGAATCCGGGCTGAACTCTACCTCCTCAAGGATTGTGAGAAAACAAAACTTGCCCCTGCAGTTCAAAGGAGGGCTAGCCTGGCCTGAACCACTGGGATGCCATCAGACTGGAAGGAACATGAAGGGAGCTGAGATTATGACCAACCTGAGATGAAGAAGGTAACTGTTGGAGCTGCAGATGGTTGGAAGTTTCTTACCATTCCCTACATTTCTGAGCCTGTCTTCCTCCATCATTTGCTTAAAGAACAGCATGACAGGTGCCAGGGGAACTCATTTGGTAACATTAATCAGAGTGGTTTAAAACTTTGCTTTCTTCTGATCTGTTCTGCAAAGGTTGCTTGGAAACCAAAGGGAGTCACTCTTCAGACAGCAAGACTGCAGGACCACTTTCAGCCAAACCAAGATGACAGTGATTCCCTTTGCTACTTTAGAATTATAACGTTTAACTGTTCCCTTCCTGGCTGCAGTCTCCCTAGTTGCTGGGCGAACAGCCCCCATCTGGAAGAGCAGGGGCTTATCGGACATTCTCCTTTAAGCAGGGCAGGAATCCAGTTAAGCACTTCATGGATTCCTGCAGTGTCGGCTCATCTGTGCCAATTGCTGGAGCCACCACACCATGTCAGGCACCTCTGTTGCCTGCTCTGAAAGGGGAAGGTTTTTCTCGATTATAGTTCAACAAGCATTTTCCCTCCTGCTCCTCAGAAAAAGAAAAGGGAGAGAGAAAGAGAGCTCCATGACTGGAATTGTAATGAGCTCCCAAAGCTTGTCCTTATTATCTTCTGTCACTTAGCAACCTGCTGGATGAGAGAAGAAAGGAGCTGAACCATTTAAATTCAGTGGTAAGATGTGGGTGGAAAGAAGGGAATAGTGCACATGGCTCTCCAGGTACAAAGAAGCGTTCAGTGGGTGGGGGAAGGGTCTTGTTTGTGAGTGCAGAAGCAAGGGAGAGAGGAGAAGCAGTGCCCACGAGGGACAGAGTCCTAGTTGACAGTCTGCTTTCACATTCACAGGATGGCCAGGGCAGGGACTCAGAACCAGGCACCGGTTGCTTCCACGCACGTGCAATCTGGGCCGCCTCCCCGTGGATTTGGGTGCCTCCCATGTTTTCTGTGCTTTCTGGGTCTAACTGGGCTTCCGAGAGCTCTGAGCTCTATGAGGTTCTTCTTTCAAGGGGTGAGGTCAACCTTGCTTTCTGGCATTGCTTAAAGAAGAAATAATACTAGTTCTTTAACTGGAGATGGATTTGTGACAACTGCTTAGCCTTCATCCGGGGAGGTCTCTGGTGGAATACCACAGGGCTCCCAGAGCACACGGGTCCAATTTCAGGGAGCACGTGATGGCCAATTCACGGTGGTCGGAACCAGGTTGTAAAGGGTGTTGAGTAGTGACCTGGAATCCATGAGGTGAGACGTTGAAGCATTTCTTTGCCTCACAAAACTTTAAGGACAGGTCAGAGGAAACCTAGCTTGACAATTCATGAGACATTTGAGGATGGAGATAGTGAACTTGGCACTCTAGGTACAACCCAAAGAAGAGTTTAGTGGGTGGGAGGAGGGCAAACCGAGCTGGGATGAGAGAGTGAAACATACATCACGACTTCACGGGATTGAAAGAAAAGGAGAGGGCTTTTGTTGGTATCAGTCATCTGGAGAATAGGCTTCAGTTCTGTGCCTGCTTTATTTTTCCTTTTAATTCCACCCCCCCCTCCAGGGGTGTCAAGCGTGCTGGTCAAGCACTCTACCACTCAGCCACATTCCCAGGTCCAGTGTGTGTGTGAGGGGGGTATTTAATAAACAACCTTGATCAATCTGAAATATCAAAAGAACAGTCTGGAAGTTCTGTCATGGGTTTCAGTTGCAGAAAGATGACTGCAATCATGAACTTCTTGTAGAGGTTGAGTTTGCCCTCACCTGACTTATCTACCTCCAGGTGGGCTGGCTCCCTTTGCAGAGAAGACTTTCCTCCAGCACCTGCAGGATTGTGCTGCGCACCCACCTGTGAGCAGCTTAGTCAATGTGGGAACCCCAGCTGCCTTCCTGAGGGAAGGTGAGCCTCCTGGCTCTGGTCCAGGCCAGACACAGAGCTCCTGTTCAACCTAGCTTACTTCCTGGCTCTTCAGTGTCGCCAAGCCCCAGGGCACTATCAGTATGGCAAAGCTTCTTATCTGAGTGGGAGCTGTATAGCAAACAAACATTGTGAGCTCTTTAGAACTTCCCAGGGTCAGGGAAGGTTTCCTAGGTAAGAGGGAATTTAAAGAAGGCTCCGATTGAAGCCAAAGAAAAGAGGGCGAAGGAGACTCTGGCCCAGAGAGATATCAGTGCCAGCGTGCAGAGCAGATGGATTGGTTTTAAGGAGTAGAAAGAGAAAAGAGTCAGCTGACCCAAGCCATAAGTGCCCCATGATTATGTAAGTGTGCATGGTATATAGTCATTCTTAAAAAAAATATGTCGTTATCTGATATTCAAATGTAACTGGGCATACTGTATTTTATCAAGCACCCCAAACTAGGGGAAGTCACTAAACGGGGTCTTCCAGATCACGTTGGGGGAACATTTATCACTGCCCTGTGACAGCTAAAGTAGACAAGAAAGGCCCCAGAGTGAGTTCTGTTCACTGGAAATGACGGCCATCCATGAGGACCTCGCTTGACCATAAAGATTTCAGTCTGCATAGTACGAAAGCTCTGAAAGAAGGGAAGGATTTGTAGGAGAGGAAAAATGTGACCCCTTTCTTCCCTAGCATATAGAGAAAAACAAATTTTATTTCATCAAAGTTTTGCATGACACAGGAGCTGGGGATGTGGCTCAAGCGGTAGCGCATTCACCTGGCATGCATGAGGCACTGGGTTCCATCCTCAGCACCCCATAAAAATAAAATAAAGAGATTGTGTCCACCTAAAAGTAAAAAACCCCATAAAAATAAAATAAAGAGATTGTGTCCACCTAAAAGTAAAAAACCCCATAAAAATAAAATAAAGAGATTGTGTCCACCTAAAAGTAAAAAATAAACATTTTTTTAAAAAAGTTTTACGCAACACAGGAAACTTGCAGAGATGGAGACCCAAAGACTCAGGGAAAACTGGCTATTTTCATATGTAGGTTCAAGGAAGAATGAATATCCCTGTGGAAATGTGGTCGGACAAGAGAGTGGGAGCAAATGGTGATTGACTGAGGGGAAGTCCAGCGACTCCTGGCCCTCCAGGCCCTTCTTGACCGCTCTGTGGAGTTCCTTCCTCCCAGAGGTAAGGCTGGATCCTTCTGGAATGAGGTCCTGTGACCTTCTATCAGACAAGATGGGTCAGAGGACGTCTTTCTGGCCTGCTCTTTGACACAGAAAGGTAGGGAAAGGCGAAAGTCGTAAGTCTGGATTCATGGCTGGCTTTGGGGAAGGGGGGCTCTAGTTTCTATTTCCCACTTTGGGGAGAAAAGGGAGCAGGAGAAAGAAGGGCAGAGGGAGACCTTGTTTCTGAGGCCTTCCAGTGTCCTTTAGTTCAGAGCCCTCAGTTGGTGACAGGGCCATGCTTTGGGATCCAGCAGATTCAAGAGACTCGTTCCATGTCTCAGGGGGACAAGGTGGTCAGCTAGAAGGCAGTACAGAGGTGGAGACAGAGCACTGTGCCACTAGCCATGATGGGTCCAAGGGTGGGGACCAGTGGCTAGGAGCAATCCCAGAAAGAGTGGTTGAGAGGGAGGGTGGATGTCAGGACAGAAGGAGGAGGTTTTGATGTTGCTTTGTCTGGGTTTTGTGGTTCTAGGAATGGAACCCACGGCCTCTTGGCCTCTCATGTGCTTGGCACGCAGGAAGGTGTGATTTTGAATTCTCTTGAAGACCGTTTCATGGTAGATACCCAGTGGGAAGGCTCCACAGGAGGATATGAGGAGCTGAATTTCAAAACAGAGTGGGTTGCAGCAGCTGGTTCTGTAGCCCTGGGTTGAGGTGGCAGCGGAAGCCAGCCTGTTAGGTGAGCCTTCCAAGGGTTAAGTGGGATTCAATAGAAGATCAGCCGGTGGCAGGAGAAATAGATTCTAGGCTCTAATCTGGGCTGAGATGTGATTCCCCCATGGCCCAAAGCAATTGCTTTTTCAAAAAAGGCAAAAAGGTAAACAAGAATGACTGGTAGCTGCTGTCCTGGGTTCCCTCCTCCACAGTCACAGTGGGTGACAAGGCCTGGATCTCCTGCATATCCAGAAAGGCTCTCCCTGGTCCTCCCTGAAAGTCACAAGGAAAACCTGGCAAGGCAGCCAGCTCCCAGGACTGGAGTGAAGAAAGGGGAAGCAGGTGGAGCCTGCAGACAGGAGGCCTGGAGTCCTCCCAGCCCTGGGCTCAGCTCCTGACCACAGCACAGCTCCCTGCCCTCCCCCGCCCCCACTGGCTCTGCAAAGCCTCTGTTCAGCCCATTGCCCTCCCTCCCTGTGAGGGAGAGTATGGAACACACCATGATCAAGCACTTTGTTTTCTCTTTACCAAGGACACTAGGAAAAATAGATTATGACCCGTAGCCATAATCTATAAGCACCCAGTGACTTAAAAATGGCTTCATTTATTCCCATCTTCATAAGATCCCGAAGGTTTCTAGATCCTAGGCAGGTAAAAATCTGTGCATTTTAGAAAGTCTGGCTGGATACTGATTTCATTAAAAAGAATGATTTCATTTCAAAGTGTACGAATGGTGGACTAAACCTCGATGTTCTAGGAGTAAAGAGAACAGTTGAAATGAGCCTGTCATGTCAGCGTTCATCTCCCCACACACTTTTCTAGGTCACAGGAGGTATGGGGAGGCCTCTGGCACCCTAAGCTCTTTGATCTACAACTTGGCAAGCTTCCCACAGAGCCTGGATTCTGGGCAGCCACTGGGGTCCTTCCCCTCTGCCAGGAACTGCTGCTGCTGCCACAGCTGAGTTGGAAGACACCTGACAAAGACCCTCAGGGGCTGGCTGCTGGTCCTGGCCCACAGTGATGCCAGCTGCTGACTGGTTGTAGCCCCTGAGCTCAGCCACCTGCGTGGGTCCAGCCACTAAGAGCTCAAGCATCCTTCCCTCCTGCTGTCTTTGTCCAGCCACATTTATTAATCATTTTTATGTCTCTGCAGCTGTGTTTGATCATCTAATTTATAATTAGCCAAAAGCCTAGATGAGACCAAAGCACTAGAGTTTGGTATTTATAGGCTTGTGATCTTTATTCATGAAATAATTGCAGATGGTCATCTAGAGGCTCAGGCTAAGAGAGCATGGTCCTACAAGACAGGGAACTGTTCTGTGTTAAATGAAGCCTATGTGGCACTGGATCCCCAAAACCATTTTGAAATAGGGATGATCCCCATTTTAAAGATGAGTCAACTGAGGCTTGGAGTGTTGTGGAATTTACACAGAATGTTAAGTGTCAGAATTGACATTAGAACCCAACCCAGCTGACTTCAAGTTCTGAACTTTGTATTCCAGGCTCTAACGTGGAGCTCCAGTTTTTATTTTTCTTTGCCTTAAAATGAATATGTGTCTGAAAGTGAGCATGTAACTGGACATTAAAACATCAAATAACAAGGGTTGATTGACGGATAGGATCATCAGCCCAGAAGACTAACAAAACTTCAGTAATGTCCCAGCAGGTAGAAACTACACTTACTTTTAAAATAATATAATAAACGTACATATCTATTTCATTTTTCAAATTGATATATAATAATTGAACTTATTTCTAGGATACACTGAGATACACACATCTATATCTATATCTATATATCTATATATGTATATATATATTTGAATATATGTATACATGTAGACACACATATACCAGGTGCACTTAACCACTGAGCCACATCCCCAGCCCTTTTTATTTTTTATTTAGAGATGGGGTCCCAGTGAGTGGCTTAGGCCCTCTCCAAGTTCTTGAGGCTGTCTTTGAACTTGTGATCCTCCTGCCTCAGCCTTCTGAGCCCCTGGGATTACACATGCTCCACCATGCCTGGACCACAGTGTGATGTTTTGATGGACCAATATTAAACCTACCTTTTTAACCACCATTTTTTTCCTTCCCAAAGTGAAATGAAAATCAAAGCTCTTTCCATTCTGGTAGAGGGGCTCTATTAAAAGGCATTTCCTTTGTCCAGAGATAGCTGGTTTAATGCTGGAAACTAGGGGATCAAGTTCAGGGAGGCTGTTTTTTGTCATGGCCCCTGTTTTTAAGATGGCTGTCTCTCTGGCTCTCCCTTCAGACCAGGGACAGGACCATGCTCTACTGACTCAAAGATGTGATTCTTTTAAATGTGGATTCAGGGCCATGAATGCTTTCCTGAATTCTCATGACCTTTTCTTCTCCCAGCCAATGCCTTGCTGATATCTGGCCAGGAAATTCTTCTCTGACCTTACCTGCTCTTCTTTTAGACCTGAGGAGAGGGGAAGGATACAGTAGGGGTGGGTAAGGGAAGTGAAAGAACAAACCAGAGCTTGTGGGTTCAAGCTTTTTCAGCCCAGGACTCTGGTAGTCCACACTACTGTGTAGGAACAACCTTTAATCACTAACTGGGAAGAGTCCCAAGGTGGGCACTTCCATCTGTACAACTTTGAGACAGTTAATAAGGCAGATCTCTTTAAGCAATATTGTATTTCATTCTTTGTTTTTTTTTTTTTGGGGGGGGGGGGTACCAGAGATTGAACTCAGGGACACTCAACCACTGAGCCACATCCCCAGCCCTATTTTGCATTTTATTTAGAGACAGGGTCTCACCGAGTTGCTTAGCACCTTGCTTTTGCTGAGGCTGGCTTTGAACTTGCGATACTCCTTCCTCAGCCTCCAAGCCACTGGAATTACAGGCATTCACCATCACACCCGGCTGTATTCATTCTTAATTTTTAAAATACACTAGATTTTCTTGTTTGGAACCTACTCAAGGGTCTTCTGGCAGCTGTCCATCCAGTCTACTAGGAATCTTGCTTGTGTGTGAGGAAAGAAATATAGAGGCCATTAGTATCAAAGGGCCTTACCCTGAAAGAATCATTCAAAAGAAACTTCTAGATTCTCAAATGAGGTTTCTATATCAAGGACCTGCAAGGGCCAGTCTTCTTCAAAGTCACAAAAGAGATGGCATTTATCCTTTTGAGTGCCAATCCCAGCCTACACTGTGTTTCCAAAGCCTGAAGTTCTCCATTCACCTTGGGATGATAGTCTGCCTTGGACCAATTTAGGCATTCACCTTTGTGTAGCTTACACCTCTGTATCTTTCACTCACACATTTCCTAGATTTAATGGATCTGGGTAGCTCATCAGGGTTTTGGAAATCTAAAGTGTGGCTCTTATAAACAGCATATAATTGAATCATACTTTTTTTAGCCCATATTATGAATCTCTGTCTTTTTATTGAAAGGTTTAGTCTGTTTCCATTTAACGTAATCACTGACTAGATAGGATTTGCATCTGCCATTTTTCTGTTTTTTATGTCTTATTATTCCTCTATTACTGCCTTCTGTGATAAATATATATTTTTATATCATATTTTAATTTCCATGTTGTTTCTTTTACTGTTTTTTATTTTATTAGTATTTGCCCTAATTGATTACTATTTACATCTTTGCACATTCTAGTTTGGGCTGATTGAAACTTAATTTTAGTAGTGTATAAAAATTTTGTATGTTCAGTTCCACTTATCTCCCCCTTTTCCATTATTGTCGCACAACTTGTGTCTTTGTACATAATAAGCCTACAATATATTATTATTGTTTTATGCAATTGTCTTTTAAATTATATAGCAGAATATAGTTGTAAACCAAAATTTATTCTTTTATATTTTCTTCTGTAATTACTTTTACTGGTCCCTTTTTCTGTTTGTAGAATCAGGTTATTGTCCTTTCATTTCATCTTGAATGATGCCTTTTTAGTATTTCTTATACATTATGTCTGCTAGTGATAAATTCTCTCAATTTTTGTTTATCTGGGAATATATTAATTTTTTCTTTGATTTTGAATGATAACTTTGCTGGCTGTAAAATTTTAGTTTTGTTTTTTTTAACCAGTATTTCATTCCAGTACCTCTGGTTTCCATGGCTTCTGATCAGAAGTCAGCTATTAATATTGTCAGAGATCTTGTATAATGTGATGAGTTGCCTTTTGCTTACTGTTTTTAAGACTTTTCTCTTGAACAGTTTACAATATCACTAAATATGGGTGTCTGAGTTTATCCTACTTTGAGCTTATTGAGCATGGATGTATTGATTAGTGTTTCTTAAGTAAAATTTCAAAAGTCTTTATCCATTATTTATTCAAATGTTTTTTCTGACTCTCTCTCTTAGAGCTCTCCTCTGAGATTGCCATTATGTGTATGTTGGTAAACACGTCTCTGAGGCTCTGTTTATTAAATAATTTCATTCTTTTTTATTTTTATTTACCAGAATGAAAAATCTCAGTTGATCAATCTGTAAATTATCTGATATTTATTTAGTTAGTTTGGTACTGGGGACTGAACCCAGGGGTGTTTAATAACTGAGCCACATTCCAGCCCTTTTATTTTATTTAGATGCAGGGTCTTGATAAGTTGCTTAGAGCCTCTCTAAATTGCTGCAGCTGGTTTTAAATTCCTGCCTCAGCCGCTGGGATTACAGGTGCACCATCACGCCCGATTATCTGATTCTTTCCTGTCAGTTGAAGGCAGCTATTGAGCCCTTCAAGTAAATTTTTCACTTCAGCACACTTTTCAGCTCAAAAATTTCTATCTGGTTCTTTTTTATAAGTTCTATCCCTTTACCTCTGATTGATGAGACATCATTTGCATCTGTAATTTTAAGTAGACATGGTTTCATTTTGACATGATTTTCTTCAGGCATTTGAACATTCTTGTAGTAGCTGATTTAAAGTCCTTTTTAGTAAATCTAACATCTGGGCTTCCTCCAAGACAGTTTCTATTGACTGCTGTATTTCTTATGCATAGATCATATTTTCCTGTTTCTTTGTGTGTCTCACAATTATTCCTTGAAAATTGGACATTTTGAATATTAAATATCCAGAGTCCCGCTTCTCTAGAATTTGTTGCTGTGGCTGCTGTTTGTTTTCTTAGTGACTTTCCGGAATTCATTCTACAAAGTCTGCACTCTTATTCATTTACAGCTTCTGAAGTCTGCTCAGTTAGCTTAGTGGTTGCCTCATGATTAGAGAGATATTTCCTTAAATGCTCTGAACTGATAAGCCTTTACTGAGGAGCACTCAGTGCGTTGCATTAAAGCACACCTTCAGTACTCCCTGGACAGTTCACATCTCTGTCTTAGCCTTAACTCCCTGCTTGCACAGAGCCTCAAGGTCATCCATAGGTGAGAGACTAAGATCTTCTAAGATGTTGCTTGGGAATACACACGTCTTTGCATGTGTGCACAGCCTGCTAGATTCTCAGTATGTCACAGCTTTACAAAGCCCCCTATGGACATCTCTTTCACCAGTATTTCCTTTTATTTTTTTAAATTTTTTGGTCAACCACCCATTAGCCTCAACTGACATCACCATGTCAGGAAATTACTATGTTAAATAGTTGTCACTGATTGTGTTTGGCCAATACTCTAGGGATATGGCTCTACCACACAGAATGTTCCCTGAATAAGGTCAATAAAGGCAAACCCTAAGAATGGAGCTTTTCAGGGAGCAGCCAGACAAAATAATTGGTGGGGCTCCAGGCTTATTCTGTCCCCTCTCATGGCTGCTTAGTTTCTTCCTGGTTTTCCTCTTTCCACAAGGATATGGCTGTTAGATTTCAAGGGAAAAGGAGGAGGGGAACAGGGAAAATTGAAATGCCAGGAAACTCCTCTGAGATTTAGTTATATTCTTTAAATAAATCCTCCTTGAATTGTTGCAAGCCCTGGGTTAATTTACTGAGTTCTGGAAAAGTTGTTTTGGCCATTCTTGACAGTTTTTTCATTACTCTTATGGAGAAGTGAGGTTCAGGAGATACCTAATCTGCTTAATCTGCTACTCTGGAAGTGCATCTCCAAATTGATCTTTTTTTTAAAAGAGAAACTGTCCTGTAATCCAAATAGGAAACCATTCCTATATAGATGTGCATCCTGACTGCTCTCTGAGGGAGGCAATTTTAAGAAGGGGATGCCAGGTCCCTCTGGGATGAGATAAAAGTGTTAAATATTATTTAGTTCACTGATTTTTCATACCCCCAATAGGCTTTTATTACTTCCTTCCTCTAGCATATAGTTATGGAATGACTGAAATTGGTTGGTGTTACCTGAATAAGAAGAGTTAACAGTTTTCATTTTAGAAGTAGATGAGTCAATGAAAGAATTTTTAAACCGTAGTGATCATGAAGTAATATGAGAAGCAATTGAGAATAGAAGAGTTTATGAGCAGAATAATGGAAACCTAAGAGGATTCCATAGTAATCAGCCCACATGGGGGTCTGTTAGAGACGGGCTGTATATAGCACTGGGTAGAAATCTACACCAGGGAACAATTTCTGATGGCCTCTGATTCTTGAGAACATATTGTTCTACTGATATACTGTTTACCACTTTTCAAACTGCTGTAGCTTGGCAGCTAAATACTTCCACTTTTCATCTTGCAGTTTATAAAGAAGGCAGTCATTGTTAGTAACATATTTGAATATTTTTTATGTGGCTATTTATATTCTGTAGACAATACTATGTGGACTCTTTGAAAAAGCCAGTAAGAGTTAAAAGGTTGTTTGAGTCAGCCTGGAATACTAACATTAAGTTGAATTTTTAAATGTTTGGTATCTGCTTATTAACAATACAGATGATCATTTCCTTTTAAACAGATCCTGAGAACATGATAGCAGGGTGGGATAATAAATCTTATTTTCCAGAGCATCCTGGTAAAACAGCAAGAGTGATCACATTTTGTTAGCAAGGTCACATTTTACTTGAATTATTATCCAAAGCAGTAAACAATCCATCCATTTTCCCACCTGACCCTAATAAATAGGCCCTATATTTCACAGGGTTAAAAGGTCGGCCTCACTGAGAAACATCAATGGGAGTCTGCTGTGTCTCTTTGTGGCTGAGCCTGGTTTCAAGCATGTTTTATAAAGGGTGAAAACAATCGTCTCTGGGTTCACTCAAGCTATTCATCCTTCCTGAACTGAATAAAGGTCAGGAAACGCTGAAATTCACTTTGTGGTCACCAATATCGTAGTGTTCTACGCCATTAGGGATATACACTATGTTCAGCCATTTGCCAATGATAATAAACCTTATGATTAGTGGCACAGGTTTTCTTTAGGTAAAAATTAGTTCCTGACAATTAAGATGGGCCTTAGGTAGAAACAGTCGATTTATTGGCTTAAACACAGAGGCAAAGTTACAGTTCAAGAATAGCTGGAAAGATCTGGTCCAGATGCCCAATGAAATCAGATCTACTTGCTGCTTCTCTACTAAATAGAGTAATTGTGGGGAGAGGTGATGTCAGGTAGGGAAATAGAAGCTTTGGCTTGGTGGCTTTGGGAAAACTGCTAGACAGGTTGAATTTAAGTATATTTTCTATTGGCTTATTTTAATCTTAACAATTTAAGAAAGGCCTACCCACTTTATGAATCAAGAGGCAAGATTCTAATATTAAAATACAGGGCAGAGAGCAGGGAAAGGAGCCTGACTGTGGTCATAATTGCTTACAGCACTGTTTCTTTAAGCCAAGTCATGGAATTTCAGGAGCATTTGGAATGCTTGTTGAAAGTGGAGTTGTCTGTGCCTTTTCCTGCCCTGATAAACTGATCTAGGATTTGGAATTGATTCAACTTCTGATAATTTGACTTTTAATAATGTTATGTATTTAAGAACAATCAACTAAGAACTTCATGGAGTTCCTATTTTCTACACACAAGCCACTTCTTATTCCAGTTAGTACAAGAGTTAAAAAACAAAACTAGCTTTTAACACAAACTAAATACTAAATACCCCCTCATTTCTTATAATCTGAGGTAGGTATCCATCACATGCATGTGACTAGCTGGTTGTCTTAATACCATTTAGTCAAAAGACTATTCTCCTTCCTCCTGTGGGATTATCTTGTCACCTTTATAAAAAATTGATTTACCATAAACCCTTGGGAGTGTATTTATATTCTAAGATTGTTGTATATGTAGTATACAATCAATAAATGAACGATCATGGGATATTCTAATTTTATCATGTCCTTGATCTTTGAAAACCGGGATTCCTGGCATAGAGGAAAGGAATTATACATGTGTTGAGAGCCACAGCCAAAGGGGCCCCAGCAAACTTCCAGCTGCCAGCAAACTTCCAGCTGCCGGCTGATGATTGGCTCACAGTGGCCCCAGCAACATCTAGCTGATTGGCTCCTCTGCGGTGATGTTCATTGGGCTGTTTCCCTGCCCTTCAGACTGCCAGCTGATGATTGGCTCACAGCGGCCCCAGCAACATCTAGCTGATTGGCTCCTCTGCGGTGATGTTCATTGGGCTGTTTCCCTGCCCTTCAGACTGCCAGCTGATGATTGGCTCACAGCGGCCCCAGCAACATCTAGCTGATTGGCTCCTCTGTGGTGATGTTCATTGGGCTGTTTCCCTGCCCTTCAGACTACGGAACTGCTCATTGGGGGACTTCTTTGGCTCCGCCCACGCGACCCAGCCAATCGGCCTCAAGAGCAGGAGGATTGTGGGAGGTGGTGTGGTTTGTGTGGGGAGAGGCTTGTGGAAGCCGGTGGTGGCAGCTGGGCTCTGAGGGGTTTTTTCCTGAGGAGCTGTTTTGTTTGGCGTTTGTAGTTCTAAAAATAAAGTTAGTTTCTTTTGACAAGTGGCTCCTGAATTGTGCCCAGCCAGACTGCGGCATACATGTAGTATATAGGTTTAAGAAATTACTACAAAACTAGGACTAAAAACTACATAGTCCTGAGTTTGAATCAGAAATATTAGTATAGATTTTTTTAAAAAGTATTTACTAGGCCTGTTCACTACTAGGGTCTAGAAATAGTGGTCAATCCAATAACAATAATCACCTTTGGTCATCGTGATATGATCTTGAAATGTCTTTTCCCTCTAAAAGATAATCAGAGTTACTTGGATAAACAGCTGGTGCTAGGTCTGAGATATGAAATATGAAAGACAAACCTGGAATGTCTTGCCATGCCAGAGAGCATGAAAGTTATCAACGACTACTAGGGCAACATCAAAAGGATACAGGAGCTAAGGTAAAGAAGCTCTTGTTCAACAAAGATAGGATAATTTGATTTTCACAGTGATATTAAATGCTTGCTTTTTTGCTGTTTTGGGGATCAAACCCAGAGCGCATTCATGCTAGACAAGTGCTCTACCACTGAGCTGCACAATCCTTACAGTGAATATTGATCTATACTTGTCAATTATATTCATATCCATGAATCTTTTAAAAGTTTTTTTTCAAAGAAAGAGTGAGAGAGAGGAGAGAGAGGGAGAGAGAGAGAATTTTAATATTTATTTTTTAGTATTTGGTGGTCACAACATCTTTGTTTGTATGTGGTGCTGAGGCTCGAACCTGGGCAGCACGCATGCCAGGCTACTGCTTGAGCCACATCCCCAGCCCCATATCCATGAATCTTTTTAAGAAGCATGATATTTCCAAAAATACTTGAATATTTTAACAAGTGGTCACCTTCAGAGGATGATGAGGAACCAATTCATCATCTTGAAAATTATGAATACTTGAAGAAAAACAGCCTTTATCCTGCTGTATATCTACATACTGTGCAGTTGGTAAAATAAATGAAAGTAAGCAGCTCTTTATAAATTAATAGCTTAACAAAAAAAATAAATTAAAATGCCATCATTTTGCCAATCCCAAAGAAGATGCAGTATCCTGTGTTGTCCAGCGTGAGAGTCACTAACCACAAGTAGCTATTTAAAGCTTAATTAGGTAAATTAAAAGTTTGTTTGCTCAGTCACAGTGGCCACATGTCAAGTGTTCACCAGCCACGTCTGCTAGCAGCTATGGAATACTTCCTTTGTCACAGAAAGTTCTACTAGAGGGACTGTTTGGGCCAAGCACCAGTAGTGCGTGTTGTCACCGAGTGGAAAACGGACAAGCGTGCTTAGAAGAGACCAGAACACCATGATGATCTTGCCTGAGGGATCCAGCATGAGTCAGATCGAGACTTTGGATCCAGCTGTCCACCTACAGAAGGACAGAGGACAGGGGGATGTGCTGGACAGCAATCAGAAAACCAGATGTGGGGGAGTTCTACATATCCAATGATCTAACTTTTTAAAAAGTTAATAATGAGAAGAAAGATATAAGGAGGAATTTGCAGATTCCAAGAGAATTAGAAATTTTAAAGTAAAAGGGTGAAATGACCATGTCTGTGAATGGACCCTGGATGAAGAAACTCCCCCAAAATTCAAAGAAATGATCACACAGGGAACAGTCACCAGTGGGGGAAGAGCTGTGACTGACTCAGGGGCCCTGGGAGGACTTCAGGTGAGTCCAGAGAACTCTATTTTGTTGACCTGAGTGCTGGCTACAAAGTGTTCACCTTCAAATAACTCACTAAGCCCTAGTTTTTGTTTTTCATGGCTTTCTCTATCAGTGTTTTATAATAAAAAAGTAAGTTTTTTTTTTCTTCAAAGGAACCCAGGTCTATCGCATTGGGGCATTATGTCTCTGTCAAGCTAATTTCTATGATTTATGATCTTTAAATTTCCTTACCGAATCTTTCTTTGAAGTGGCATCTGTATTCCCCACTGCATTCACATTGAAGAAGATTACACTCTGCCTGCTCAGAATAGCTCTTGAAAGAAGAGAAAATAGCTTTTCATTCTCTCCTGCTGTCAGCATTGATGCATTTAGTTTTCTGATGAATTAACTTTTTGATAGCTCATGTGTCTTTAAATGTGTTTGTGGAGACCTTGTTCTCAGCTCGCTCTCCTTCTCTCTTCCCTTGGTAACTTCCTATGGAGCACGCCACCTTCCACCTTTGTCTTTGACAGAATGTTCCTGGCAGACACATGAAGATAATTTAGTTGCGTCCATCCCCTTTAATAGTCGCTTACGAGAACAGAGGCCTGTAGAAGAAAGGAGCTGTTTTACACAAGTCACAGAACTCATGGGAGCAACATTAGGGCTAGAACTTTGGTTTTCTAACCCTCCAGTTCTGTTCCTCTTCAAAAGCTGTATAGAGACCAGGGAGAACTATGGCTTTCCCTGAGCCTCTCAGTCTCATGCTGCCCATAATTGTCACTGTCACCTTCCTTGTAAGATTCACCCCATTGCATATCTCATCTAGCATCTCACCCTCCTTCCAGAGAAGTCTTGCCTTTCAGTAAATGTTTGGATGATAATTTCAATGGTGAATTTATGCATTCTCTTGAGATAAAAATTCACTGGATTTTAGAGCATTGAGAAGGAGACAACAATAATTTCACTTGACCGACTCTTTTGTGGCATTATTAATGAGGATTATGACCATCCTAGAGTACATGAGTAATAGGTAATAAGAACCTGCCAGGTGCTGTCAGAGGGAAATTCACTAACACTTGGGGTGCAGATGATGCTGTACAGCAGGATAAGACTTTTGGTACCTTGGCCCCTTTGGCTCCTCCATGTCTCATTGGGTCTGAGACAGCTTGTGCCCCACACTGTGCAGATGCTGCTCCAGCCGACAAGCTCCCCAAAGTGACAGACATCCCATCTCACTGTTTTTTTTCCAAAATCTGAATTCACCTGATGTCATTTTTAATTTTTTTTAAAGACACCTTTTTTTTCTGTCAAATTACATGAAATTTTTGTTACATAAAGTCTCAAAAAATATTCCCCCAAACAAGGAAAATATCCACCCACTACTAATGTCTTCCAGCACTGATTATTGATATGTGCTATTGCTTTCCCCCACTCTTTCCACTTCTGCATTTTTCTCTCCTCCCCTGCATTTTTCTCTCCTCCCCTTTCCTTATCTATTCCTTTCTCTTTCTCCATCTACTTTTTCCATACATATGTAATTTTCAAAAAATGCTGTTAAGGCATCTCATCTGTGGTTTCATCATGGAGATATGTGAAGAGCATTTTCTAGGTTGGGATAAGTAGTTCATTCTCAATTTGTTGGTCCTATGACTGCTGCTATACTGAATTTGTTTAAGGTTTTTTTTTAATATTATTTATTTATTTATTTATTTATTTTAGTTGAGTTGGACACAATACCTTTACTTTATTTATTTATTTTTATATGGTTCTGAGAATCGAACCCAGGGCCTCACACGTGCTAGGTGAACACTCTACTACTGAGCCCCAGCCCCAGCCCCTTGTTTAAGTTTTAATGCTAACTAATGGTACACTTATTATTTGTCTTTGCATTTAGAATTTTTCTTGTAATCCTACTGAATACTTCTGTGTATTCAGTTAAACTATTTTTATTGTGATAAAGATGTGCAACATATAACCCAGTTTTCAAGTGTGAAATTCAGTACTGTTAACCATATGCAACTTATTGCTGAGAGCCATAGCCGAGTCAGAATGAAGCATGGCATTTTTGCCAGAACTGAGTGGTTGAGAGGTGATGCCAGCAAGCCATTGAGATGATAAATGTTAAGCTGTGTATTCAATTGTATATTAGACCCCTGATGTCCTCCTCGGCCTGCTACTTTGGAGTTCTCAAGGGGATTCCCGGAGAGTTCCCATTGGTTGGGGAAGTGTGGGAGGAGGAATTTCCGGAAGAGGGATTTCCGTTGGAGTGTGGTGTGTCCCAGGAGAAGGCCGCGTGCATGGCGTTTGCGGGAGTGCAGAGAATAAAGGAGTTCCTGTTTTGAACCTACAAGGCTGTGTGGCGGCTTGGTTATTTTGTGCCCAGCCAGGCTGCAGCAACTTGCTATACAACAGATCTCTAGAACTTTCTCATCTTGCAAAACTGAAACCCTGCACCTATTGAACAACTCCACATTTTCCCATCCCCTCAGCCCTTGATAAACATCATTCTACTCTCTGTCTCCATGAATTTGTTACTTCTTATAAGTGGAATAATACAGCATTTGCGGGGTTTTGAAACTGGTTTGTAACACTTAGCATAATATTCTCAAGGTTCTTCCATGTCAAAGTGTAACACAGGATTTTCTGCTTTTTCAGAGTTGAATAATATCCCATGGTATGTGTATACCACATTTGGTTTGTCCCTTCATCCATGGATAAATGCATGTTGCTTCTCTCCTTGGTTATTATGAATAATGGGGCAATGAACATGGGGGATATATCTCTTTGAGATCCTGCTTTTCATTCTTTTGGACTTATACCAAGAAGTGGTCATGCTTGATCAATGGGAATTCTATTTTTAATTTTTTGAGAAATCTTCGTATTGTTTTCCATATGTCTGTACCTCCAATAGTGCATAATGGTTCCAATTTCTCTACATTTTTACCAGCACTTGTTTTCTGAGTAGCTGTCCTAATGGAATGAGGTGATATTTCATTGTGGTTTTGATTTGCATTTTCCTTATGACTAACAAAGTTTGACATCTTTTTATATTCTTGCTGGCATTTGTATAACTTTTTAAAAAATATTATTTATTTATTTATTTATTTTAGTTGTAGATGAACACAATACCTTTATGTATTCATTTTTATGTGGTGCTGAGGATCGAACCCAGAAACATTTTATTTGCAGAAACATTTATTCAAGTCCTTTGTTCATTTTTCAAACTGTTATGATGTTGTTGAGTTGTAAGAATTCTTTACATAGTCTTGATTTAATACTTCATCAGATACATGGTTTCCAAATATTTTCTCCCATCCCATAGGTGGTCTTCTCAAGTTGTTGATTGTTTTCTTTTCTGTGAAAATGTTTTTAAGTTTGATATAGTCCTGTTTGTCATTTTTTAATTTTTATTTTCTGTGATTTTGGCATCATATCTAAGAAATCATTGCTCAAACCAATGTTATGAAGCTTTAGCTCAAGTTTTCTTCTAGGCATTGAATAGTTTCAGGTTTTACATTTATGTCTTGATCTATTTTGAATTGATTTTTGTATATGGGGTAAGGTGGGGATCTAATTTCATTCTATTGTGGGTGGATCAATTTTCCCAACACCATTTGTTGAAGAGATAGTTTTTAGTAATTACTTCATTTTCTTTTTAATGAGGTAAAATGGAAAAATACCAAATGACACATGTTAAATAATCTCAGGTTTCATTGTAAGTCATAATGAGAGCAGGAGAATCTCTTGAACTTCACTTTTAAAATAATTCTGAATATGTCAAAATGAGAAATCACCAAATACAAAGTAGTTAAGTCCCCCACATGCTTCACACGTTAAATCCTATTACTATCGATTTATGTATTTTCTTTTTTTTTTTAAAGAGAGAGAGAGAGAGGTTTTTTTTTTCAATATTTATTTTTTGGTTTTCAGCCGACACAACATCTTTGTTTGTATGTGGTGCTGAGGATCAAACCCAGGCCGCACGCATGCCAGGCGAGCGCGCTACCGCTTGAGCCACATCCCCAGCCCAAATATTTTCTTTATGTCTAGTCTTCATACAGTTATTATTTGAAAATACCAATAGTGCTATTATTTGTTCTATCACATATAGCACAAAACAGCTAACCAGATCACCAAAATATTATTTAAGTGTATATGTTATATGCATATATATATATATACACATATACCTATGTATATATATATATATATATATATATATATATATATATATGTCCATATATGTAATTACACACACAAATATACACTACATGTATCTATAGGCAGTCAGTCCCCAGTTTAAGACAGTTTGACCTGTGATTTTTTTTTTTAATTTTAAGATGGTGTAAAAGCCGTACACATTCAGTAGAAGCTGTACTTTTAACTTTGAATTTGGATCATTTCCCAGGCTAGGAATATGCAAGCAGATCCTCTCTTGCAGTTTGAGCAAGTGAGTGATTGTAGCTTCCCATCAGGCAAGGACTACCCACACTCTACAGTGTGCTGTTTCTAGGCTGTCAGGCTCAGTATGTTAAGTGGATTAAGTGTGTATATATATATAGTTGGGCACAATACTTTTATTTGCTTATTTTTATGTGGTGCTGAGGATTGAATCCAGTGCCTCACACGTGACCAGATTAAGTGCATTTTCAACTTATGATATTTTCACTTTTCGATGAGTTTGTCATGATGTAAATTCATCCTAAACCGAGGAGCATTTGTCTACATATGTGTATATTACCAACAAAATTGGTAAAAGGTGATATTTTCTGGGCTCAGAGAAGGAAGGAGGAGAGGATAAGAGGAAGAATGGGATAAAGTTTCATAGGGAGAAGTCCACACTCAGGCTCATCCTCTTTATGCAGAAGCTTCTCGTTGTCTCCTCCAAATTACAGTAATGTACAGAACTGCTATTTCATCCTTGGAGGTATGCCCTCCCACCCAGGCTGCTGCAGGTCAAAATGTCACTCCCTCAGGTTATTATCTGAGCAGGAGTGACTTCAAGTAGGGCTGACTGGCAGTTTTTAGTAATTACTTCCTTTGTTTTTTTTCCCAGCCTTTCTCATTTCAATGCCCTTAAATTATCCTGCTATATATATTTAAAAATGCACTGGAAGTGGGCCTCCCTCTCAGCTGAATTCTGTATCAGCATGTCCACTGCCCATCCATCATTGATGTTTTAATTCTGCCACAGCAACTCGACCACTTCTGTACCTAACCCATCACTTGAATAAAGTGTTTTTATTCTAGAGCCTGACTCCACTTGCTGGAATCAAAACTGATTCATCTTAACTAATTGGATAGAATGTAAAGGTATACTTTTCCAAAAGGGGAACCCATACATCTTTCACCAATCTGTTACTGTACTTAACATTTACAAGAAATTTTAACACAATAAAATACACATGTGTGCGTGCGCGCGCGCGTGCGCACACACACACACACACGCACATACACCACAGTCTCTGAGAACAAGTTTTATTACTGTGTTTGCAGCATAAACAAGCACAGCGTTAATAACAGTGACAGTGTGACAATCAACAGCCCTGCTGCTTCCCCACCACCTCTACATACAGACTGAAGCCTGGGAATGGGGAGGTCCTCTCCTGTGTCCCATCACACAAGCCAAGTGGGCCCCATGGGCAACTTGTCTGATGAAGAATGTCATGCAAATTGAATCACTTTGGGGAAATGGAATGAAAATTGAAATTAGCTGCTGACATCCAAACTCAATATTACCTGGTAGGTCAACAACTCTTCTGATTTCGACTGTATCTCAGCCACAGAGAACTTTGCTAATAAAATCTGAGGTATCCCCGCCTCTATCCCCAGAAAGTCGTGTTTTGTGTGAATTTTCACCAAGATTTTAATGGCCTTTCCACAGGTAGGAAATGTAGTCACAATACACACGTCCCCAGTCTAAATCTGAGGATGGAGCTGTACTATAAAAATGAGTCCTGTTTGTGTTTTATTCATACTCTCATTTTTAAAAGTTTATTTATATGTGGTACTAGGAACCCAGAGCCTCATGCTTGCTAGTCAAGTGCTCTACTACTGAGCTATAACCCTGTTCCTAAAGTTTATATTTTTTTAGTGAAGTATTTTAAAGCAAACCTCTTACCACTTCATTCTAAATACATAGAGTACATCTCCAAGAGGTTAGACTTTTTGAAAACACATATAATTCCAGTGATATTTTATTCTAAACAAAATTAAGGATGGAAAATGTGTGTCTTTTTTTTTTTTAACCATGTGTCATTTATACTATCATTAAAAGGAGAGAAAAACAGACAGGGGCCAAACTGGGAGGGTAGGGAGGAAAGGGAGTGGATGGAAACGGATAGCGGGGAGAAGGAGAGAGAGGCCTCTGGATTGGGGAAAGTCCTGAATCCATCCCTTGACCCTGAGCATGTTAATGCATGACAGTGGTCTCTCTGAGCCTTGGTTTCCTGCCTTTAAATGGGTGACAGTTCCAACTGCTTAGGGTTGTTTGGGAGATTAAGAAACTAAACAACAAATCACCAGTACCTGCTGTGCATTAAGGGCTCAATAATGGTCATTAGAGTTATATTTTTAGTTAATTAATTTATGCTAATTGGGTATAAATGACAGCAGAATGCATTTTGACTCATTGTACATAATTGCAGCACAACTTTACGTTTCTCTGGTTGTACAGGATGTAGCATCACACCATATGTGCAGTCATACAGGTACCTACGATAATGAGATCCATCTCATGCCACCATCTCTCTTGCCCTCAGGCACCCTTCCTACTCTCCTGTCCTTTGCCCAATCAAAGTTCCTCAATTTGTCCATCTCCCCTCCCCATTATGGATCAGTATCCACTTATCAGAGAGAACATTCAGCCTTTGTTTTACTTCACTTAGCATGATATTCTCCAACTCCATCCATTTACCTGAAAATGCCATAATTTTATTCTCTTTTAATGCTGAGTAATATTCCATTGTGTATATATATATACCAGTTTCTTTTCCATTCATCTACTGAAAGTTGCTTCCACAGTTTAGCTGTTGTGAATTGAGCTGCTATGAACATTGATGCAGCTGCATTACTATAGTATGCTGATTTTAAGTCCTTTGGGTATAGACCAAGGAGTGGGACAGCTGTGTCAAATGGTGGTTCCATTCCAAGTTTTCTAAGAAATCTCCATCCTGCTTTCCAGAGTGGTTGCACCAATTTGCAGTCCAACCAGCAATGTATGAGTGTGCCTTTTCCCCCCACATCCTCGACGACATTTATTGTTGTCTGTAGTCTTGATAGCTGCCATTCTATCTGGTGTGAGATGAAATCTTAAGAGTAGTTTTGATTTGCATTTCTCTAATTACTGGAGATGGGTTGTTTTTTTTTTTTGTATATTTGTTGATCGAGTGTATATCTTCTTCTGAGAAGTGTCTATTCATTTCCTTAGCCTGTTTATTGATTGGGTTGTTTGTTTTTTGGTGTTAAGTTTTTGAGTTCTTTGAATTTCATGGAGATTAGTGCTCTATCTGATGTGTGTGTGGCAAAAATTTGCTCCCAAAATGTAGGCTCTCTGTTTACCTCATTGATTGTTTCTTTTGCTGAGAAGCTTTTTAATTTGAGTCCATTCCACTTATTAATTCTTGACTTAATTTCTTGCACTTTAGGAGTCTTGTTAAGGAAGTCGGAGCCTACTTTTTCCTCTATTAGGTGCAGGGTCTCTGAAATAATTCCTAGATCCTTGATCTACTGTATGTTTTTGGCACCTTTTCTATACTATGAGATAACTGTATTTATGTGGGCTTGTCTCTATGTCTTATATTCTGTACCATTGGTCTACATGTCTATTTTGGTGCCAATACCATGCTGTTCTTGTTACCATAACTTGTAGTATAGTTTAAGGTCTGGTATTGTGATGCCTCCTGCCTCACTCTTCTTGCTAAGGATTGCTTTGGCTATTCTGGGTCTCTTATTTTTCCAAATGAATTTCATGACTGCTTTTCCTATAAGGAAGATGATGTTGGGATTTTAATTGGAATCGCACTGAATCTGTAAAGTGCTTTGGGTAGTATTCTCTAAGTTTCCCAGTGGAGTTTTTTTGGATCTTCTAAGTATAGAATCATGTCGTCAGCAAATAATGATAGCTAATAATGGTCATCAGTATTATTAACCATAATATATCCTTTATAGTTTTAGGGAAAAAATTAAAACATAATTGTAATCACCAATTCTCAATCTCTGTGAGCCATATTTATAAAAACAAAAGGCTTTTGGTGTTTTATTTGCTATGCATGGTGAGAAGAAAGCAGGACCTTGTCCTTTCCCTTGCTTCCCTCCAGCCCCATACACAGGGCTATTGACCCTGGACAGCTGTGCATCGGGCACTGGGGAACTGAGCTGGGGGCAGGGGCCGTGGGCTGCATCACCAGGCACTGTCCCCGGCAGCCTGCGCTTCACTCCCTTCTTTCCTCGTAGGATCAAAAGTAGCTGGGTAAGTTGAGTGGGGCATCTGGTCCTAGCCCTTGCTCATGGGCTCAGGTGCGATATTAATAAACTAATACTGTGCTCAGGAAGCCTTCTTAACTGGTATAAACAGCGATTAAGAGCTCAGATTCTAGAGCCAGGTCTAAGCTCAAGTCCTGACCACAAATCATGGCTCTTTGAGCAAGTTGCTTGACTTCTTCATTCCTCAGTCTCACATCTTTAAGATAATGATAATAATGGTACCTATCTCAACGATTGTTGTAAGACTCAAATGAGTCACTTAACTAAAAAGAATCTGGCAACAGAGACTATAAATGTTTGCCATTATTACTTTAAATACCATACACACTAAATACTATAGGCGAAGGGGAGATAGGAATTTTGTGCTTTTAATGATTTTACAAATAAAACTACTTATGCAGAACTGCTGGAGAGCAATAGAAAGTTTGAGAATATCCACAGGCTACATGTAAGTGCTGAGAGAATTCCAGTAAGAAGTCTTTGCAGGGTGAAGTCTGGTTTTGTTCAATAGTGAAAAGATAGGACAAGATCTTTTTAAGGCAAGAATGTTTGGCGTTTGACCACAAGGATCAGCTGATTTCACTTCATGTGAATTTAAAGGGATCCTCGTGCCATCTGTCTGTAAAATGAAGTAGTGATTTAGCCTACCACATTTTATAGTGTTTGATATGAAAACTCTCAAAGCAGGCATAAATCCATCAGTCCTGAAGTATTTCCCCTTAAATATACATGTGTTTTCTGTATACACACATATACAAGTATCTTCATCTTTGTGGGCAGACATTAGGTATAACTTACATCATCATTTCAGAGAAAGAAGCGGGATCACCTTCTTCCTTTATTATTCATGCATGTGACAATGCCAAGGAATATTGCATATAAATTAAGTGTAGGCAAAGTTCCTGTCTCTGATGAGCTAAGAATTGAACTGGTAAAGTAAAATTAATTGAGCATACATCTAAATAATAAACAAAGCTGTGTTCCTGATAGTTTTTCAGACATCTAAATATTATATGCTAACTAATTAATATTTTAACCTGCCAGTTGGCTTGCTCTGGATGGAGCCTTTCTTTCCTACCCTGGCTGCAACCTAACTCTCTAGTTTCATTCTCACTCACTCCCTATCTTCCTCCACTCCAGGTCACAACCAAAGGCTAGGCCATACCCTTTTGTGCTTCTTTATACCTTTTTATCTCTTTCCTGGAAGGAGGTTATCTCCATTGTCTCTGCCTGATGAATGCACATCCATTATTTTAAGCACATCTTAATTGTCATCTTCTCAGGCTTGCTTGCTCCAGGAAGAAGAGGTTGTTTGGTCTTCTAAACTCCCACAAACCTTACTCATACCTCCATTGTAGTTCATACTGGGCTCTTTCAACTTTTTCTGCATGTCAATTTCTGCTCAAGGTCAGGAGCTATCCTGGAATCTTTAATACCAAACACATTGCAAGGGAGCAATTGTATGTTGAATGTGTGCAAAAAGAAAAGGATAATGAAATATGAAATAAGTGCTAAAATAAGCCTATAGAGAATATGTTTTAGAAAGATAGAAATGAAAAGAGCATGAAAGTACTCCATTAGTGCTGAATTGTGTCTGTATGTTGAAGCCATTAGCCTCAGTACCTCAACTCTGGCTGTATTTAGAGACAGGGCCTTTTAAGAGGGTAATTAAGTTAAAATGAGGCCACATGAGTGGGTCTTGATCCAATCTGGCTGGTGTCCTTATGTGAAGAGCATAGGGCACCATGGGAAGAACATGTCAAGATGCAGGAAGAAGACAGCCATCTGTAAGCCATGGAGAGACACCCCAGGAGAAACCCACCCACATGACACTTTGACCTTGGACTTCTAGCCTCTAATATTGTGAGAAATAAATAGTCAGATAAATAAATTAAAAAATAGTTAAGGCACCCAGGCTATGGTACTTCATATCAGTTAGAAACCTTCTCCACCTTTCATTTCTCATCTGTTATAACTAAGAGTTCTTTTTCTCCACATTCAGCTTTTCCTTGTACATGAAAATTGGAACTCTTCCACCATGGAAGTTGGTGGGAATCATGACAGATTTTCCCTCTCACTTCAGTCAAGGGACTGTGAGGTTCAGACTAAGCCGATTGGTGCATTGTTGAGCAGCAGGTCAGCCAGTGGCCCACTCAGAACAACACTGGCATTGTGTTTCCCTGGGTCTAAGTACCAACAATCCAGTAATTGTTTCCCATGTGGAATCCCTGGTGCTGGGGCCGACAGAGTTGGCTCTCAGTCCAGAGCAAACTTAACAAACAAGTTCAAGGTGAGGGCCATGTCCACTTTACCAAGACCCGGCATTGTAGCTATAAAACCAAGAACCTGCTAAAAGAAATGGAAATAATAGGTCATCTTGTACAGAAAGAGACAACAAAGGAAAAAATCTTGTTCCCAAATTCATTAGTAATTCCTGATAAAGCAGATCAGGTGAGTTTCAACAAACTCGAGGTTAGGAATTCAAAAGATAACCATGTTCCAATGTCTGGGAGCCCTTCTGAACACTCAGGGAATAAACTGATAGGATTTTAGTTGAATTTCCTCTTGAAAAACTATATTTCTGGGAACTTTTCAGATTAAGCCCAAACATGAAAGAATGATATGAAATTTTTTTTTAAAACAGGGGTGGCTAGTGTTGTGGTTCAGTAGAGCGATTGACTTAACGTAGGAGGCACTGGGTTCGATCCTCAGCACCACATATAAATAAGATAAAATTTGTTGTCCATCAACAACAACAAAATATTTTTTTTAAAAAAGGAAGAAAATTATGCTTGCCAATAGCAGAGGGAATAATAAACTTTTACAATTGTATCAGGTGAAGAAGACACTAGAAATTAAAGTAGATAGTTAGAAAGGAGAGTGTAATGCAAGATGATTACAAAATGCCCAGGTACGCAAGTCCCCTTTGAAGTCTTCCTTTAACAAAAAAAGAGAAATTTTAAGGCTCTAGTGCTCTCTTCAATCAGTTACCTGGGTGATAGTGGTAAAAATGTACACAGGTACAATGAATTACACACAGAGAGAAGAGGTTTCATAATTAATACCTCCACCATGTAGTCCCCAAGAGTCCAAAGAATGGTTGTCAAGCATTAAAAACAACAACAACAACAACAAAAACACTTTAAGGCCCTAGGAAGGAATAAAATAAAATATGGTAGTTTTTGATGTAAGTAAGCTGGTTCTCTCAGAAAATATTAAAAAAAAGTGAAGTCAATTCTGAGTTTATGGAAATTCACTGAGAAAAATCACCTCCTTTCTTAGCAGTGCTGACTGCAGCATATCCACATTTGGTGTCTCTGAATTCCACCTGGGAAATAGGAAAGCACCATGATGGTATCTACATAAGCTTTGCTTCCCTTTATTTTCAGATATTGATTGACACTATATATGTACACGATTAAAAAAAAATCAGAAGAGAAGGATTGCCCACATTCCTGGGGTTGCCTATTAGGATTATTTCTGGTTTAGAGCTTTTTGGTGGTAACTCTCCTATAGCTCTGAATAAGATGTGTGCATTGTTCAATCCACGAATTAACTTTAGGTAATATTTTTTAAGATTCTGTTATGATGGGGCTGGGGATGTGGCTCAAGCGGTAGCATGCTCGCCTGGCATGCGTGGGAATCCGGGTTTGATCCTCAGCACCACATACAAACAAAGATGTTGTGTCCGCCGAAAACTGAAAAATAAATAAATAAATATTTTAAAAATTCTCTCTCTCTTAAAAAAAAAAAAAGATTCTGTTATGAAAGATGCTCATTTCCCTATCCTGAGTCCCTCTCCCAATTTTAACAGTGGTGATGTTTAGTTCTTAGCTGTTTGTGCTGATAAATTACCACAGACCAGGTAGTTATAAACAATGGAAATTTATTTCTATCTGATGAGGGTCTGGTCACCACTTCTAAGATGGCGCTGATTGGGGGAAAATTCTGTGTCCCTACAGGCCAAAAGGGACCAACTCACTCCCTGAAGTCCACGTTCAAGGTCACTAATCCCATCCTTGAGGGTTCTGTGCTCATTACTTAATCACCTCCTTAAGCTCCCACCTCTGAAGGCTATCACATGGGCAATTAAATTCCAACACCTGGATTGGGGGGGGAACACCTTTAGAATATAGCGAATCATCTATTTGTTACCTCTGCAATTTTATTCCTAGACTGAAACCTCTATTTCTCACCCTTTCCTCGTTGGGCTTGACTTCCCCCATGTAGGCACTGCCTGGGCACATTTCAGAATAAAGGCCTTGGTAATCATTCCAGGTGCTTGGTTGACATTTGAGGGGCTGCTTCCCTTCAATGGGGCACCTGCCTGGGACCTCTGCATTTTCTGAGGAGGACCTGCTAAGGCAGGGATTTGCTTTGGGGGAGCATTCTCCCAAGGCAGTCTCCTTGGTTTCTCTTTAGAAGAACCCTCTAAGTCTGGGGATGGGGAGTAAATGTTGGCTGCTTTTATGGACTGCAGGGCTAGGGGAGACTGCTGAGGTGGTTTCTGAGGTGGACTTCAATTTGTTCCTGGTGTTCAGCACCTTTTCTTGTTCTCATCATTAAAGCCCGTGGGCCCCAAGCCCAGAGCTTCCCTGAGATTTTTGCCAGAAAGATTGACTCCCACTTTCTCCCCCAGCTGCCTTCTCTGAATGTTCTGGGCTGCAGTGACTCTGTTCAGTTTTGGTTTCACATAGCAATACATTTGGATTTGCTTTGTCTTTGGGGAAAGATTAAAATCTCTCTTCCATTGATGGTAGCCCCTACTCCACTTCTCTTCACTATTGCCATTAATTCTCTTGTTTTCATTTACTGTCATTTTATTGGGGTCTTGAAGGGAGGTAAGAGTAATCGAGATAGAGATAGAGATAGAGGTAGATATAGTACAGATGTAGTTCTTATCCTTAGTCAGAGTCAGCCATGTTGAATCAGAACCAGAATCCATGAAAACTCTTTAAAAATGAGCATATACTATACATACGTTTTTAGAGCTTTTTCCCCCCACTTAGCTGTATATTTTGAAGTATTTTCTTCATCACTATTATTTTTTAAATTCCTGCATAGTATTCCAGGATATGGATAGACTGTAATCCACTTAACAAGCCATCCCTATTTACAGGCATTGAAGTTTATAAATTTTATTCTAGTAAATAAATTTGCAATGAATATCTTTATCAGTATAATCTGTGTGCCTCACTGACTAATGCCTTGAGATACCTTTTTAGAAGTGAAATTACTGTAGTCAAAAGGTTGCACATGGGGCTGGGGCTGTAGCTTAGTGGAGAGCACTTCCCTAGCTTGTGTGAGGCATGGGGTTTGATCCTTCGCACACCTAAATATAAATAAAATAAAGGCATTCTATCCATCTACAACTACAAAAATTTTTTAAAAGGTTGCACATTGCTTAAACATTTTCTGATACACAAAAACATAAAAATTGCACATATTAATGGGTACCATGTAATGTTTCAATACAAGTTTACCTTGTGTAATGTTTAAATCAGGATAAACACATCTCCTCAAAGGGGTTGCACTTTTTAAGGATTTTTTTTCTTTCTTTCTTTCTTTTTTTTTTTTTTTGGTACTGGGAATTGAACTCGGGGGCACTCAACCACTGAACCACATCCCCAGCCCTATTTTGTATTTTATTTAGAGAGAGGGTCTCACTGAGTTGCTTAGTGCCTTGCTGTTGCTGAGGTTGGCTTTGAAGTCAAGATCCTCCTATCTCAGCCTCCCTAGGCTCAGGGATTATAGGCATGCACCACCGCACCCGTCTCGTTTTTTCAGGATTTTGGTGATACACATTGCCAATTGTTTTACAGACAGTCCTTGTCATTTTTCACTCCTATGTTAGAACTAATTTTCTTCCAACCCTGGACATTATACTTCTAAACTTGCAAATTTGACAGAGAAAAATGCCATACTATTTCAATTTTTGGCTGACTTTATTGTTAATTATATAATTCCTGCTATAAGGGAAACAAAGGCACTTTGTGTCTTTACCTTCATTGACTCCTCACAGAGGAAGAGAGAGCTATAAACATTGCACCACACAGAATGAATGCAACCACGTTGTCCTGCTAAGCTGCCTCTTCCAGAACCTTGTTAGCTCTGCCAGCCAAGAGATTGTCAGTCAAGGAGTGGGGAACGGGTCTGAGGAAGATGGCTGTGCATCAGACCTCATTCCCCTTTGTGCAGCAGATTCTACAGGATAAGGAGAAAATGAAACAAAGCTGGGGAGGGGACTGTGTTTTAGGAACAGGATTAATGCAACCAGATCCAAATTTTCTCAAGATTGAAAAATATCCACAGTCGATTCCAAAACTTTTGACCTTTCCAGCTGCTATAGAAATTAATTTCTTCACTTAAATCTGCATCAGTCCCCCGGTTTGTCTACTCAATAACCAACTTTGGATAAGGGAACAAAGAATCCAGCCTAAGTCTTTTGGACCCCTGCTAAAAATTAAAATATGTTTGCTTTATCTGTGAAAATAGCATATTATCTATTTCATTTTTATTAATATTAATAATGAGAGGCTAGGGAAATATTTCTAATTCTAACAAAATAAACAGTAATAATTTCCAGTATTTCTATTCCAATTGCTAGCATCTTAATTCAGACACTCTTTTCTAATATGGATCTTGTTTCCTGGAATCCATCCTCCCCTGGGGACAATTACTGCTCTCTATATTTTATTCAGTCAAATTGACTGTTTTTTCTTGATTTCCTTATTTGAAGCCATTCTTGCATTTCCTCCTAGGTCATGGTAGCTTTTAAAAACTGCATTATTTGGGCTATTTTGTCTCCATATTCATAATCCCAAATGACTCATTATTTCCCTGGTTATTCTGTCCTTGCTTGATACTGGTATTGAAGTATACTAGATTTGTCTGATCAGTTGAGGCTCTCTCTTGCTTTTTCCATTCTCCAGACTGTTCAGATTATAGATGCTTCTTGACTTACAGTGGGGTTACATCCCAATAAATCCATTGTAAATTGAAAATATTGTGGGTTGAACATTCATTCAATGCACTGAACCTACCAACCATCCCAGCTTAGCAGCTCAGTCTACTGCACAAGGTAGATTGTTCCCCTAGTGATGGTGGGGCTGACTGGGAGCTGCAGTCACTGCTACTGCCCAGCATTGGAATGAAGAGAAGATCAGACTGCATATCACTAGCCTGGGGAAAGATCCAAGTTCAAAGAACCATTGACTATAGATGCATGCCACTTTTGCACCATCATAAAGTAAAAAAAAAAAAAAAAAAAAAATCATAAGTTGAGCCATCTGTACTTAAGGATTACTTCCCTGGGAGAGTTGGTAAATGGTCAATCTTGACCTTATCTTCTATTCCTTAGCAGCAATATTTTCACTGTTGACTACCCTTTCTGCCGGGTTTCTGTTCTTGAGACTAAAAGGCTCAGGGGTCACTCCAGTAAAATTGGGCTGACTGGGCTATACAAAATAACCACATAAGAGACACAAATACCTTTTTCTTTGGGGTAGCTGTGACGGCTCCTCTGACCTTAAGGGTCCGCAGGAAGAGAGAGAGGGCGAGAGCACGCGCTGACCCCTTTTATTGAGGAGAAGCTATTCAAATGAGGCCAGGGGTCAGGTTTCAGGGAGCTGAGTCTATCTTCATGATGTCCACTGTCAGCAGGTTGACTGACACCTGGCTAGGCCACACCCAAGGGCACAGTAAGAGAAGGGGACACACACACAAGGCACTTCCATGGAAGATTCTATCCTAAACAGGGCAAGGGGTTAGATTACAAAGGAACAGGTGAGCATAGCTTCACCCATGCACGAGACACCGACCCTGGAACCCAAGAAGGGTGGGGAAAGCTCTGCCACATTTCTGTGACTGAGCACCTCAGCACCCAGCAGGGGAGTGTGACCCAGTCACATGTAAGGTTGGTCTCCCACAACTTTGTCTACTTGGCCCTCTTTCTCTCTCTCTGTCATCCTTCAATCTTATTTGAGGTGGAAGTGTCCATCCCTTTCAGCAATCCTGGCTAACACCTTCTTGCCAACCTGTGACCTTGTCACAGGATACTGATACGGACAGATTTTTCTATCCCCTGGCATTGTAGCCAAACCGTATGGTTTGGCCTAAGCATTTTCTACCTCCAATAAAAATCTCCCCTATGAACTCATCAGGTCAGTTCAATACTCTGCTCTTGTTGCCCGACAGCACTTCATAGCACCTTGCAGAACCTACTACACTGAATTATAATGAATTGTACATGAATTTTATCTCCACTGGCAAGCTTCTTATATACCGTTTTCTCCATCCTTGCGATTTCCACGTCTAGGAAGGATGAAATTCCATTCTCACATCCATTTCTTGTGCCAGGCACCAAAAAGAGATAGTCAATGTTTGTCAAATAAATGAACTAAATGTTCTGATTAACTAAACATAAATAGCTCATTACAAATATCCCTAATAAGCAGTTTGTTATAGTAACAGTGTCTAATCAGGAGGCACCAATGTCTCACTCCTGCTCTGTCTTCCGTCTTGATCTTTAGTTCTCTGTTCCCTGCCTTTATGATCTGGGGATTCAATCTCCTTCCGTAAGGTCTTCAACATCTAGTTGTGGTATTTGGTCTGGGTTACTGTTGTTCCAGACTTTCACTCTGGCATTAATTTTTTTATGCTCTTTCCACTGTTCAGTTGCTAAGGCCTCGGTTCTGTTTCAGACATCTGTGAGTGTTATATCAATCCTTTTTGGGTTGTTTTAACAAAATACCTTAGGCTGAGTGATTAGTAAATAAGTTTATTCAGTTCACAATTCTGGAGGGCCAAGAGTATGGCACTGGCCTCTGCTCAGCTCTGGAGAGGATGCTCTGGATACATCGCAACATGGCGGATGGCATCAGGGTGGGGGCAAGTGAACGAGGGGAGGTCAAAAGGAAAGACAGGAACCCAGAGAGATGTGTGGGAGTGCTAGGCTCCCTGTAACAAGCTCTTCTCTTGGAATCTAACTGGGGTCCCATGAGAACTACATTAATCCCTTCCAAGGGTGGTGTCCCCAGTAACATAATCACCTTCCTCGAGGGTTCACCTCTTGAAAGTCCCACTGCTTCAATACCACAACACTGGGAACCAAGGTTCCAGCATATGGACCTTTGAGGGAAAACCTCATCCAAGTCATAGTAAGAGGTTTCTAGAATTCTAATGTTATCGTTACTTGTGCTGACAAACTTCACTTAACATGGGAGGCTACTTACTGTGACGAGTCACAGACAGACAATCTAGTCAGGCTTCCTGGAAGCTGGGTTCCCAGGAGTAGCATCCCCCCAG
The DNA here is from genome assembly GCF_045843805.1 of Urocitellus parryii. Taxonomy (NCBI): domain Eukaryota; kingdom Metazoa; phylum Chordata; class Mammalia; order Rodentia; family Sciuridae; genus Urocitellus; species Urocitellus parryii. The sequence goes on along the minus strand of NC_135532.1, from coordinate 83,383,308 downwards.
GAAGTAGTACAAATGCTGGCACTGAGGAATTTCCTGGCTTTCTTCCCTAAAATGTTCCTGAAACACCACTTAAAAGGCTATCTGGACAAATCTCCACTTAAAGATTTAGTTTTGTAAACCACTTTGCATAGCTTATATCTGCATGTGCCAAAGTAGAACATTACATTTATATCAGCTATTTAAAATCTTACACAAAAGTTATTTTGGCTCAATTCATCCTTGGTGACATGAATTGATTGTTTCATAGAACTACTTCTGCAAAGAAGCTATGTTATCTTTTTAAATAAAACAAGAAAACAAAATCAGTTATATAAACACCCCAGCTCAAGTATGGAAAATGTTTTATAAGTTTTCAAAGTGTTCTCTGTGGGTGCAGGTTTAATCTTTCATACAGACTACTTGAGTGTTGAAAATGTTTTCTACAAGTCTGAATGTTGAAGAATAATTTAACTTCTCATTAGTGGAAAAGTACAGCGTGTTCATATGTGGTGTGGACTGACAAATACAGACTCTGGTTAGATTTTATAATTCAGATTTGCTGTAAGGGAAAACAGTAGCTCTCCAGAAATAGCTTTTGGAGACACTACTAGACAGTTCCTTGAGTCTATAAAAGAATGATTGTCGTTCCTCTTTCTGGTGGCCTGTCAAATCTGATGGTTGGTTTGTCGAATCTGATTATCAGTTTTCCACATTGCTTCCTGACAGTGAGAACTAACTGGAAACCAATATGTGAGGCTGTGGTGTTGGTTGTTGGAGACCGCCTCAGTTCCTCACACAAGGACCTCTCCACAGAACTGTTCTAGTGCCCCCTCAACATGGCAGCCTGCCTTTCCTCCTGAGCTAGGGATCTAAGAGAGAACAAGGAAAGCCAAAGTATCTGTTATGACCTAGTCTCAGAAGTCACACACTATTATTCTTGCAATGTCCTTTGGATGCCACAGTTCAGCAAATTTTCACTGTGGGAGAGCATCCATCTGTCTTATTCCATTCTGTGTGCTGAAACACAGTACCACAGACTAGGTGGTTTATAAACCATAGAAATTGACTTTTCACAGTTTTGGAGGCTGGGAAGTGCAGGATCAAGGGTGTATGGTGAGGTTTATTTTCTTCATAGGTGGAACCTTCTTGCTGTATCCTCACATAGTAAAAAGGGCGAACAAGCCCTCTGGGGCCTCTTTCATAAAGGCACTAATCTCATTCATGAGGACTCTACTTCTAAGACCTATTTACCTTCCATCATCTCCACCTCCTAATATAATCACCTTGGAGGTGAGAATTTCAACATATGCATTTGTGGGGGCGGGTGGGGGGGGACAGGGCACTCAAACAACTGGCAACAGATATAAGCAGTGGCAAGTGAGGATCATGGGACCATCTTGGGGATTGACTGCTGCATTATCATTTCCTGATCTTGTACTTTGTGCCCTGTACCTGTATTCAACACCCTAGCTTCATTATCTCAGGCAGCCCTCACAATGACTCATCTGGTAGATAACTTTTACTTTCATTTAATTAAAGAAATATCTCAGAGTGATCAACTTGTCCAATATCTTACAAATTTCAATAGGTAGAGATAAGATTCCAATCTAGGTCCAACTGTCTCTGAAAGCATACAGTATTCAGCGCTGCTGTAGACTGAATGGTGTCACTAAATGCGTATGTTGAAGCCCTAACACACAATGTGGTGGGTTTTGGAGACAGGACCTTTGGAAGGTAATTAGGCTTAGATGAGATCATGAGGATGGAGTCTTCCCCATGGGAATAGTGCCATTATAAGAGGATAAGAAGAGATACTAGAGTGCTTTTTCTCTCTCTCTTTCTGTGACTCTCTGCCCCCACCCATCCATTCATGCATCCATTTATCCATCCATGCATGCATTCCATTCATCCATCCATCCATCTCCATCTCTTTATCTCCATATCTACCCCTATTTCTCTCTACCATATGAGGACCCAGCAAGAAAGTGGTCATCTACAAGCCAGAAGAGAAGCTTCAGTCATATTAGCCAACACCTTAATTTGGTACTCCACTGCCTCCAGACAAATGAGAAATAAATGCTGTTATTTAAGCCATCTACTCTGCTGTCATCATCATAGCAGCCCAAGCTGACTAGAACAACTGCTATGCTCCGTTTTAATTCTTAACATTTAGAAAGCTAATATAAAACCTTTGTTGCAAAGTAACAAGTATGCCTACATTATAGATAGAATAACTGAAAGCTAACCAAGATTTAATCATAGAAAATGTGCAATCTGGTGTTAATTTTGAATGCTCTGTCAACTCACAGGTGAAACCCTTAGCTAATTGCACTAAAAAATTAAATATTATTGTTTGGGCCTTGTCTAATTTTTCTTTCTTCTTATAGCTCTGTGACCTTACTCTCTTTGTCTTTGTTAACCCATACCACACTGGGTCACACATTAGGACTATTATGCCAACCACAGATACTTTTCAATCTTGGTCTGAAATTTTCATAGTTTGCATGTATTAATTAATTGATTTTAAAATTTATTTTGAACTCTACGTAGATAAATAAATGTGCTGGGGATTAAACCCAGGGCCTCACACATGCGAGGCGAGTGTTCTACCAATGAGCCACATCCCCAGCTCTCTCATAGTTTAGATAATACATCACCAAACATATTATTTATGTCTTTAGTCTTTAGTGATTTCCGTTTTTGATTGATTTGGGCAAATGGTGGAATTTTAGGAAGTACCTTCATCTTCCACTTCTTTAGAATTGCCTGCAATATGTCATTCTTCTCTGAGCTTCATTGCCTCAGGAGGACTCTTTGTGAAATAGTTTTTAGAAAGAGAAAAGAATAAGAAAACCACTCAAGCCATTCCTTTATTGTAGATGGCCATTCTCCCGGTGACTGTAACCGCAGAACTGGCCGTTTCTCTGGCTTGCTTATGCTTGGGCTGTATAGAGACAGCTTTGAGCTGGACTGTCATTATGTAAAAAAAAAAAAAAAGAAGAAGAAGAAAAAAAAATTATTCATATTCTTCAGAATTACTAGTAGTGTATATTGTATTCTGCTTCAGTCTAATAACTGTGTTCCTAAAAACACTTTTCACACTATCAGATTCATACTGTAAAAATATTTCATTTTGCAAAATAATGGACTCATAGGAAGACTTTGAATAATGTTAGTTTTGCTGAGGTTTCCATAGTAATCTATTTTTCAGGCTGCCAGCTTCTCTTATTATAACCAACTAAAATTATAAATTGGTTGATTAACTCTAAGAAGAAAGTCAAAAGACCTGACATGAGAAAATCCTAAGCAGCACATAAAACAGTCCCAAGCACAGGCCACTACCCACTGGCCACCCAGAGAGCACCAGCCAACCCAGAGGCCAGGCCTTGCAATAAGTGGCTCGGTGTTTCTCCACTTCAGGATTTTCTATGCCTCCGAGTTCCCAGTCCCCAACATTGTCTCTTCTTACCAACAGCGGTCTGACAAATACTCCCCAGTTAACTAATAACTTATTTCTCATTTTCAGCAGGAAAGTGCCATGTGTCCCAAACTACGTACATACTTAGTCATCACAAAAATTGTACAAAAAAAAAAAAAAATCAGGCAACTTTGGGCCTATGTGGATTAGTCCTACCTGATGCTTTCAGGATTCAAGGAATTTATCAGCTCAATTCTATGAAATTTAAGATCATCACGAAGTACAAATCAGTTGTATCCCCTTTACCCCGTTGCTGTTGTTATCCTGTAACCTGTATCAGAAGTTTCCAGAGATGGAGCTTGCTTAAAATACAGATGGCTGGGCTCCCTGGATTTCTAATTCAGTGGGTCTGGAGTGGGGCCTGAGGATTTGCATTTTCAACAATCCCTGGTGCTGCTGGGGCTGCAGGTCCAGGACCACACTTGGAGAACCACTGCGTGACACTTATGGAAGAGAGGAACCACATTCTAGATTTACCCCTCTCCGACCCTTGGCATGTTGCCTAGCATATCATCACCTTCCATTCACGAATAACAACTTGTATTTGGTAAGAATTACCTCATCTAATTCTTACAACTCATACCAGGTAGACCCTAATCTAGGGTCTCATTTTACAGAGGGAAAATGAGACCCTAGAGAGGTTAATCAACCAGCCCAAAGTCACACAGGCAGTATATAACAGGGCCAGAGAAATGTATTGGATCAATAGCCCATTGGAATAAATAAGATTCCTAAGCAACGTTCCATTTTTGGTGATTATTTTTAATTTATTATAAAATCCTTGCCATGGATCAAGCTGAGAATATTTTAAAAGAGGAAAACATATACAAATTCAACAGAGACGTTTTCACATTAATATTTAGGGAAGGAAAAAGATTGACCAAACTCGTCTTTTGCAAATATTCTTTTCTCAGTAGCTGCTAGACTTTTTTTCTAGGGACCTGGGTGTCCAGGAAATCACCTTCAGGCAGCACTTATCAGGGTTTCGAAAGAACCCTTTTGCTCCAACTGAGGTGATGCATGATGTCAGCAGCTGTCACTAAAAAAGTGCCCTCAAAGCCAACTGCTGGCTCACTCGGAAAAGCAGAGCCCCTTTCTTTTCCCAGTCTATTTCTTGTAATTTAGCAAAGAATCTGGACTTGTCCTTGTGGGGAGCCTTATCTGCTCTCTTCACTGTAAACACTTGAAGAGTCTGCCTAAAGTCACCTGGGAAAAGCTGTGGAAAGGGAGCATCATTCAGCCCAAGACAACTGGAATCCTCTGGCAGGGCAGATAGAGCTAATTGTCTTCAGCCCTCCACATGTAAACCAGGAGGCTGCTTGGAGAGAATGTCCTGATAGTAAATACCACGGTGTTTATTCCTGCTAGCTTTTCCATTAGGGATCAAATTCTGAAGTTCTCTTCAAAAAGCTTGTAGGTCTTAGTTATCCCCCAAGGAGAAACAATCACCAAATGGCCTGTAGTTCAGTTGATTTGTTTATTTCAGCTGTCTTTGGTGGGAAGATTGATCTGATGCAACCCTGCTGTGATCAGTGGCTAAAGAAGAAGCACTCCTGTATCCCTGTCTCTCTCCAAGACCTACCTCCCCTCCCCCAAACTGGGGGGGGGCTCGGATTTTGTTTCCTCCTCTGTGAAAAATCAGGATTTTATGCTACTGCTTAATTTCCTAGTTAATGATTATTGAGAAACCGAAGTGTGGCTAGGAGGAAACATTGCAGAATGGAAAGACTCATTGCCTCTGTAAACGAGGCACTCTGGGCAGGTCGCCTAGGTTACTTGCTTTGGTCCTGTTGTTTTGCTTTGAGAAAGATTTATGGCTTAAGTTGTCTTTGCCTTGCTTTGTCCCTAACATGCATGGCAGCAGTAGGAGCCAAGAATAAAGTAAGTTTCTAAACATTTTCTACATGAAAAGCATGGGCTTTGTGGTCAGATTTCTGGATTCAAACCCTAGCCCAGCCAGTCACAAGCTTGTGACCCTAGGCAAATTACTATAGTGCCCTGTGCTTCATTTTTCTCACCTGTAAAGTGGAGATAATAGTAGTACCCAATTCCTGCAGTTCCATGAAGATTAAAGTTAATACTTATGAAGTTCTTAGATTTTGGCATAAAGTGAACAGTCTTCTATATCCATAGATCTATAGCCACAGACTTCAACAAACTGAGGATAGGAAATTTTTTTTTTTTCTGAAAAAGTGTGTCTGTACTGAACACACAGAGACATTTTTTCCTTAAGCAATACAGTGGAACAACTATCTACATATCATTTACTTTGTGCCAGGTACAAGTCATCTAGAGATGAGTTAAAGTGTATGGGAGAAGGATTCAACATCATTTTATATAAGGAACTTGAACATCCCTGGATTTTGGTTCTGCACAGATACTGGATACTAAGGATGACTGTATTCCATGAATACTTGTTGTTGTTATTTTTAAATATTTATTTTTTAGCTGTAGTTGGACAACTATAAATAAAATACCTTTATTTTATTTATTTTTATGTGGTGCTGAGGATCGAACCCAGGGCCTCACACGTGCCAGGTGAGTGCTCTACCGCTGAGCCACAACCCCAGCCCACTTGCTGTTGTTATTGCAGATGTTAAAGTCAAAACCGAAGTATCTACTAAAGAAGTCTTTGTGTGTATGCAAAAATATTTGTGCAAATATTTAGGAGTGAGAGGGGCTGCTCAGTGTTTTGCATTATTGCCTACAAGATTCTTACAGTTTAGTAGAAGAAGCCAAACAGGTGTGGAGAGAAAAGTTCAAGAGTGGTCCTTAGGTCCTCAGGCACTGCATGTCAGGAGAGGGTGGATGGTGCTGACTGGGGAAAGCTTCCTGGGCTAGTGGGTCTGGGGCAGAAAAATGCAAGATAACAAATGACAAAGAGGAAGTAGGAGTTGTCCCTTGCTTGTGAGACTTTTTATTATTATTATTACAAAAGCAGTGCAAGCCCATTGGGGAATATACAGGAATGTTTAAAACAGAAAATAAGTCATTTGGAGGTCCTCCACCCAGAGATAACCATTGTTAATTCCCTAACACATTTCCTGTTTCAGCTTTTTAAGATAACCTGGGCAAACCCCGGCCATGGGAAAGGAAGACTCAAGAGCTCTGAGAGTAACTTGTGCCACTGGGAATGGTCCTGGGTAGGCAGAACAGGCCTGTGGTTCTGGGACCCGTTGGTCCATACAGTGGGCCCACAAGAAGCAAACAGGACTTCTCAGATTTATAAATCAGCTCCCTTTAACCCTCTGCCTGGCCCAGATTGTACGGGGCTGAGTCTACAACGCACTAAAGAACATGTCAATTCAACACAAAAGGCAGTTTTTAGAGATTATATAGAGAAAGCAACAAAAGGCTGATTTGAAGCTTTTGAAGATTTGTTTATAGTTTCAAAATGTTAGTTTTTGTTTGGCTATTTTATTTATACTTATATTTATTTACTGTTAGAAGCTTGGTCATCGGTGTGATGGTGTTGAGGTGGTAGAACCTCTAAGAGGTGGGGCCTGGTGGGTGCCAATTAGGGCACTGGAGGCACTACCCTTGAAAGGCATGTGACTATGGTTAGTTCCCTAAAGAGGATTATTATCAAGAGAGTGAGCCTGATCCCTGAATCTCTTTGCCTTCCTATCTTGCCACGGGACTGTTCCTTCTACCACGTACTTCCACCATGATGACATATTTGAAACTATAGACAAAGCTGCCATATTGTGACACAGTTAGGAGGGCCCTCGCCAGAGGCCAAACAAACAGTGTTGCCAGAAGCTGGGTCCTTGTCCCCAGTGCCAATCCAATCATGAAGACATGATTTTGAGAAAGAGGAGAAGGACTGTTTATTGCTTTGCTAGTAAAGGAGAAACACAGTGGACTCCTGTCCCAAATGCTGTGATTCTGCCATCCAAAGGAACAGGGGGCTTTTACAGAGGTGATTCAGAGAAAAAAAAATGAGGTCAGGGAGATCAGGAAGGAGAAGTTTAGGGAAAAGAAGATCAGGGATACCAAGGTTGGAAAAAAGAAAACATGTAAGTTTCAAAGCCACAAGGGATAAAGTCAAAGCATCAAGTGATCCCCTGTTACAACAGGGCCATACAATCCTGGACTTCCAAGTTTCTAAAACTGTGAGCTAAAAATACATCTTTTATTTATAAAGTATCAAGCCTGGGGTATTTTATTTTATTTTTTAAAATGGCAGTTTTATTTAATTATCTATCCCCCCCACCCCCGCTCTTCAAGATTTTTTTTTTTCATTTTGCACTGAGGCTGTTATTTTATTTCTTTTTAATATTTATTTTATTTTTATTTGTTCTACTTAGTTGTACATGACAGCAGAATGCATTTTAATTCATCATACACAAAAGGAGCCCAACATTTCAGTTCTCTGGTTGTACACAATGTAGCATCACACCATAAGTGCAGTCATACATGTACCTATGGTAATGAGATCCATCTCATTCCACCATCTTTCCTGCCCTCAGGCACCCTTCCTACTCTCCCTCCCCATTGCCCAATCAAAGTTCCTCCATTTTTCCCATGTCTCCCCTGCCCCCTTATGATCAGTATCCACTTATCAGAGAGAGCATTCAGCCTTTGTTTTGGGGGGATTGGCTAACTTCGCTTAGCATGATATTCTCTAACTCCGTCCATTTACCTGTAAATGCCATAATTTTATTCTCTTTAAATGCTGAGTAATATTCCATTGTGTATATATACCAGTTTCTTTTCCATTCATCTATTGAAGGGCATCTAGGTTGCTTCCACAGTTTAGCTGTTGTGAATTGAGCTGCTACAAAAAATGATGTGGCTGCATTACTATAATATGCTGATTTTAAGTCCTTTGGGTATAGACCAAGGAGTGGGATAGTTGTGTCAAATGGTGGTTCCATTCCAAGTTTTCTAAGGAATCTCCATCCTGCTTTCCAGATTGGTTGCACCAATTTGCAGTCCCACCAGCAATGTATGAGTGTGCCTTTTCCCCCCACATCCTCGCCAACACTTATTGTTGTCTGTAGTCTTGATAGCTGCCATTCTAACTGGTGTGAGGTGAAATCTTAAGAGTAGTTTTGATTTACATTTTTCTAATTACTAGAGTTGTTGATTTTTTTATATATATATTTGTTGATTGAGTGTATATCTTCTTCTGAGAAGTGTCTGTTCAGCTCCTTAGCCCGTTTATTGATTGGGTTATTTGGTTTTTTTGGTGCTAAGTTTTTTGAATTCTTTGTATATCCTGGAGGTTAGTGCTATATCTGATGTGTGGCAAAAAAATTTGCTCCCAAAATGTAACCTCTCTGTTCACCTCATTGTTTCTTTTGCTGAGAAGCTTTTTAATTTGAGTCCATCCCATTTATTAATTCTTGATTTAATTTCTTGCACTTTAGGAGTCTTGTTAAGGAAGTCAGGGCCTAATCTGACATGATTACTTTTTCCTTTATTAGGCACAGGGTCTCTGGGATAATTCCTAGGTCCTTGATCCACTTTGAGTTGAGTTTTGTGTATGGTGAGAGATAGGGATTTATTTTCATTTAGCTACATATGGATTTCCAGTTTTGACAGCACCATTTGTTGAAGAAGCCATCCTTTCTCTAATGTATGTTTTTGGTGCCTTTATCTAGTATGAGATAACTGTCTTGATGTGGGTTTGTCTCTGTGTCTTCTATTCTGTACCATTGATCCTATATGAGAACACGGATATAACATATCAAAATCTCTGGGACACTATGAAGGCAGTGCTAAGAGGAAAGTTCATTGCAGTGATGGTCATGTTTATTTACCCTGGAGTTTCCCTGAATAGGAACAGAAGAAAGAGAAAAAAAAAAGGCATTATTATCTTTATTATGAACTCAGCAGCTCTTGGCTAATCTGTACCACAAAGCTTTTTTTCTCTCTTGAGATTATAATAAGATCGGAATTTGCAAAGCCAAACAGAAATGGTTTGGAATCCTGGTACATCCATTGTCTAACTTGAGGTCTTGGGGAAATCCCCTCACCTTGGAGATCAGTTTGATGATCTGTAAAGTGAAGTTAATGTTGCTTACCTCATTAAATCATTGAGGATTTAATTAGATAACACCAGAATGGAGGGAGAGGTTGCATTGGCTAAGGATGGGCGGGGAGGTGGGGGACCATCAAGCCCTGTCTGCTTAGATACTTCTTGGCTGTTCTGCAGCGTTCCTTCCTCCCAGGGATTAGAACATAACTGCTTCTGGATGAGGGTCTTATTTTGGCAGGGGGTGAGGGGTGCTAGGGATTGAATCAGGGGCACTATACTAGTGAACTACATCCATATTCTGATTTTTTGCTGTTGTTGTTTGTTTATTTTGGTACCAAGGCTTGAACTCGGGCACTTACAAGGCCTCACTAAGTTGCTGAGGCTGGCTTTGGACTTGTGATCCTCATGTCTCAGCCTCCCAAATTGCTAGGATTACAGGTGTGAGCCACCACACCCAGCTTTATTTTTCTTTTTGAGACAGGTTCTCTCTAAGTTGTGTAGGGCCACTCTAAGTTGTTGAAGGCAGCTTCAAACTAGTGATCCTCCTGCCTCAACTTCCCAAATTGCTGGGCTGTCAGGTGTTCACCATGGTACCTGGTTGGAACGAGGGTCTTACCATCCATTACTAGACAAGGTGTGTCAGAGAATTTCTTTACGGCCAGCTCCAAGACAGAAAGGCAGGAAAGGTTAAAGTGAGATTCTTAGGCTGTATGGCTTGCTTTAAGGAAATATACTAGCTTCTAATTCCTGCCTTGGGAAGAAAGAAGGAAAAGTAAAGAAAAGCAGAAAAAGTCAGGAAGCGACTGCTTCTGAGGCCCTTCCAGTGTCCTTGGGTTCAAAGTACTCAGCACACCACAGTGCCTACAGTGGGGTCTCACTGTCTCAGCATTTATATGAAATGAGTCCCAGCATCTACAAAGAAGTTTCTAGGGGATATTGGAAAACCTCAGGGATGGTGTCTACCCCAGTCTGGCAGCAGTAGGGCCACCCTATCTAGGTCTGAGGCGCATAGGAGAAGGTATTGCCAGAGGGCTACTTCTCAGGTACTGTGTGACATTTAGCCAAGGGACATAGCCAGCCTGCAGAGGTGCCAGAAGGGGCCTAGGGGATGGGAGAATTAACAACAGGATGCCATTCCCTTCCCTCTCTCCCTCCCTCCAGTCTCTGCTAGTGCCACTGGGCAAGGGCCCTGGCCTCTGAAGATCGAGTGGGTAGAAAAGGGTGAGTTATAGGAGAACCAAGGAGACAGAAGATATCTAGCACTGGGAGGGCTCAAGAAATAAGAGCTACTGTGATGAGTCACTTCCAATTCAGTTTAGTGCCTTCCCAGCCCCAAACTTGAACACTGCTTAGAAACAGGAATCTTTGTTTGCCCAGGCACGAAGCGTGAGTAACTCCTCATGTGGATAGTATGTGCCAATCACTGGTTGCTGAAGAGTCACCAGGTTCTGAAAAGGGCATAAAATATTGACTAGTGAGAAAGCTGAACGTGTGAATCTAATGTAAAGTTAAAGCACAGTGCGTTCCAAGACAGTAGTGTTGTCGATTTAAATTGCACACCACAGATGGAGATGAAACAGGGAAGGCGTTCTGTCTGTGACAGCTTGATTCATGTCTAGCTTTCCCTCTCCAATTGATCTGCAGCCAAGTGCTCCTCACTGTCCTATTGGCAGAACAACTGTGCCATGGACTAATGGCATTTACAAAAAAAAAAAAAAAGACTGTAAATGGCTTTGTAATCTGAGGGCTCACCCGTGGACCGCAAAACTGTCTCTGGTGTCTGCAATTTCCTCTGAAGTGGGTAGGGAAGGTTTTACTTGTGGGGGAAGCTCTGGATGGAGAGAAGCTCTAACATACCAGTCATAAATCTGAGAGTCCTGGGGCTTTATCTGAAGGAATAAAGCACCTTTCACAGCAGCGCTGGTGGAGTGTTCCGGAACCAGTCCTCTTTCCCTTAGAACTGGACCCCACAATAGCCAATTGGATGTTTTCCCTGTATTCCTGCCAAGCCTTGGAGAGAAAATGACATCATGGCTGTGATCCCCAGAAGTGCTCTCCCCGGGTCTGTCCCTGAGAACATGCCTAACCTGCTCTGTAAAGGTCTCAAAACATTCCAAAGCATGGCTTTTTTTCAGACTCCAATGCATACTTGATTTTTCTGGCTTCTGGTTACCTGCTAAGGCTCAAGGTGGTTCAATAATGGAGCAGAACAATCACAACACTCCACTGGGCCCAATCCTGCTGCTCAGGCCTTGAGTAGCATACTGACTTGTCCTTCAATGTCCCAACCGAAGGTTTCCAAAACTGTGCTCCACAGGGGCTCAAGGAGATGCATTTTAAAGCTCCCATTGATGTGGGTATACAGTCTTTACAATATTGCTCTAGAAACAGGTTTCCTGGGATCAACCAAAATATATATATATATATATATATATATATATATATATATATTTAAGGATTATTTAAGCATAACAACTTCCTGCCCTGAAAGAAACTGCTTACTTCTCATAAAACATAGGAACTCCAGGTGAGCCATTCACATTTATTTCTGAAATAATAAGGTTGTGTTTACATTTCTTGTAAAATGACATTTTACTACCCATTGCTCTTTAAAACCTTGGCAAGACAGCAGGTGAGGCAAAACGTTTTTACTTTGCCTGCAGTTCAAAATCAGGTAATGGTTGGTTTAAACTAAAGTATTAATAGAACCACCAATCTGATATGATTGTTACAAATTCGGTGACAAACTGAGCACCCAGGGAAAACTGACCCTTGTCTTTGGTTGTCACCCAGCAGCATTGGACCATCAATCAAATGAGCTCCTCTGATGTAGAGACTTCCATAAAATCATGTCCTTTAAAGAGGTGACTCTGTAACGTGGGCCTTCAATCCAAAGTATGGCTCATGCTGGCTAAAAAGAGGAATTGTCTAGACTTTTATGCCAAGAGGCAGATCTGCTTTCCACAGCCCACGCTAAAATGTGTGGGTCAGAGGAGCACTCAGTGATCAAAGAATTAGTGGGAAATCTGTTCTGTGTGGGTGGGAAGGAATGGGAATCTCGTCTCTGGCTTTAATCCTCATATTCCCATGGTTGGTCCTCTGAGCCTTTGTATTTTAGGATAAGAAAATGGCTAAAACCACAGATGGGGCTGGTTGGAGAAATGTTAAGGCTGCAATAGAAATTCTAATCCTAAAGTACTCTGTGGCCTTTGACCTTCTGCATTGGAGGGACTGTGAAGGGGAGAAACTACAGACCTGGTGTTTGCTGGAGGCCTAACCTTGAAATTGGAAGTATTCACTTGTTCTTAAGTTTAACAGCCCTTCCTGAGGCTCGCCTCAAATAGGATGAGGTGGGAGGGGCCCCTCAGTGTATGGAATCCAGGGAAAAACTTCTAGTTTCTGGCCAGGATTTCTGACTGTTTCATCCTTATCTACTTAGTATGCCAAAAGGCTATGTGATGGACACAGATTTATCTTTCAGACTGGGCAGTGGAGTACGCCTATAATCGCGGCAACTTGGGAGGTCGAGGCAGGAGGATTGCCAGGTTGAGACCAACCTCAGCAAATTAGCAAGGCACTGTGCAATTTAGTGAGACCCTATCTCAAAACAAAAAATAAAAAGGGTTGGAGATGTGACTCAGTGGGTAAGCGTTCCTGGGACCCCCCCCCAAAAAAAAAAAAAAAGAAGAAGGAAAGAAAGAAAAAAACTTTTGCCTTTCAAACTTTCTTGAAGCAGAAGTACTCAGCCCCAGTCTTCTCCCAGGAATTAAGCTCCACCCCACACCAGCCACACCTGCCCCGGTGTTAAAGAAACGGTTATTCCAGGACATTAGTTAAAAGGAGGCCTCAAAGGTCTGGGGTGTGGCAGAGCACGTGTCTAGCTTACACAGGGTCTTGGGTTCCAGTCTCAGCACCACAAAAAGAAGAAAAAGTAAGGCCGACTTTATGCAGGACCATTGTGACAGGTTAGGAACACTGCCACAGGGTCTTGCCATGGTGGCAGTGGGCTCAACTCCAAGGACTGCGGGGGCAAGTGAGACTTCCTAGCCAAGGTGGTGGGAGGTGTCACTGGATGGGAACATCGGGGTCCAGGGGGCATTCTAGCTAAAAGGACTGAAGGGAAAGTGAGGAATGAGAGATGCGTAAGAGAGAAATGAAAGACAGAGACCAGGCAGAGATACACACACACACACACACACACACACACACACACACACACACACGATTATTTGTCAGAGCCGACAAATAAAGGTCATCTCTCTATAGGAGAGAGAGGCAAAACAGGCTTGGGTTCTGGGACTTTTTATGGGGCAGGCTCAGGAATCAGAGCCAGGCGGTCTTAATGTGGACGGTTCAGGGTGGGGTTGGTATGAGGGAGTGGTGAGCCCTTCTCAGAAAGGCCCTTCCTTGGGCAGGAAAGAGAAACTTTTTCCTTAAAATGGCAGCTGTCACTTAAGATGGCCAGCCAGATGCTAAGCAAGGACCTTACACTGACCTTGCTGAAGACAGGCCAGGGTGACCAGACATCCCCCTGGGACATGTGTAGGATGAAGCCCCTAATCCTGTCTGGAGGGTGATCAGATATTGAGGAAGGGGCAGGGGTTGGCAGGGTTTCTTTGCAAAAAAATGATATTTTATAAGGAAGCACACAGATGAACCGAGGAGGAGTTTCAGAAGCCAGACTGAAGTTTGGCTAAGCAAAGAATCTTTGTCACAGTGCCTTTGTGGAGAGGGGTGACAGCATCACAGCTCTGGGGGTAAAGGCGGGAGATTAGAAAATCTGATAAAGCTAGGGCAATTGTGCACCCCAATAATCCCAGCAACTGGGAAGGTGAAGCAGGAGGATGGCAAGTTCAAGGCCAACCTGGGCAACTTAGTGAGATCCCGTTGCAAAGTAAAAAGAGCAAAGAGGGCTGAGGATAGAGCTCAGTGGTAGAGCCCTTGCCTAGCATGCACAAAGCCCTGCTGAATTCCATCCCCAGCACCACAAACAAGTAGACCTCATGTCCTTGGACCCAAAGGTCTGGGCCCTGAAGGACCTTGGAGTCCTTGCCTGTGGCTGCTCCTGCGGCTTCCTGATGCAGAAATTCACCTTTCTTCCTCCATAGCTTCAGCATTTTAGGGAAGTGCCCAGGATGGGTGAGGTGGCCCTGAGGCTCCCCTGCCCCACCCCTTCCCTCAGGATGTTTTCTCTTTGCCCAGAATTGGCAGTGAACCCGCAGGCTGACCTCATTCCCTGCTTTAGAGCCAGCTGTTGATGTGGGCATGTTTGTACTGCCCCGTGGGAGCCCACCACCATGTGTAAAGGAATCATGCCAAAGAAATCACAAAGTCCTGGATCCCGGAGTCCACCCTGGAGACCACTGGCCAATGGGACAGCTGCTAGCTTTGTACAAACAGGCTAATGAGGAGTAACCAAGTGAGCGCGGGCCTTGACCTCCTGTCACCCTGAAGGAGAATTCCTTCTGGTTTCTGGTATGAGCTAGTGGGGGCACCTACCTATAAACTGGATATAAAGGAGACCGGTGAGCCAATATAAATCCATCTAGAGTCCTGGGATCCAGCTGGTAGAAGACAAAACATGACACAGAAGAGAAAAAATGAGAAGAGGTCAAAGATGGAGGCAAAAGGAGCATCGAGGAGAAGGCTAGAAGTATGTGGGAGGGATAATAAGTTTTCTGATTTATTAATGACATTTTCTTCATTACTTGGTGTCATGAAAATAAGGTGTTTATCAGACACCATCAGGAGTTTAAAGTTGACCAGCTTTATAAAATGAATCATTCTGTGACCCTGTTCCCTAAGTGGAGAACTGAATGGCTCTCTGTGCTGACAGTATGCTGAAGGTTTCATAGTTTTTCAGGATAAAACCCAGACCACATGTAAAGAAGTAATTATTTATCATGTGATTGAGAAGACAAATCAACAGAACCTATAAATATGCTATTTATTTCCTAAATAAATGGCATTCAAATTTTGAATGCTCTAGAATCTTTACTCTTTTCTCTATCGGCTTTCTATATGTTATCTAAGAAGTTAGGAGTCTCAGCAGGTGAGATTGCTAGGAAGAAAATTCTGGAGAGCTCTGAAGGAATGAGATGAGGTTTTTCACCATGAGGCTGTCTGGCTTCATCCTGATTCACTCATTTGTCTCCATATAAATCTCCTAATTTTCAGAAATAAAACCCATCCTAAAGGAGAACAATTTTTCAATGGGGAAATTAAAAAAGATTTCATACAAGCTTGAAAGTAATCTAGAAAAGAAATAGTAAAGATACTTTAAACAAAAGCTATGCTATTAAAGTCCACTTATTAGGTGGTTGCTTTGAAGAGGCCAACATTTATTTAGGGTTTTATTTTTTGTGCATTTGTTTACAATGAGAAAAAGAAAAAAAGAATTCCCATCACATTATGGACACACCTGATCCATACCAAATAATCCCCTTCCTCAAGATGCCTCCTAGACTAACATAGAAGGCAATTCCCAGCCCGATCCCCTACTTGTTTTGGGACCAACCCCAAGGAGGGCACTTTTCAGGAACTGACTCATGTAACCATCTCCTCAAAGTATCTCTGCTTACCTGACCAGGATCCTGGATGGTCTCACTTTGTTCACTTCAGTATACCCAGGGCCTGGAAATATCTCAGAATCATGACATGTCCGATAAAAAGATTTTGTGCTACTTCCAGATATCAGGAAGCAAAGTTGGAATACTGGAATTTTGGTATTTATAATGTATTCCAATGGCTTATGAGAACCACAGCGGGTTCTCATAGTATGTATGTGAAGTGAGAAATACAGGAGAAAATCCAGCATGAGCCCAGCTTTTGTACCATTGCATAAATAACTAGATTGTTGCTTTTACACCTACCTGAGGAAATGGAAGTTTGGCTGGGTCTCAGGAAACTCTAAAGCTTCTGGGGTGGATAACTGAGGAGAGAGAAGATGAGAGAGTGACAAGGCAGGAAGTTGATGGCAACATGAAACAAAGGAGGGTAGATTAGAGAGAGAGGTAGCTGTGGCAGACAGTCTGTCATCCATTCTTTTCATTTCCCTCATAATAGCTCAGATTTCATTCAGGGTGGCAGTGTGCCCACCTTAACACTTCCAGCTTCCCTGTGCCTGGGGATGACCACATGACACCGTTCAGCCAATCCACCATGGTAGAGTCACTGGGTGGGGCTTCTGGGAAAGCTTAAAGAGGAAGTAGATGACATGGACCATTTTAATTTTGCCCTTTATCCTTCTCCCTTCTTCCTGGACACAGAGCTGGTACATGGTGGGTGGGGAGGAACCATCATCTTTGTTACACAGGATGAAAGTGTAACAGAACAGAAATATAGAAAGAGCTTGGAAGTCAATTATATTATGGAGCAGCCATGTCAGTCTTCGATGGTGTGATGGCTTGCATATGGTGTTTTCCCTCTGAAACCCATGTTGAAATTTGGTCCCCAATGTAACAGCATTGAGAGGTGGTAGGAACTTTAAGAGGTGATTGAGTCATTAAGAGGGATTAATGCCTTTCTTACAGGACTGGATTAGTTACCATGAGAGTGGGTTGTCAAACAGAGGCCATATTTAATACTTTTTGTCTCTTCAGCACACATCCATTCACGCTTCCACTTTTGCAACATGTTATGACATGACAGAAGGCCCTCACCAGATGCCTGGTTTTTGACATCTAGCCTCCAGAATCATGAAATTTTTTTCCTTTATAATCACACAGCTTCAGGTATTCTGTTTTAGTAACTTAAAAGGGCCTGAGACAAATGGCTTACCCTGCAATTTCCTGTTTTAGGGGAACAGTACACCTCTATTTAGTTGAGCCATCCCACTCAGTCTTCAGTTCCTCCAGGTTAGCAGAATGCAATTCCAACTTATGCTGCACTGTAATAGAATGGACTCTGGGCAGAGACCTGAGTCCTACTCCTGGTTCTGATCCTTATTTATTAGTATGTGATCTTAGGGAAATCGCTCAGGACCCTTAACCTCATTTTTTCATATGTGAAATTGGGATCAAGTACTTATCTTGACCATCTCACAGACTATGTTTAAGATTAAAAAAAATTGAAAGCATTAAAAGTTTTATATGTAATATAAAATCTTATGAATACCCTTATTAAGAAAACACAGAAAAGAAGGTATTAATTCAGCAAGGCCAAGTTTCAGAGGAAATATTAAGTAACAGCAGTATTTGGAATTCAATGTTAAGAAGAGGAAAATGCAAGGGATTCCCACAAGGAAATATGCTTAGAAGCTAGGGCCAGAATCCCATTTAGTTTTATTTCCTACATTCTAAATATGTACCTGTCACAAATTAGTGGTGCATCTTTCTTTATTTTGTTTGAAAGCAGAGGCAGATGCTTGCTACTATCAAAAGCAGGATGAGATACAGCACTTACATGATGGAAATGAAATGCCCTGGCAGGAGATCCAGGGAGGCAGAGGCAGAAGGGGCTGTATAGGACTGGATCTGAGGCAGGAAGGCAACCTGCAGGCTCCTGAGAAGGATAGTGTAGAAATGAAAATGGTGTTCTAGCAATACAATCTGGCAAGGAAGCAATTGGAAGTAGACAACATAGAGAAAGATCAGAAGGAGAATACCATAGTGGACATTTGCACCTGGATTCATAGTTTCCAAACTGTAAGGTGAAAGGCAAATCATCTTTTGTTGGGACAAACTGCAGCTTGGTCTTGATAAGACCTAGAGAAAGTCACAATCACGCTCTTTGTTCTTCTGGACCTGTTCTTGGGCCTCCATTTGAGGAATAGAGTTTCCTTCTTCATCCTGAGAGCCAGGATCCATACTAGACTCCAGTTTTATAGAATAGATTCATGTACCCAGGTCCCTGGGTTGATAATCAGCCAAGCACTGCAGTCTCTGTGGGCCAGAAACCTCGCCTCTGGTCCCAGCCCAGTGGCAGGTGTCCTGCTGGCATGGCTCCTGTCCTGGAGGCACCTGACCTTCTGTTTAAATCTAAGAATTTCCAGGAGTCTCCGCTGTTGGGGTCTGCCTGCCCCTTGGGAACTGGAGCCCCAGCTGCTATGTTCATCATCTGTCTAAGGACGTGATATTTAGAAATACCAAGTAGCCTGGAGGGGGATCCACAGAGAAGAATGGGTTCTGGTCCCAATTTTCATCTGTATGGTTGACACAGGGCAAAGCTGGCAGGTGATGATTTCCCTTCCGTCATGAGCAGGTTCCTACCGTGTGTAAATGGTGGAAAAGGGAAATGGGATCCAGAAAGTCCTCCTGCTCCATCAAGGTATAGAGAAGGGCAAAGAGAGCTCATGGACCAGAGGGCACTTGGTGTTGGGACAAGGAGGATGTCGTATACATAAATGTTACTGTTTTGGCTGAGATAGAGCCAACATTAGCAATGTATCCCTGCCATTTCCAGTGACAGATGTAACCAAGAGATGAACCCAGTGGGATGAGAAAGTGAGTGAATCAAATGATAGAATGATATCAAACCACTCCTATGAAACTCTCCCTCTGCTCAGCTCTTGCGTAGGGAGAAGGGGGAGGAAAGTTTGAAAGCCTGTGTGTTTACTGCAACGAGATTAAATTAACCTCCCTTTGCAGTGGTGCTCGCCTGAAATCCCAGTGACTCAAGGCTGATGTAAAAGGATCACAAATTCAAGACCACCTTTGGCAACTTAATAAGATCCTGTCTCAAAATAAAAAATAAAAAAGGGCTGGGGATGTAGCTCGGTGGTATAGTGTCCCTGGGTTCAATCCCTAGGATTCCCGCCCCACCCCCGAAAAAAAAAAACAACTAAGTTAAACTGATAGAGACTGTTTAAATCCATAATAACTATGTTTGTTAACTCTTTTCCTACCTCTAAGAAGAAATAGCATTCTTGGGATATTTGAGATCAGTTATAGAAAACAAAGTCAGCTGGGCACAGTGGTGCACACCTATAATCTCCAGTGATTTGGAAGGCTGAGGCTGGAGGATAACAGTTTCAAAGCCATCCTCCGCAACTTGGCAATGCTCTAAGCAACTTAGCGAGATCCTGTCTCAAAATTAAAAAATAAAAAGTACTGGGATGTGGCTCAGTGGTTAAGTACCTCTGGGTTCAATCCCCGATACCAAGAAAATAAAGTTACATACAACCATCCTTCCATATCTACAGGTTCCACGTCCATGGATTCAACCAATTGTTAGTTGAAAATATCTGAAAAACATTGCCTCTATACTGATATACTGAATGTACACAGACTTTTTCCTTGTCATTAATTATTCCCTAAAACATACACTATAACAACTATTTACATAGCATTTTCATTGCATTGAGTATTACAAGAAATGAGTTAGAGTATGCAGGAGGATATGTATCAGTTCTAGGCAGATAGTATGTCATTTTATATAAGGAACTTGCACATCCACAGGTCTTCCTGTCCAGGGAGGTCCTGGAACCCATCCACCTCAGATACTGAGAGACAACTGCATCTGTATCTGTATCTGTCTTCCACATTGTGTTTAGATGTCAATGCCTGACCCCTGGCTTAAGAAGGACTAATGTCATTGAGCGTAGGGAAGACAGAGGAGCTGGAACTAGATACTCCTACTGATCTGGGACAGGTGCTAGAGGTATGTGAAGGTAGGGGGAAGAAAAGCTGGTTATGCAGGTAAAACATAATGAGCAGAGCAAGCAACAGGTGGTAGGTAGGCCTAAAGGTGTAGAAGGTTGGTTCTGTAACAGGTAGGTGGGTGGAGCACAGTCTGGCTCCTTAGCTCCAGAGATGTCAGCAGATGGCTGGGGCGGGAGGCCGGCCCCACCCAGAGAGCTCAGACACCAGGCAGACAGTAGTGCTAAGGTCACAAGAAGGAAAATGGCAAGAGAGTGCAGAGTTAGGATTCAAAGGGGTAGGGAAACGGGACAAATGATCAAGTCAGGGACATAGGTATGGGAACTACCCTTCAGGATGTGACCTGCTGGAGAAGGGATAGCCCAACATGGAGCCATCAGACAGATAGCATAATGAGTGGGTGCTTCACCAGAGTTTCTTCACACTTCTGGCCTAACAGAGGGCTGGCCTTAGCACCTGACACAAGTCTGTTTCCACACACCTTCTAGGCTCACGTGGTATATGTGGCCTGACTGGGTAGGAAGAGTTTTCGGATTGTCAGTTAAAGGACTGCGGTAGAATGGTGCTTGGGTAGGACCCGACCAGGCAAAAACAGCCAAGAGGACATCAAAAGTTGTGTCATTCATTGTGAGTTCAGGCCCAGTGAACTTCCCTCCCCAGCCTGAGGGCCTCACTGTTAGGGAAGGGGTGAGTGCAACAGTACCCCCTTATCCATAGCTGGCTGCAGAGCGGTAGAACTGATGCCCAGAACAGCCCATCACTAGTTGGCAGTTTAGGCCAGGACTGGATCAGTAAAGCACCCTCCCCCTACCCTGGGAAAGGCTTTTCAAGAGAAAGGAAAATTAGTCATTTTTAGGAGGAGAGGGACAAAGGATCATCCATAGTGAATTTGAACACGCCATCTTGATAGACCAGAGGTCCTGACTCAATTAAGGACCACCGGCCTCTAAGAGCGGATAATGAGACACCATCCACCAGCCACCCACCATGTGTCTGCGTCTCAGAGGTGCCGGGAATTCTCTGTCTAGGGTCTTTGTTAGACGGAGGGAAGGCATTGTTCAGTCAGACAGAGGGTCTGAAATTTTTAGCCTCCTGTTCTCATTAGTGATATAACAAGAGGGGCCAGGGCAGTTGCTCAAATGATCCCCCAAAGGTGATGAGAAATAAGATTTAATATTACATTTTGAGCTAGGAAGCCTTTGCAATCTGCAAGAAAGTGAACTCAGTGAGTTGGAGTCAGAAAACCTGGATGTAGTCAACTATGGGAGGCCATGGATCATGGGGTCAGTTCTTTGGTTGCTCAAAGACCCAGGCAGGTCATCAAATTGCTCTGGTTTCAATTTTCCCACCCCCCAAAGGGGGCTACTATCACATTTACTAAGTCCTTGTAAGGATCCCTGAGATGACACAGATGAAAGTGTCATCTCAGGGAACCTTACAAGGACTTAGTGAATGTGATAGAAAGTATTAACAGTCTTGGAAAAATGTAGCATTCTGTGGGAAGTACAAATTCTATCATCTGGGTGGCCTGCTAGCTTCTGCCTGTGGGGACAAGACTTGGTCATGGGCTGCAAGTGTGACTCAGTTGTAGAGCATTCTCCTACCATGTGCAAGGCCCTAGGTTCAATCTCTAGCACTGCAAAAAACAAATGGACAAACAACGACAACACAAAAATTGGTCTTTTTGACCCTGGTAACCTTTCCCTCAGCTCCTTGTAAAGAAAGAAAAGACAATTTTGTGTTTCCAAGTTGTAAACCACTGTTCTAGTCATTAGTAGTGCCAGTGTTTCTCCCTAAGCCTATAACAGAGGAAGTTTCCGTTCAGTGGCACCACAGCCTCTGGATGACTCGACTTATTGATACGGGCTGAATGCCGGCCCCCCGCAAGACTTCATATGTTGAAGCCCTAATTCCCAGAACCTCAGGATGTGATCTTATTTGAAAAGAGAATCATTGTGTATGTAATTAGTTAAGATGAAATCATTAGAGTAGGCCCTGATCCAATATGATTGGTGTTCCATTAAAAAGGGGGAAATTTGGACACAGAGACAAACGCGCATAGATGGAAGACGTGTAGAAAGACATGGAGAAGATGGTCTTCCATGAACCAAAGAAAAGTGTGGAACAGGTCTCCCACACAGTCCTCAGGAACCAACCCTGCCTTTATCCTGGACTTCCAGCCTCCAGAACTTAGAGGAAATGTTTTTGTTGTTTCAAACCCAGTGTGTGATACTTTGTTAAGTCATCCCCAATAAATACACTCGTTAAAAAAAAAAAAACTTTTCCTGATTTGCAATAATTAGTTACGGGGCAACAGAGCAATTTTAAACACACAAGCCTGTATGTCCTATAAAATCATAATTGTTCAAGATTGAAATGATCTATTAGGACTTCAATTCCTTTTACAGAAAACCATCATGAAAAGTTTGAAAATTGGATAACATGCTCTACTTTCACACTAATGGCATTTTAGATAGAGTTCATTTTTTTTTTTCCAGTTATGAGCTTTCTACTAATCCTTGGACTTACTCCTGGATAAAGGGAACTATAATGAAATCTGACGGTATGTGCCGAGAGCAAATACGCACAAGCTTAGGATCCTTTGGAGTGATAGATTCGCCTGGCCTGCGTCGGATATATTAGTCTCACAAAAGTTTGCAAATCTTCCATGACATGAAAAAATATATAAGGGATAGGATACTTCTTGTTAGATCAATCTTTTGATCTCAGGAAACAAAGTGCTTACTTTTCTGAGTCAAACTAAGAAGTTCTTGGTTTCTTTTAAACAGCACTCAGCTTCAAAAGTGGCTCAAGAGAGCATTAAACTTAGTTGGGCTGGTGTGTGGGAGACAAACTTTTCTAAGCAGATTATTAACAGGATATTATTCTTCTGAGTTTCTGGAGAGTTTTTCATTGCCAGGCCACAAAATTTCTTATTTTAAAACGAACAATAATGGATGGAAATAACTAAGAAACTCTCAGAAAAAGTCTTAGATAAATTCTGATTCTGGACTTCCCAAAGCTGTTGATAGACTTGGCTTTGGGGGCCACATGTCCACCAATGCTGAGGACTCTCTGGACTCACTGGGCCTGGACAAATGGACCCTTGCACAGGGCTGGCCACATAGTAGCCTCACAGGAATGCCAAATGGGTTTGAGTGTAACAAATTTGTGTAGTAAGTGGAAATTTGATTGAATATGTTCACTATTTTTATTAGTAAGGTGGTCATCTGGCTCAGAAACAGGTGTGAACGTCTGGTAATTCCAATATGAATTTAGCAAAATTATTTCACCACCTTGGGCTTGTTTCCTCTTCCGTAAGTTGATTTCCAAATCTCCTCCAACTTTGCATAGGTTGATGGAAATACTTTCCTAATGTCAAAGTCAGGTGACAGTCACTGAACTAGAAATGAGAAGATGTGGGCCTCAGCCCTGGGGTTTGCCAGAGATTAGTTCAGGGGTTGAGTTCAAGTTTTTAGTGTTTCTGAGCCTCCATCTCCTCTTCCGTAAAACTGGGAAAATTAAACTTGCAATGTTAGCTTTCTGTCATGTGTCAAAACACCTGAGATAAACAAATTATAAGAACAAAAAGTTTGAGCTCATAATTCTGGAGAGTCCCATCCATAATTGGGTGGCCCACTGCTCTGGGCCTGTGTCGAGGCAGCACATCACAGTGGGAAGGCATGGTGGAGGAAACTACCTCCTGGGAAGCAGAGAGGAAGATACCAGCATGTCAATATGCCCTTCAAGGGCATAAGCCTAAGCCTAAGCCTAAGCCTCCCACTAGGCCCTACCTCTTAAAGGACCCACTACTCTTCAATATCACCACCTTGGGGACCAAGCCTTCAACACATGGGCCTTAGGGGTACATGCAAGATCCAAACTATAATACTCGCCTTGGGGATTTCTGTGGGAAATGTATTACATAACAGAAAAGATATCTTTTACCATAGAGTTGCATAATGCAGCCGGTATGGTGGTGCCCACCTGTAATCCCAGTGGCTCAGCAGGCTGAGGCAGGAGGATCACAAGTTGGAAAGCCAGCCTCAATAATTTAGCAAGGCCCTGAGCAACTTAGTAAAGACCCTGTCTAAAACTAAAATATAAAAAAGGACTGAAGATATGGTCAGTGGTAAGTGCCCCTGGACTCAATCCCTGTATAAGTAAGTAAGTAAGTAAGTAAATAAATAAATGGTTGCAGGGTGGGGGTTGTGGCTCAGTGGTAGAACACTCACCTAGCACATGCGAGGCCCTGGGTTCGATCCTCAGCACCACATAAAAATAAATAAATAAAATAAAGGTATTGTGTCCAACTACAACTAAGAAATAAATATTTAAAAAATAAAATAGTTGCAGAATACAGCATTTATACATAATATACATAATTTGTAATCACCACGGGGGTGGGATTTTGGGAAGAAGGACTTTGTCTTGTGCTTTTTTAAATGAAATGATCAGTCAGATGCGGCCATAAAAGGAGACAAAGGAGAATCTTAGGAAAACTGTTTTTCTGGAAACAGAGTTTTCAGAGATGTTTGGCATGGCAGGCCACACAGGACCACACAGCAGTGACACCCTGGAGGTCAGAGGGCAGAAGTCAGGAGCAAGGGAAGGCTCAGGCCATGTCCTCACTGAGGTTTCCAAGAAAAGGCAGGCAGGGCCAGGTGGATGGTTTAGGGTCAGTCTGTTTGAATAGTTTCAGCAGGTTCCAAACTACAGGGATGGCCCCTGGTGACCAGACACCTGGTGCTGGGACGACCAAGGCAGAGGAATATTGTCACCTGGGCTCCTGGGCCAGATAGAAGAGATCTGGCTCCATGTTGGTTGGATATCACATCAAAGACATGTGCCTGGAGCTGGTCCCTTTGTTATCTTTGAGAATTTACTAGTCCAGAGAAGGACAGTCTCTCCCCAGCCAGAAAGATGTGTTTTTTTTTTTTTTTTTTTTTTTACATTTTTTAGTTTTTTTAAGTGTTCTCTTCAGATATACATGACAGTAAGGTGCATTTTGACATATTGTATATACATGGAGTAGAATTTATTCTAATTAGGATCCCATCCTTGCAGTTGTACCTGGTATGGAATTTCACTGGTGGAGTATTCATAGATGAAGATAGAAAAGTTATGCCTGATTCACTCTACTGTCTTTCCTATTCCTATTCTCCCTCCCTTCATTCCCTTTTGTCTAATCTAGTGAACTTCTATTCCCAACCCCCCGTTATTGTGTGTTAACATCCACATATCAGAGAAAACATTCAGCCTTTGGTTTTTTGGAATCGGCTTATTTCATTTACATGATGGTCTCCAGTTTCATCCATTTACTGGCAAATGCCATAATTTCATTCTTTTTTCTGGCTCAGTAATATTCCATTGTGTATATATACCATATATTCTTTATCCTTTCATCTATTGAAGGGCATCTAGGATGGTTCCATAGCTTAGTTATTATGAATTGAGCTGCATCACTGTAGAATGCTGATTTTAATTCCTTTGGATATATACTCAGGAGTGGGATAAATGAGTCAAATGGTGGTTACATTCCAAGTTTTCTGAGGAATCTCCAAACTGCTTTCCATAGTGGCTGCACCAATTTGCAGTCCCACCAGCAATGTATGAGTGTACCTTTTTTCTCACATTCTCACCAACATTTATTTTTACTTCTGTTCTTGATAATTGACATTTTGACTGGAATGAGATGGAATATCAGTGCAGTTTCAATTTGCATTTCTCTAATTGCTAAAGATGTTGAACATTTTTTCATATATTTGTTGCCCAATATTTCTTCTTCTTCTGTGAAGTGCCTGTTCAGTTCCTTTGCCCATTGATTGATTGGGTTATTTGTTTTGTTGGTGTTAAGTTTTTTGTAAATCCTGGAGACTGCTCTATCTGAGGTGCAGGTGATAAAGATTTTCTCCCATTCTGTAGGCTCTCTCTTCACGTTCTTGATTGCTTCCTTTGCTCTGAAGAAGCTTTTCAGTTTGAGTCCATCCCATTGATTGATTCTTGATTTTACTTCTTGTGCTTTAAGAGTCTTGTTGAGGAAATCAGTTCCTAAGCCAATGTGATGGAGAGTTGGGCCTACATCAGAAAGATGTTTTTTAACATGCTTCATTATATACAGAAAAAATTATAACGATTGACATTACAAACTTCTTTAAATTCAGCTTAAGTATTATCCAGAAGTGATATCAAGAAATAACCTTAAGTATTATCAAGAAGATAACACGTTCTGTGCTCATGAGAGGTCAGGTCAATAGATCAGGAGGGTCAGAGAGTAGGTCTCACTAAATAGCTCTACTTTGTAACCCCTGACACTCAGGGCTTTGTCTATTAGTTGTTCCTGGGTGTTTTTGAAATTTTACTCAGTATCATTTGAATCTCATCAATTTCAAGTTGCCTCCAGATATTCACAAAAGTACTACTGCATACACACTACCTGATTGTTTCTCAGGAGACTGGAACCAATCTACACTTTCTTCACTGAGACTTTAGTTTGTCCATTTGTCTACCAATGGACTGACCCTGACTATTGACATGTCAAGTTTCTGCTAATTTACTGTAGTGAAGAACAAACAGGTTGGTGGGTTAGTGTACATATTTTTAATAATCAGCAAAGGTGAATATATGTATCCTATGGTTGCTTAATAATTTTTTGGTAGTTTTTATATCTTTTATTTATTGGGGCATTATTGAATTTTAGCATCTTATTTAATATCATACTTGCATTATTTCCTATGATTGCTATAAAAATATTCACAAACTGGGTGACTTAAAAAGCAACATGCCTTTATTCTTCCACAGTTTTGGAGACTGAAACTCTGAAATCAAAGTGTCAGAAGATCCAGGCTCTCTGCAGGCTCTGGGGAGCATCCTTTCTTGTCTCTTCCAGCCTCTCCTCATTGCCAGGAGTCCTTGTCCCTTGGCTTATGTGACTCTCACATGGTCTTCTCCCAGTATCAATGTCCAAAACTTTCTCTTCTTATAATGACACCAATCAGATTAGGGTCCACCCTGATCTCATTGTAACTTTGTTTACATCTTGCAAAGACTCTCTTTCTAAATAAGTTCCCATTCACAGAGATTAGGACTTCATCTAACTCTGCGGCTACTATGCTGCCCACAACAGTAGTTATTAAAAAAAAAAAAAAATGAGGAGTTTCTTCTAAAGAAAAGGAACAAATCACTGCAGGTGACTGACATAATCGAAGAGGAAAATCCAGGTCAGATTATCATCACGTGTCACATAAAGGCACTGCAGAAAGCTTTACTCTCCAAATTTTAAGCCACTTGAAATTTCATTTATTTATTTTTAATTTTTTTTTGTACTGAGGATTAAAACCAGGGACGTTAAACCATTGAGACATGCTCCCAGCCCTTTATTTATTTATTTTTTAATTTTGAAACATGGTCTCACTAAGTTGCTTAAGGCCTTGCTAAATTGCTGAGGCTGGCTTTGAACTTGCAATCCTCTTGTCTCCGCCTCCTAAACCACTGGGATTATAGGCATGAGCCACCATGCCCAGCTGGAGTTTTAAAACATAAATTAGTTAAGATTTCAGAATACTAGTTAGTGACCACAGAACCTACAGAAATAACTTCTGTAGTCTGGAAGGATAGGAAGTGTGTTCTCCATTGAACCAACACTCCAAGATTCCCCTGGTTCTGACACTGAGTAACTATGTGATGTGGAAAGCTTGCCTCATGCACATACTTGTTGTTCCAAAATTTGTGACACGCAGCGTACAGCCACCTCTAGGTCCTTCTAGTTCTAATCACTAATGACCACTCAAGCCATAATAAGGAAAATCCATTTGCTCTGGTTTTCACATGTATTTTCATAGGGGTAAGCAGTTCTTCAACTCTGTGTTTAGTCAATACGAGCCTGGTAGTGGAGGTTAAAGTTAATTTATTTTTCAGCTACTGCTATCCTTGAATTCCACCTTGAGCTTAGAGAAGAAAGGTCAGGAGCTCTGACAGATGCTGGAGGCTCAGCCATCAATTCACAGTCTGTTTTCCCTACAGGAAGGGGATCTTTTCAAAATATAAAAGGCTCATTGATGTAAGAGTGGAGAAAGTGATTCAGCTATAGAATTTTTGTCTTTGAAGCCCTTTATAAACACGAGTTTGAGGGATCTGGGTTGAGATGCTGGCAAATCTCAACCCAAATCACAGGGTGAGATAGAGCAGCACAGCTCTTTGGATCCAGAGCCCATCTCTCCCGACAGAGGCCAAACATTCTTGTTCAAAAGTTTGGTGTTATGGAACTTCCGTTCCTATGTCTGTCCTGAATCAACTGTCGATAGTTCATTGAATGCACAGACTCCAGTGAAGCTAGGAATCATTTGTACAACTCTGCAATTCGTTGAAGTGAAAAAGCCAAGAATGGTAGAATAATGAAGTGTACCCCTGAACTGGGGATGATTTTCTAACCTCCTTTGTAACAAACACTGGGATTCATAAACAAATGTCTGCCACATTTTATTTTATTTCATATTTTGATACTGGGAATTGAATCCAGGGATGCTGAACCATTAAGCCCTATTCCCAGCCATTTTTATTTTTCATTTTGGGTCAAGGCCTCACTAAGTTGCTTAGGGCTTTGCTAAATCGTTGAGGCTGGCTTTGAACATGTGATTCTGCTTCCTCCGCCTCCCAAGTGGCTGGGATTATAGGTATGCTCCTACAGCTGGCGGGATTCATTTCTTTAATGAACATCTACCACACTGAAAACATTAAAATTATCTGTATCATATCATCATGAAGGAGAGTAATTTTAAAAATTATTAGGTGCTCTGAGGAATTTAATGAAGGTCACTTTTGGGGTCACTATAATTGCTTTTATATCATCTGCTTTTCCTCCTGTCTTGCATGTTCTAGCGACACTCAACTTCTTGAACATGTTGTTAAACTTCCCAAGTCCACCCCCTCTTCTGTACCTCACAGACTCCTACTTATTCCTCAAACTCTTCCCTGACTTCTCCAACTGGGCTAATCCTTCTCTCTCCTACATTCAAAAAAAATACCTCTTATGTTCCTCTATTATAGAGTTTATCAGTACAACACAGTTGCTTAGGACAGTCAATTGGAATGTGAATATAGTCATCTTTAGGTATCTGCAGGGAACTGGTTCCAGGACCGCATAGTATTTGCATAGAACCCATGTGCATCATCCCTTATACTTTAAATCATCTCTAGATATCATATAATACCTAGCACAATGCAAATGCTTTTTTAAATAGCTTTTATACCAAGGGGGAAAAAAAGTCTGTACATGTTAAATAAATACAGACATGCTCATCACCGGCCTAACTACACAGTAGCATAATGAAATGTGAGGTGAATGATACTCAAACACCTATTGCTGAAGGGAGGCCAAGGATTCTTGATGGCAGAGGCCACAATAGTGTAAGACTAGACAGTGTCCCCAGTGAAGGTGCATTCATGAAGATTCAGTGCAGTACTCTGCACTCAGTGGTAAACTAGAGTTTTGCCTTGAGGAACTTTCTGGAATTTTCTTTTCCGAATATTTTCAATCCTAGACTGGTTGAATCGAAGAATGCAAAACCCAAGTGCACAGAGGGCTGACTTTCCCTCCTGAGGGAAGGGTCTAAGTCGTGTTTCTCCCTGCAGCCCTTGGGCCTGATATGTAGGAGATAGTTCACAAATAGTTTGTTCAGTAAATAACATGACACCATACAAGTTATGGCCTTTTATATCAATAGCTATGAAGCCTCCAATGGTTCAGAACAGGAGATCCAGAGATAGCATTAAGTGAACATATTTTTTCCTAATTCATGCATCACTGCAAGGATAATAATGTCCTGTTTCAGAGCAGACTAACCATCATTTTAGGCAAGGCCGGTATTTTCTTTTTCTTCAAAAATGCCATTGAAATTGGGCCAGTAAATGGAATGTCAGGTCTTCACATGACTATTCACCCTCAGTAGGGCATGTCAGATGAACCATGTAGAAATAAAACCTAAAGAACAGTGTTTCCAAGAAGGAGTTAAACAGGACTGAGAGACGCTGCTGTGCACATTCTAGATTGGGTGATTATAGACCAGGCAGGGCTCCACTCCCACCCCCTGCTTTATCACTTTTTACAATAAACAATCCAGCAGGCTTTTGCCAATTGAAACTTACAGTCCCACGGCGAGAACAGTCTTGTTAATCACTTGTAGGGAGAATTTTCTCAGTTTATATTTAAAAATAATTTTAGACTTACAAAACTATTATAAAATAGGACAGGGAATTCCCATATATACTTCTCCCAGCTGCCCCTAATGTTAACATCTGACATAACCACAGTAAAATGATCAAAAACAGAATATCAACATCAATATGATTCTATTTACTAATTTACTAGCCTTGTTTAAAATTCACCAATTACCTAAGGTTCTTTTTCTGGTTCAAGATATAATTCAGAATCCTATTTTGCATTTAGTTGTCAAACTAAACTGCTTGCTCCAAAATGTAGTTTTGTTTTTCTCAACCTTGATGCTTTCAAAGAGCGCCAGCTAGTTACTCCCTCAGTTTCCGTTTATCTGGTGCTTTCCCACGTTACATTGAAGTTATGAGGAATAACACAGAAGAGAATGCACCCTTCTCTGTTCATAACATTTTTTTATGCTAGCTTTTTGTGTGAGTATTAGAACTTGCCCTTTAAGATGTAATTGCTTTCTTTTTCCTCCACTTCCTCCTCTTTCTTCTCTTCTTATTTCATATTTTCTATATTTCTCAGAACTTTGGCAGATCACTCCTGTGGTTTGAATGCGGTTTGAGTGTGCCCCCAAAGGCTCACGTGTTAGAAACTTGGTCCCCATTGTGGTGATGTTGAAAGGAGATGGAACTTTGAGAGACATAATCTGATGGAAGATGGCAAGGTCATTGATTAGGCCATTGATGTTTGGCCATTGGGTCATTTGCTGCCCTTGGAAGGGATTAATGTAGCTCTCTTGGAATCCCTGTTAGTTCCCATGAGAATGAGTTACAAAAAGAGCAAGCCAGAGCCAGGTGTGGTGGCACATGCCTATAATCCCAGTGGCTCAGGAGGCTGAGGCAGGAGGATGGCAAGTTCAAAGCCAGCTTCAGCAACTTAGTGAGGCTCTAAGCAACTTAGCAAGAACCAGTTTCAAAATTAAAAATGCCTGGGGATGTTGCTCAGTGGTTAAGTACTCCTGGTTCCATTCCTGGTACCAAAGAAAAAGCAACCTGGGAGTGTGGGAGTGTGGTAGAATACTTGCTTAGTATACACAAAGCCCTGGGTTAGATCCTCAACACTACAAAAATAAAAAGGAGGGCTGGAGTTGTGGCTCAGTGGTAGAGCACTTGCCTAGCATGTGTGAGGCCCTGGGTTCAATTCTTAGCATCACATATAAATAAATAAATAAAATAAAGGTCCATCAACATCTAAAAAAAATAAAATAAAAAAATAAAATAAAGGGAAAAAAAGAAGAGTGTTTATTCCAAAAGAGCAAGCCTGTTCCCGGATTCTCTCTGACTTCCTGCCTCTCCACATGATCTCCCCCTCTCAAATGTGATCCTGCCATTGTGATGCCATCTGCCATTAAGCCCTCACCAGAGCCTTTCAGCCTCCAAAACTTTGAGCTAAATAAATCTAATTTCTTTATTAAAAAGTTTCTAGCTTCCAGTACATTGGTATAGAATCAGAAAACAGACTAGGACAATCACTCCAAAGATGCAATATTTGGAATCCTCATTCATAAACCAAAATTCCTTTGGGAGAAGGTCCATCTCCTTCCCTTTGGGGAATCTGAGAAGACCGGGGGCATCATCAAGGGACTTTTCCCTTCTGGGCTGAAGTAGCAGCCTTTGCCTGGTTCAAGTGGTTTTCCAGGTTTGGAGCAAACAGTTTAGTTTACAACTAAATGCAAAATAGGATTCTGAATTATACCTTGAACCAGAAAAAGGACCTTAGAGAGGTAATTGGTGACTTCTAAATAAGGCTGGTCAATTAGTAAATAGAATCATATTAATGTTGATTACATCTTAAAGGGAGCCTGAAAGGCTCCCAAGGGCCCCCAATGGCTTGAGTCTAAGTCATGTATTTGGGAGGTGAGCCCAGGAAACACCTGTTGGGGCAGGTAAGAGAGGTGAGAGGGAAGGACTGAGGCTTTCCATCTGCAGCCCAGCTGTCTTTGGGGAAAGCTGTATCAGCCCCTTCATTTTCTGGCATCCTGATCCATTTCAAACCTACAATCCCTCCAAGCAGAGAGTCACTGGTGCCTCCTGTTCAAAACCTAGAACATCGTTATTGTTGAAGGCAACTACAAGTGCACAGAGATATGAAGAGAGCACCAACATCATCCTTTCTGCCTTTCCCTTCTCCTTTCTTATTTTTCTCTACCCATTATCTCCGACATTTAAAAATAAAAAAGTCATCCTAAGAGGTAGGTGGAGTGGACTGGGATGTTGGACACCAGAATAATGGTTTTGTTAGTGAAAATCCTTTCACTGGTGGAAAGGCCTGTCATTAATTGCTCTTTTTTAATTTGAATCAATTGATGATTAGCCTGAATGATTCAAGGCAAAGAAGAAAAACATGGTTCCTTAGTTTAAAAACTTATTCTTGGCTGGGAGTATAGTTCAGTGTCATAGCACTTTCCTAGCATGCACAAGGCCCTGGGTTCTATCTCCAGGGCCACAAAAAAAAAGGAAGGAAGGAAGGAAGGAAGAAAAGGAGGAGGAGGAGGAAAAGAAAGAGAAAGAAGGAAGAAGAAAGAGGAAGAGGAATTGATGTTTTAGAAGTTGTGGTCTTTCTTACCAGGATTTACACTACTGATGTGATTATAAAAGGAGATGTTTACCTGTGCTTGGAGAATCATACC
The DNA here is from genome assembly GCF_045843805.1 of Urocitellus parryii. Classification (NCBI taxonomy): domain Eukaryota; kingdom Metazoa; phylum Chordata; class Mammalia; order Rodentia; family Sciuridae; genus Urocitellus; species Urocitellus parryii. The sequence goes on along the minus strand of NC_135532.1, from coordinate 83,350,419 downwards.
TTCCATACTGAACTCAAAACACCCTACTATAAATAAAGGGAAGCACAGAACACCCAACACTGGGGGTGGGGGTAACCTTTTTTGGAAACGTTCTGGCCACTTGATACCACATCTTGCAGTGTGTAGTCCACAGGGTCTGAGATTGGTTCTCCAAAACCACAGACAGAAATGTGCAGCTTTAACACTTAACTCTCTGGCCAGGTAATCTTAAGCAAGTTATTTATCCAATTTCCTCACCTGTAAAATGGGAATAATAATACCTGCTTCACAGGTGAAAACTGATAGGACAAGGTCACATCAGTGCAAAGTGCAGTCCAGGGTCATTCAGAGGAGGCTCTTAGCACATGGAGTGGGGAGGGAGTCACTTCCCACTGTATTTCAGACCTGGTGCTACTGGTGAGCTGTGTCTACTCCATCCCAGCTGCTCCTATAAACCAGTGAGGTCACAGTTATCTTCCCCACTTTGGAGAAATAACCAGAGAGGTGAAGCCCCAGTCTCTGGGATACACCCATAAGTGGTCAAGTCCAGATGGAACCTCGACTGAACCCAGATCTCTGAGGCTGCGATGCCCTGTCTCACCTAATTCATGTGAGAAACGTCAGCACGTATGTGAGAGAGCAGGTACTCACCTTCCCCAGGGCCATCTTCCCCTATCAAGAGGGATGATTTAAGAGTGCAAGTAAGCTCCATGTTCTCTGCCAAAAATACCACAAAAGAAAGAGAGCTAACAGAACTTAGCACCTTCTGCACTCCCGGCACTATGCCAGGTGCTGTACAAAAAGTAACTTCTGTAAGAAGAGTGGGAGTCTAGCAAAATCCAGCTTTCCTTTCTGGACTCTGCATATCATGTGCGCATGTTGGCCAAGGCAGGACTTTGCTCAAGCACATTTGAGCAGTTCCCAAGAGTGTTCTCTGGTCCCCGAGGGTTCATCATTCAGCTCTGACTGATTGTAGCATTCCAGGTAGCTGCAGTGGGTGCCAAGTGGCAGATTCTACCTTCTCAGGCCATGGCTTAGCTGGTGTTCCCTTGACTAGAGCAAGGAGACAGACACTAGAGCTGTGGACTTTGGGGCCAGCAGTATATGGGGCAGCATGGATGATATGCTGACCTGGGCGTCTGCCTAGCTGTTCACCTCCTTGCTTTGTCTACTAGCTTCTGCCCAGAGCTGTCCTCCTTGTATGTAGGGTGCTGACCCCTTTCAAAGAAATCCTTCATTCCTTCCCCAATTTAGGTGAACCTTTGGCAACATGAGGGGTGAGGCAAATGAGGTCTTTGGGTAGGGATGAAGTGGTAGAAAGGGGAGAGGAAAGGAGCATTGGACATATAGTTGGGATTGAAGGTTAGAGCAGTTAACTAGAGTGTCCTACAAATTCTGAAGCAAACAAGTCAAAGGGAACATGTTCCCACCACTAACTCCTCAATTCCCTGGCACAATACTGACATCACTTCATAGGTCAGGAAGAGAGAGTGGGAAGGCACAGATAGTTTATTTGATTAAAATGTGTAAATCTTACTGCCTTAAGGGAAATAGATTATTTATCATGGCCACAAAACACCAACTAACTGGGTAACAGGTGATGATCTATCATCCTTTGTTAATGTTAAAGATATTAATTAGGGTTGTTTCTAATAGCCATGTTGTGGCATGAGGACTGGACTACTTGCAGCCAGTGTAGCAGAGAGCAGGAGCCTCTGACGGAAAGAGCAGTGTAAGGCCATGTTTTAGTCAGCTTTTTTCATTGATGTGACCAAAGACCTAACAAGAACAATTAGAGGGGAAAATTTTAGGGCTCACAGTTTCCGAGAGCTCAGTCCATAGATGGCCAAATCCAAAACTCTGGGCCCAAGGTAAGGCATAACATCACAGGGGAAGAGTGTGACAGAGGAAAGCATCTCAGGACATGACAACAAGAAAAGAGAGAGAGAGAGAGAGAGAGAGAGAGAGAGAGAGAGAGAGAGAGAGCGCGCGCACTGCTAACCAGGGACAAAATATAAATTCCAAAGGCACAGCCCAGTGACTTACCTTCTCCCCTATCTGCATACAATGCTACCAAATTAATCCATAACAGTGGATTAATTCACTGATTAAAGCTCCCATAACCCAATAATTGGGTCACCTCTGAAAATTCTTGCATTGTCTCACACATGAGATTGTGGAGGCTTTCTTATGTCACTGTGTTGGTGGCACATGGGGGAGATGACATTTTAGTTGGCACCATCCACATTCTGTTTAGGCAGAGAAAGTCTGTCAATAGACTTTGGTTATCTTGATTCCATCAGTGGAGTCAGCCTTGATTTGAAGATGACTGGTAGGGACTAAGCCATGAAATCTGATTGCCCCATCCCCTTGGGCAAGATTATTCCTATGGGAATGGAGCATCAGATTTATTTTATTTTACTGGTGATAGGGATCAAATGCAGGCATGGGGCAAGTGCTCCACCAAGCATTCTGTGATTGTTTCCATGTAAGAAGGTCTATAGAACATAAGTTGATTTTAATTTAAAGACAGGAATTGATAACTAAAATACTAAGGTGAGACATAAGGAAGCAGTTCATTGTCTTATCTACATGCCTTACTTAGTAAGATAACAAATGATAGATAAACTGGTGTGATAATTAACACAGAGGAATGCAGGCTATGAATAACTTCTATAATGTTATTTTAGATTATATCATTATGGGAAGTTTTCAAACATTTTAAAAATTGCCTCAGTTTTCTTACTTGTCACAAGTATTTTAAAAATGTTGTGATTATGTTACACATTTATCTAGTACTTGCCTTTGTAGCTAAAGATTTTGCATTGTGGTTGGCTTTTCTGTACAGTCTCAAACACCATTTACACACTGTAAAACACCCTATCTTCAAGATGGGCTGAAACTGTCTTAATCAAAATGTTCCTCATTTTGAACATTTGCAGGACTTCCTGCCTTTTAAAAGACCTTAAACAGATGCAAAACGTTTTATTCCTAGGAAAACTATGTGTTCTACGTGGAAGTAAAGGGAAGGAAACATTTTGGTGATTCTTGAGCTGCATCAATGGACTCTTTTCCCAGTAGGCCTCCAATAAGTCTCCTGTTTTCCACTGTCTCTAACTTTAAGCATGCATCAGGTAGAAGTCAAGCCTCATTAAGATATATATTTTTTAATACCACTTGCAGAAAAACTGTGTTTCAAGAACACTACTGTGATTAATTGGTATGGGGGTGGGGGAGATGCCTAAATATGTAAACTTTCTATCAGCTTAAAGCTAAGCATGATGCAGTAAAGGTGGGAAGAGATAGGATGCTGACTCCATTGAATAACTTGGTTTTGACAGTGTGGTATGGTCTGCTTTGCTAACAGGGAGTTTCTGTAAAGCAATTTAACTACTAGATAGAGAAAGAGTGGTGATCTAACATGAAAGTCACATTGATTTGCAGTGATTTTCCTCTGCATGCTAATGCTGGCACAACTGATAAAGCAGATTGTGAGTGCACAGCACAGCCAGAAGCCACAGCTCTGCTGGTGAAGTTCCTTCACCAGCTTTCTTCCTCTGTACTCATCTGTCTTTTACAGGAGTGATGCCCGCTCAGTTCTCTCAGTCTGTGTGCATTTTATCCTGTCTTCACAACTTAGTAAGGTCAGCCCTTAAGCCACTAAATCCCTTCCATGAAGTGACCCACACCATTTTTTAAAAATTATGGTAAAATACACATAATAACAATATGTGTATGGGCATGGTGGTGCCCATGCCTATAATACCATCTACCAGGGAGGCTGAGGTAGGAAGATGGCAAATCCCAGGACAGCCTGGGAACTTACACAGACCCTGTCTCAAAATTAAATAAATAAATAAATAAATAAGGGGCTGGGGTTATGGCTCAATGGTAGAGTGCTCACCCCGCACACGCGGGGCCCTGGGTTCCATCCTCAGCAGCACATAAAAGTAAATAAATAAAATAAAGGTATTGTGTCCAACTACAAATAAAAAATAAGTATTGAAAAAAATGGCTGGAGATGTAGCTCAATGGTAGAGCATCCCTGGGTTCAATCTTCAACACTACAAATAAATAATATTTACCATTTTGATCATTTTTAAGTGTATAAATACATTCACATTGTTCTGCAACCCTCTATCTCCAGAACTTTTTCATCTTCCCAAATACTGTACCCATTAAATTCTCCATTATCTCCCCATTTACTACCCTGAGCCCCTGGCACCCACCATTCTACATCTGTCTCTACGACTTTGACTACTCTAGAGACCTCACATCGATGGAATCATAAAATATTTGTCTTTTTGTGACTGACTTATTTCATTTAGCATAATGTCCTCAAGGATCATCTGTGTCACAGCTTATATTAGAATATCCTTCTTTTGAAAGACTGAGTAATATTCCATTGTGTGTATACACCACATTTTCTTTATCTGTTCATCCATCTATGGATACTTGGACTGCTTCCATCATCTGTCTTTTGTGAACAATGCTGCCCTGAAGAAGGATGTACAAACATCTGTTCAAGATCCTGCTTTCAATTATTTTTGGTATATACCCTAAGTTGCTAAATCATATGGTTGCCCACTTTTTCAAAGGATAAAGTCCCATATTTGCTTTTATATTTTATTACTAAGAATCAAATATGGCTTATTAATGTGTCAGTCTTTTGATTATGACAAATACTATATGACTGTTAGTATTGCATTAGGCCACTGGTAATAAAGTTGTAAGGCTTTGGGGATCTGCCTCAGTGATGCTTCTCCCATGAACCCTGTTATCTTTCCTGCACAATTTCACAGAACACTTTATTTTTCAGAAATGAATGAATCACATCAGTCCATAAATGCCCAAAGAATTCAAAGCAAATACGCAGGGCATTTTAGTCTGTTTTCTGTGCTATAACAAAATGCCTGAGGCTAGGAACTTTAAAAGAGGAGAGGTTTGTTTAGCTCATAGTTTTGGAGGCTGAGATCTGGCAATCCCATCTGCTCTGCTCTGGTGAGGTCCCCCTGGATGTATCACAACATGGCAGATGGTGTCATAGTGGGAGCGATTTGTGAGAGGAACAAATTACATGGTAAGATAGGAAGCCAGAGAGATTCAGAAACCAGGTTTGCTCTTTTATAACAATTCACTCTTATAAGAAATAGCCAGGGTCCCCATAAGAACAACATTACTCCCTTCTGAAGGCAGCACCCCTAGTGACCCAGCCCATTTCTCAAATGATCCGCCATCTCAACACCACTATGGGGGACAAACCACACCCACACCTCAGTATGGGGTACTGTACAGTAGGTGCTGTACTACCTAATACTGGGGAAACATTAGAAAAATTATCCATCCTTGGGTTTTCTGCCTAGAAATGCTGTCTCTCGTTGGTTCCTGAAGGATTCCCCGATCTGAAGTACCAACACAAACATTTGAAGCGCACATGATCAGTGTGGTACAGTATGATTTCTAACAGGATTGAGCAGAGGATAAAAATCTGAGGGAGAACTTGTTTAGAGAGTTGAAAATCTCTGCAAGCCACTGACTCAGTCTTTTCCTTGTGCCTACATAGACGAGATGGTTTGGGGACATCAGGCTTAATGGACCCAACAAATTAGATAAGCAAAAATTGTCAACAAGAGCATTCTGGTTTTGGCAATAAGTGCATGTACAGAGATCTGGAAAGCTTGAGGAGGCACGGGGGGGGGGGGCTGGGGGAAGTGAGGCACAGAGTTGCTATTAATTTTATGAGGGCTGCTTGTTTATTATTCATGGTTTCCATGAGTGTCTGTACCGGGAAAAGCTCTACTCAGTGTGCCACATGAGAAGAGGACTTTGTGATTCATGGATGGTGACTAGCCTTGGTGGAATGTAAACTCCATCTACAAACAAAGAAGCAGAATGAGGACTGAATGCTACATTGGACCACAGAGGAAAATGATTCATGACCAAGGAGGTAGGAGGCTCAGAGACCCTTAGGAGCATCCATGATTTAGGTTACCCCTTATAATCCTGAGGTCCTAGTAAAGATGATACCCACATAGTCCTCAGGGGAGTTAGGCCTGAACGATTGCCAAAACTGAGTCCTTGGGCTATCGGTTTCATGGAAATATTAAAACAGAGGAAAAATAGAGTCCCTTTTTTTTCAATTATATGATAATATATCATGTCAGAGTTATTGTATAAATGATATTTACAGTAACGTAAAGTCAGAATTTTCATGAGGAAGAGAAATAATGTGCATTTGTCCAAAAGGCAGGCATAAGCGGATAGTCGATGAAACCAAATATCTTGGCACTAGAGAAGGAAGGGATTGGGGAAAGAAGGGAGCAGGAGGAATCCAAGGCACAGAGGGAAGGGGTGTCTTTTCTGCATATGTCACTTATCATCCCACTGTGTAATTTCACATTGCTGACCACTGTCGTGTTTTTCCAACTGTGGAACTTAGCCATGACAGTGTCCTGCAATCAATTTAGTGAATTTCCACAGAACTAAATGAAACAACCCAAGACAGAATAGAGAGCAACATTGCATGTAGTGAAGATCAGCCTTGTTGGTAATTTCTCTTCATATACATGCATAGATCTACTGGATTCTGAGTGAAATATCCTTCATATTGTGAAGTGTGAAGTTTGAGATGCACCCTGATATTTGCCTGTCTTCTGCCCCTGGACCTTACTTTGTAGTCAGTCAATGAGAATTTTCTGTTCAAATCTGGTTAAGGATGGGCTCTAGAGAGATGATTCCTGTTGACCCTGATATTTGTTTACTTTTTGCCACCATTTCTTCAGGAATTATGGATTATCCCAGGACACTCCACTGTTATAACTGGCAGTTGCAGAGTACTAGGGAGAACCCTGAATTTGGAGCCGAAAACTTAGATTTGATCTCACTTCAGCCATTTACCAGTTTTGTTGGACCACAGACATAGTTGCTTAAGAATCTTTCCAATCTAAGCCAGCCCTTTCCAGTTCAAATTCATTCAACAAATATTGATTAAGTGCCTACCCTATACTGGGTATGACGCTAGGCTCCAGGATTCAAGAAGCTTACTCATTGGTGCTAAAAATAAACACATGAACCTAAAAGGACTATGGGAAAGAAATATAAGGGGATATTTACTTCCACTTGTGGGAAGGTTAACGTGTAATGTGCACACTGAGCCTTGAAGACGGAATAGCCTTGAATTGCCTAGTGAAGTGTAAAACTGGCTTTCCAGGCAGAAAGACCACTGCAAGTGGCATCATAGGTGTGGGAAACCTCCTGACATATTTGGGACAGAAATTCTGAGTGACAATCATTTATGTGAAGGCCCTGTGATAGGGTGTGGGTCAGAGTAAGCTAAAAGTTGGATAGGGCCATCTAGTGAAGGGCTTCATGTGACATGCCAAGAAACTTCAACTTGATTGTGCAGGCAGTGAGGAGTGGCATGGCAGGTGTGTGTTTTAGAAAGAACTCCCAGGCAGCAAGAGGGGCTTGGGAGAGGAAAGCTGAGGCAGTGTGTCCCATGTCCAGGGACCAACATCCATCAGAGGCAGGGAGGGGCCACTGTAACCAGGCAGCAGTGGATACTTGCACAAGGGAATGTGTGAGATTCTGGTCTGTAGAGGGTTGGGACAGCCTGAAGGAGGATGGAGCTGGAAAACATGAGATTTTTAGGTAGATGGGAGGACGGTCATGTCAGAAAATGGCAGCAAGCCCAGGCTGTAAAGGGGAGAACCAGGCGCTTCCCTGGTGAAGCACCTGAACTCTAACATGGCTTTTGCTTCTTCCTGGCTCTCTTAGCACAACTCTGGCTTCACTGAACTACCCCAAATTTCTTGCCTCCATATACATACACATACTCAATACCTATATATACCCCTGACTCCCATGTGTCCCTCAGTGTCCCTCAGTTCCCCATAGAATTTTCTTGCTGCCAGTCATCTAGAGAGCAGATTAAAGGCTTAATAACATGTTAGTGCATCTTTAGCATTGCTGGTACTCAAATTCTACCAGGCAACTCTGACAGTATGCCTGTACTTTTGGGAAGACCTGGTTGGGCAGGATCTCCTTTTTGAAGCCTTTCTAGTCTTGCCATCCACCCTTGCATTAGTCAAGTTTTCCAGAAAACAGAACCAATAGGTCACACAACAGTCCCCTTTCATTGTGTTACCCATGGTCAACTATAGTCAGAAAATGTTATTGGAAACGTCAGAAATGAGCAATCCATAGGCTTTAAATTGTGCACTGTTCTGAATAGAGTGATGAAATTTGTTTGTCCTGCTCCATCCTGGGATGTGAATCATCTCTTAGTCCCCTTAGTCACTTAGTAGCTAACTCAGTTATCAGTTTGTTGTGGTATCACAGTGCTTGGGTTTAAGTAACACTTCTTTTACTTAATAATGGTCCCAAAGCACAAAAGTAGTGATGCAAAAGAGGCATCAGAGCATAAAACATAAAAGGACAGATTAACTCTAGTACTAAGTGGAAATGCTACAGAGCATATAGGAAAAAGCATAGTATATGCAGAGTTGGGTACTTACTGTCTGAAGTTTCAGGCATCCACTGGGGGTCTTGGAACATGTTCCTCACAGACAGGGAGAACTAATATTATATATATTATACAGATCTATGTGTGAGTGTATGTATACACACATGCGTTTTATACATGTACAAATATGGAAAGGGGGTGGAGAGAGAATTGTGAGTGCTAGCAAGTTCCAGGTTTGTAGGTTGGGTCCAGCAAGCTGGATACTCAGATAAATGTTGATATTGCCGTCTTAAGGTCAAAATTCTTGTTCTTTGCAAATTCAGCCTTTTCTCTTAAGGTCTCCACTGATTGGATAAGGCCCACCCACATCATTAACTGTTGTCTAGTTTAGTTGAGTTCTATGGATTTAAATGTTAGTTACATCTAAAAAGAGCTTTTTAGCAACTTCTAGAATGGTGTTTGACTTAACAGCTGGGCATCATGGCCTACCCAAGTTGACACAAAAAATTAGCCATTAGAAGATCCCCAATGAAGAGTTGACACATCCCGGTCTGAGACATTTTACATATTTTAATCCATTCCTGTAGTAATCCTATAAAGAGAGAAAATTCTTGTCATTTCACAGATTAGAATATTGAGATTCACTCAGGTTAACAGACAGTTAACCACACAATTCTGACAGCAGCATCCAGGTCATGACCTGGAGGCCCTGGGTTCTTTCTTCAGCAGTGCTAGCATACCTGCGTATGAATGTGGCCTGAGTGCTCCAGTAGATCTATGACCATTCTTGGTGTCCTGGGGCATTGGAAGCCAGGAAGAACATGTTTTTTGTTTGTTTCTGCAGTTTTGGGGATGAAACCCAGGATCTCTGTGTACCAAGCAAGTGCTGTACCATTAAGATACATCTCTAGCCCTAGAACTTGATTTTAATCCCAGATCTGCCAACCATGGGCAGCTGAGGACCTGAGGCCATTGGTTTAACCTCTCGCTGAATCTTTCTCCCCTTGTAAAATGAGAATAATAAACCTCCCCTATGGGGTAGTTTCCATGATAAAATGAAATATTCAACATAATGCCTGACATGTAGTAATTATGCCCTAGACAATGACAGGACTAATAACAGGAATACATAATCACCAATTTATTTGGAATAAAATAAAATAACCATTTATATACCGAAAAAATTGGTTTTTGCCAGGATTTCTAAATAAATATTTCAGGTTGTACATAGAGATATATGTACAATCCCAAATTATTTCAGAATTTTAAAAGATGACTTCATGTGTTTGTTTATTGTTTACTTTACTTTTGTCTAATAACTCTTTACCTACTTCCATGTACATTTTTACTTATTCTTTTTTAAAAAATATTTATATTAGAATCAAAACCCATAAATCAAAGGCATTTTGGTATATCAGGGACAAAACTTCAGAAACGGAAATGAGGAAAAATACCCCATTTTCAATAGCCTCAAAACAAAAACAAAAACAAAAACTTGGGAATCAACTTAAAGAAAGAGGTGAAAGATCTATATAATGAAAATTACATAACCCTAAAGAAAGAAATCAAAGAAGATCTTAGAAGATGGAAAGATCTACCTTGTTCTTAGATAGGCAGAATTAATATTATCAAAATGACCATACTACCAAAAGCACGGTATAGATTTAATGCAATTCTGATAAAAATTCCAGTGAAATTCCTCATAGAAATACAAAAAGCAATCATGCAATTCATCTAGAAAAATAAGAGACCCAGAATAGCTAAAGCAATCCTTAGCAGGAAGAGTGAAAGAGGTGGCATCACTATACCAGAACTTAAACTATACTACAGAACTATAGTACCAAAAACAGCATGATATTGGCACCAAAACAGACTGGTAGATCAATGGTATTACTCAGAAGAATAGAGGACACAGAGACTAACCCACAAAACTACAATTGTCTTATATTAGACAAAGGCGCCAAGAACATTCACTGGAGAAAAGATAGCCTCTTCAACAAATGGTGCTGGGAAAACTGGAAATCCATATGCAACAAAATGAAATTAAACCCCTATCTCTCACTATGCACAAAACTCAACTCAAAATAGATCAAGGACAGAGACACTGCATCTAATAGAAGAAAAAATAGGCCCTAATCTCTATCATGTGGGATTAGGCTCCAACTTCCTTAATAAGACTCCTGTGGCACAAGAATTAAAATCAAGAATCAATAAATGGGATGGACTCAAACTAAAAAGTTTCTACTCAGCAAAAGAAACAGTCTGTGAGGTGAATAGAGAGCCTACCTCTTAGGAGTAAATCATTACCCCTCACACATCAGATAGAGCACAAATCTCTAGGGTATATAAAGAACTCAAAAAGCTAAGCACCAAAAAAACAAATAACCCAAACAATAAATGGGCCAAGGACCTGAACAGACACTTCTCAGAAGAGGATATACAATCAATCAACAAATATATGAAAAAATGTTCATCATCACTAGCAATTAGAGAAAGAAAATTAAAATCACTCTAAGATTTCCTCTCACTCCAGTCAGAATGGCAGCTATTATGCACACAAACAACAGTAAGTGTTGGTGAGGATGTGGGAAAAAAAGGTACACTCATACACTGCTGGTGGGACTGCAAATTGGTGCAGCCAATATGGAAAGGAAATTTCTTGGAAAATTGGGAATGGAACCACCATTTGACCCAGCTATCCCTCTCCTTGGTCTATACCCAAAGGACTAAAAAACAGCATACTACAGGGACACAGCCACATCAATGTTTATAGCAGCACAATTCATGATAGCTAAACTGAGGAACCAACCTAGAAGCCCTTCAATAGATGAATGGGTAAAAAAAAAAAAAGTGTCATACATATACAATGGAGTGTTACTCAGCAGTACAAGAGAATAAAATCATGGCATTTGCAGGTAAATGGATGGAATTAGAGAAGATAATGCTAAGTGAAGTTAGCCAATCCCAAAAAACCAAATGCAGAATGTTTTCACTGATTTAAGGAGGCTGATTCATAGTGGGATAGGGAGAGGAAGCATTGGAGGAATAGACGAATTCTAGATAGGGCAGAGGGGTTGGATGGGGAGGGAGGGGGCTTGGGGTTATTAATGATGGTGGAATGTGATGAGCCCTCACCTCCTTAACACATGCTTCTGTCACACAATATGAAAATAGCCTCCTCCTTCTCTCTCTCCCCCGGAAGTCAGCAAAGACAGGTAGCAGAAGGAATGTTCCACAGTAAATTATGATGAAGAGTGTACAGATTTTCTCTAAATAAAATAAACAACAACACAAACACCCACTATGTTGTTCAATTACACATCTATTTATCTTTTAACTTCTGTTGGAAGAGCACAAACTTTATGGGAATCAATGCAGGACAGAATGAGAAGGAAGAAATAATTTTGTTGCAGTTATGGTGACACTCACCTGTAATCCCAGCAACCTGGGAGGCTGAGACAGGAGGATAGCAAGTTCAAAGCCAACCCCTGAAACTTAGCAAGACCCTATCTCCAAATAAAAAAAAAAAGGGCTGTGAATATAGCTCAGTGGTATAATGTACCTGGATTTTCAATTCTCTGTATCAGTTAGTCAATAAGCAAACAAAAATTTGAAGGTAAATAAAAGAAGATATAATTTTGAAATACTTATAGAGATTGATGGCCACTAAAAATGACTGAGAAATGGTTTCACAGGCCTGATTAAAAGAGTATTGATGGTGGAATTCATCCTTTGAACCCCAGCACAGTCACTTCTAACTGTGTAACCAGGCTAGCAAAATGGAAATTAATATCAACAAGTATTATTATCAAACAAGTATTATTTTATGAAGACGTTTACATATAATTTCACTGAATGCTCCCAACATCTCTGGGTGGTGGGTGCCATTATTATTCCTATTTTTCTAATGAAAAAAAGCGAAGGCTGAGACAATACCAAGTGTTGGGAGGGTAGAATGCCTGGAATACTCTTTTTATCACTTGTGAGACTGCAAACTAGTCCAACCTACTGAAGCCAAAGATATGCAATGCAAATCCTATGACCCACCAATGCCACTCCTGGAGTATACTCCAAAAAAAGGATGATTTCTTTCTTTTCTACTAAAAGCATGCTCAAAAATGTTCATGGTAGCTTAATAACCCCAAGTAGAAAAGACCTAATTATTCATAAACGATAGATAGGACACAATATATTCAAACAGAAGAATATTTCATAGCATGGGAAGAGAATGAACTAGTGTTACACACAATTACATGGATGAATCTAGACATAATGTAAACTAAAGGAAGTCAGAAATAAAAGATGCAACTAAAAAATTATATAAAAAAGAATACATCCTGCATAAGCCCATTTATATGAAGTTAAAAAATAAAACAACCCAAAAGTAGTTTATAGTGCCAGAGGGGAGAGTAATGTTTACCCTTGGTGTGGCAGGCTTTGCTAACCAGGAGGCACCTGAGGGAGTTTTCTGAGGAGCTAGGAATGTTCTATATTTTGATCTAAATTGTGGTTACATTAGTATTGTATCAGTTTTCTTGCTGTGGAACAAACTTAGTGCATTAAAACAACACAGATTTATTACTACTCTGAGTTTCCATGGGTCAAGAGCCTGGGGAAAACTCCACTGGGTCTCTCTTTCAGGGTCTCACAAGGGGGCAATCAAGTAATGATCAGGAAATTTGACTGAGGAAGAATTCACTCCCAAGCTCATTCTTGGTATTGGCAGAATTTGTTTCTTTGGGATTGCGTAAGTGAGAGCCCCAGCTTCCTGATGGCTAGTAGTGGGAGACTGCCCTCAGGTCCTAGGGCTGCCCACAGTTCCTTGCCAGGTAGGTTTCTCCAATGTGGCCACTTACTTTATCAAGCTAGCAGTGAGTCTCTAACTCCAGTCACTAAGATAGTGTCTTATACAGCATAATATAATTACCGCAGTGACATCCTGTTACCTTTGCCATTTTCAGTGATTAGGTACAAATCACAGATTCTGTCTGCATTCGGGAAGAAGGGGTCACATGAAGGCACAAACACTAGGTGATGATCTTTGATGATTATCTTAAAGATTGTCTAACACATAGACATACACATGCATGCACGCACACCCACACACTCACCCAGCTGAACATGTAAGCTTTATGAGCCTCACAAAGTCTAAGTAAAAACTTAATAAAACCCCCGAACGCTAAAAGAAATTAACTAATTAGCTCAGGCTCACAGCTACTGGGTAGCAGAGGTAGGATTAAAATTTAGCTCTGTGTGATACCAAAATCTATCCTCTCACTCTGAAGACTGAATGAAGGAACTTAAGTAAAGCCCAAATTCTGGCATAGAGAATGGCAGTTACCACAATGATGACAAACCAGTTCAGTTTTATTACTTGTACACATTACCAGTTTCATTTTGAAACATGTTGAGGGAACAGTTTGTGTATCTCAAACAATGTAATAATCTAGAAGGTGCCAAAACCCCAGAGTTTCTTCCTAAAGACTCTACTCCAATTGACCTTGCTTACATGTATGCCTTTGCCCCTTTTTTCTTAAATCCCCAAGAATAAATTCCATAAAGTTTTCCTAGCACATCCAATTGTTCATCTTCCCTTGCTGCCCAGGTCTAAAGGTCTGCTGCACATAGTCCTGAGTGAATATCCTGATCTGTGCTGTAATTCTCTATTTTAAAATTACTGATAATTGTCCCCTTCACTAGTTCCTTGTTATTCAAAGTCTACTTAGAAAGCAAAGGTGAGTCACCTTGTTCTCTCCCATCTGTTCTTCTGCATGTTTGAAATTGGGGCGTGGGGGGAGAATTTGGTTTTTAACTTGGGTAACTTGGGTTTTAAAATGGAAGCATTTGGTTGGGGTGAAATTCAAAACAGGTCACATGATTCATCTCAAATGATAGTCGTGGGCCCTGGTGGTTATTAGGAGTTCAGAATTTTGGAGTTGAAAGGAATTATTGTCTTAACACAAAATATAAACATCAGCCAAAAAGAACTGGCAGCATGCCAAGATTGTTAGATCCTTGATTTGGGGAACTAAGTTTTTTTTTTTTTTTAAATCTTACTTGTAATGTTTTTAATGTAACATGATTTTAAGCATATCATAGTAACTAATAGTTTATTATTATTATTATATTATTGATGTAGTACTTAATATGAACCTAGCATTATGTGAGATGTAATAACAAATAAATAAACAAAGTAAATAAAGTTTAAAAAAAATACATAGCTAGGGGCAGGGCACAGTAGCACATGCCTGAAATCCCAGGGCTCCAGAGGCTGAGACAGGAGGATTGGGAGTTCAAAGCCAGCTTCAGCAATGGTGAGGTGCTAAGCAACTCAGTGAGACCGTGTCTCTAAATAAAATACAAAAAAGGGCTGTGGATGTGGCTTAGTAGTCAAGTGCCTGTGAGTTCAATCCCTGGTATCCCCCCACCCCCCACCAAAAAAAAAAAAAAAACCAGCTAAATAAAGAAGAACATGATCTTTTTAGTGCTAAAAAAGGGACATGTTTCAGGTCTTATGCCATCAGTGGATATGAAGTATTTATTGCTACCAAGGAAAGTCAGGGAAGGGGTCAAAGAAATGAACTTGAGTCGTTTCAAAAGACCATGGAAATCAAAGAAAACCTGCGCCTGGGTATGTCTCAACTCCGTGCAGTTGCTTTTAGTACATATTCTCTGCATATCAGGCAAGTCTGTTCACATAGATTGTTTCACTTAATCCCTGCCACAGTGAGGGTAGGTATTTTATTTCTACATTGCAGATGAAGAAATGAAGGTCCCAAGTAGCTTGATTAAGGCCTCATAGTTAGTGAAAGGTAAAAGGAGGATTCTGTCTGAAATCTATCTCTAAAGCCAGTGCTCTGTCCCCAAGGGCAGAGATTTTGTTCTTGAAGAGTTAAGTGCATATATACTATGCCGTAATGAAGAGGTCCAAATGATAAAATAAAATGTGTTACATGAGGATATTGATTATGAAAATTTAATAAAGAGTTCAGGATTTTGGAAATTACTTGATTAAAGCAAAGAGAACTAGTTCTTATAGAGAATTGCTTTGGAAAAGTCCTCATCTTTCACCAGACCATGTCCACTTAAAAAGGGATTGGCGGAGGGACTGTGTTAACTTTCTGTCACTATGACAAATAGAAGTAATCAGAAGTAATCAACTTTTAAGGGGGAAAGGTTTATTTTGACTTATGCTTTCAGAGGTTTCAGTCCATGGTGACTTGGCCCTGTCCCTTTTGGCCTATGGAGGCCTGTTTACCTCATGACAGCTGAGAAACAAAGAGAGGAAGAAAGGGGCCAGAGTCCCAAGGTCCCTCCACTCCGTGACCTAACTTTTTCCTACAAGGCCCCATCTTTTAAATGTTTCATTCCTCCCCAACGTGCTGTGGACCAAGCACTTCAACATGAGCCATAGGGGGACATTTCATATCCAAACAACAGCAGGGGCTTACAGAGCCCTCAGAATCATGCTGGGATCAGTCAGTTGCAGGGACAAAATCACCACCATCTTACCCTAAATCCCCATAGTTTTGTGCAAATTCTGGTTAGAAGCTGGGGACAATTTTTTTTTTTTCTTTTGATACCAGGGATTGAACCCAGGGACATTTGACCACTGAGCCACAACCGCAGCCTTTTTTTTTTTTTTAATATTTAGAGACAGGGTCTCGCTTAATTGCTTAGGGCCTCACTAAGTTGCTGAGACTGGCTTTGAACTTTCAATCCTCCTGCCTCAGCCTCCTGAACTATTGGGATTTCAGGTGGGCGCCCACCATGCCCAGCTGTCAATTTGTTTTTAATTGTAGCAAAATATACATAAGATTTATCATCTTAACCATTTTTAAGTGTACAGTTTGGTAGCATTAGGTACATTCACATCTGTGTATAACCATCAACACCCATCTCCAAAACATTTCATTATGTAAATCTAGATCTCTGTATCCTTAAATAACTCCCCATTTCCCCCACCCCCTACCCCTGGAAATGCCCAATTTACTTTTTTTTAAAATTTTCTTTTAGTTGTAGATGGACATAATCTCTTTATTTATTTATTTTTATGTGGTGCTGAGGATTGAATCTAGTACCTCAAACATGTGAGGCAAGTGCTCTACCACTGAGCCACAACCCAGTCCTCCCAGTTTACTTTTGATTTCTTTGGATTTGAGTAGTCCAGTAGTAGTTCATCTAAGTAGATTCATATATTGCCTTTTTGCTTATGATTTCACTCAGTGTAGTGTCTTCAAGTTCATCCAGGTTTCAAGTTGGAATTTTCTTTATTTTTAAAGCTGAGTAACTTTCCTTTGCATGCATATACCACATTTTCTTTAGTTTTGCATCCATCTATGAATACGAGTTGCTTTTACCTTATGGCAATTGTGCACAATTCTGCTATAAACATGTTGCATGAGTATCTGTTTGAATCTATGCTTTCGTTTCACTATAGCCCCAGCAGTGGAAATGCTAGATCATATAGTGATTCTAATTTTAATTTTTTGAAGGATCAACATACATATTAGTCGCTCAAAACATTACAATTAGTTCAACATACTATTTTCCATAACAACTGTGAGGACAATGTTATACCGGTCATCATCTTCTCTTTCTTGTGGCTGACCTTCCCATCAGTGTTCCCTCTCAACCCTGGTGTGAAAGCATCCCTTTCTCTGAGCAGATGGGTTGTCTCTGCAGATAGTTCCCTGGAGCTGAATCCCAGCCTGTCCCTTCTGTGCTCTCCAGAACCACTGGCCTTGACATCCTTTCCTGGGCAAAAGGCAAAGACAATGTTTTCTTTTCCCTGCCCAAATTATTTGGTCCCTTCTCACCCTCCCCTAAGTAAACATTTATATGTTGAGATAATTTGATCAATGCCAAATATTATTTTCTCATTCTAGGAAGCTTCGGACTAGGTCTCTGCTCTAAAGCAACCATGGAATTAAAGATGGCCAGCCCACCTTCTCCATCCTATTCAAAGACAGCCACTATTTATTTAGCATTTGACCGTGCTAAGCACTGAGCTAGGACTTTACATACATCATCATCACACTTGATCTTCACCACAATATATCACAGATGAGGAACTGGTCATAGTGAGGTTAAGGAATTTTCCTGAAATCACAGGGCTAGAGAACAGAAGAGGCACATGGTCTTGGGGTTTACTTTATGCTGCAGGGGCAGTTGTGGGTCAACCAACCTCCTTCGTTCCATTCCTACCTTCCAAACAAACACAAGGCTGGAGACTGATAGATGAAGATAAAACATAAGCAATATTTTTGATAAAGTCCACTGGAGTATGTGTGCATAATTCTTGCTGATCTTTCAGGGTCCCCCTTCCCCTTCTAGATCTAGACATGAAGGTACTCCCTCTAGATGGCAGCCTGCTCTGTGGTGTCCAACACTGACCCCAGATTACTCTTTGCGGTGGTCTAGGTGGAAAGGTTAAAAAGACAGTTAACCTTCTTTGCGATTAATAAGTTAATAAATTAGGTTGGTTCTATCCATGTAGATAGAAATGGATTTCTCCCAAAAGTCAGTAGAAGGTGCGGCAGAAACTAGAATTCTTATCTTGTAGAAGATACTCAAAGAAAAAAGCTGAAATGTGGAGAAAGGAGTTTCTCTTCCTTCCACCTGAGAAACTCCTGCTGAATTAGGGGGTGGGAGCTTTCAACAGACTGAATCCAGCAATTCTTCTCCAGAACTTTGAGGGGAACTCAGTACTGCTTTCTTCATAACGTTTAAAAGCGGTTACAGGAAATCAAGTCCTGGCTCCATCACTTATTAGCTGTGTGACTTTAGATATTCATCCAGCCTCTCTGAACTTCGTTTTCCCTATCTATCAAATGACAATGATAATCATTTTTTAATGTTTTAAGATAATGAATGTAAAGACCATAAGCTATTAAGAATTCACTGAATATTAAGGGGGAAGATAGATTATAATTTCTATTGCATGACAGGAAAAAAACTCTTGGTGAAAGTTTCTATCCCTGGATACTCTCCTGTAGAAAGCAACAGTGCTGTTATGAACAATCTTAGATGAAAATTTTAAATTGGCTACTGTTGGAATTTGAGCTGCTAGTTAAACTTGGGTACTAGGAGATCAGCAGAGAGGAAAAAAGACAAGAGACCCTGGGAGGTTCCCATTTGTGGGGAACAATGGAGTGCAGTTGTCAGCTTTGTTTGCAGGGCTGAGTGATGGCCAGACATGTAGGCAGGGAGAATCGCCTCTATCAGATACAGGTTTTTGTTGTTGTTGTTTTTTAGTTAGAAGTCATTTAGATACTTAGATTCCTTGTAGAATAATGGAAATGGAAAAAAAACCCAAAAGGCCAAAAAACTCTAGATATCTGGCCCTGATCTCTCAGATTTAAAAAAGTGAGAATTAGAGTTATATGGTATTAACCCATGTGGTGCACATAGCTAGATAGCGAGTGTGGAGGTTAGTACCCAGTCTCTCTGTATCAAATCAATTATTTTTCTCTTGAATCATCCTGACTTCCTCTGACAAGTTTAAAATCTGAACCCAGAAATACGTTTTATCCCAGGAGCTCATGGAGCTCCACCGAAATCCTGAAAAATGTTTATTTATTTGTTTTAAAGGACAACTAACAATTATCAGGCACCCATATATATTAAGATGATATTAAGAGTCTTAATTCCCCAACCAATGAAGAAAGGGAGCTACCACTGTCAGCTCCACACTGAACAGGAAGCTGAAACTTAGCTTACTGAGGGTCACTCTGGGTGTCTGAGAGGCAGGATGCTTTTAGTTCAAGTCTGTTTGATTCTACAGAAATCTACTCATTTACATGCCAAACCTATTTTCCCAAGGATGTGGTTTCAAATATAATGGTTTCTTTGCTTAAAAAAAAAAAAAGCATTGTATGTAAATATTAATAGTGGTTTCCAAGCAGGCAGAAACAATCTTTGGAAACACAGATGTTTTTAAAAGAAAAATCAAAACCTACTGCTCAGATTTAAGTTAATTCTAACGAGATACTAAAAAACTTTCAAGTTAGTCCTTGATACTCTTTTTTTAACAATATTAAGACGGATTTCATTTATGAGGGCTTCATGCAGATCTTGTTAGTTACATAAAATAGAAATAAAATGGAATATTTAATTATATTATCTTTCATGCTGTGTCTATAAAATTTTCCACAGCTTATTTTTTAGAATATTTTTTTCTGCTTTTAACATACATGCTCATTGTCAAAAATTTGGGGAACTAAAAGAATAAAATAAAATCTGCCCATATTTTTACCACCTAGTAGTACTACTTTAATATCTTGGCGTGTTTTAATTGGTAGCCTATTTTTTAGAACAGTTTTAGGTTTACAGAAAACTTAGTGGAAATTGTACTGTTCTGATATACTCTCCCTCATACTCCCTCCCTCCACACAGTTTCTTGTATTGTCAACAGTATTAGTCCTGCACATTTGGTACAACCCATGAGTCAATACTGATAGGCTATGAACAACTACAGATCATGGCTTATAAGAGGTTCATTCTATGTTTTGACAAGTGCATAATGACATATACCCACCATTATATGATCACACAGGTTAGTGTTTTCAATATTTAAAACATCAATTCATTGATTTTCATTGGGCAATATATTAATTGTCCTTTTGTCTAAAAATTGTGGATATTCAATTGTAAAAGTAATACATGTTTATGATAATCGTGCTTGCACATTATAACCAATCAATGGAATCATCTTAAAAACTACACTTTTTTAAAAGAATGCACTTATTTTATGAATTCCATTAGTTGTGTAACAAACAGGAAATAATCATGGAACATTTGGGGCACAGAAGGGTTTGCATCCCCTCTGTGGTTTTCATGTGAATCAATGATTAGGACAAATAAGAAAGGGGATGGTCCTTTGAGTTCACTGAAACACCCTCACAAGACTTGCCCCAGGTCCTGGGGAAACCAGTAGGTTGGAGCATCCTCACCTTGGGGTTCCCTTCACTCAGAAATCAAGCGCAGCCTTCGCCCCAGGTGAACTACAGGCAGAAGTGGGGCTAGGAGTGGGGACCCTTGCCCAGGCGAAGAGGCGGCTTCTCCCTCTTCAGGCTGGGGGTGGGGTGGGGCAGCCTGCGAGCTGCAGTGGGGGGTAGGTGGGAGGCTGGAAGAGAGTGGCGCTGGGTAGGGGGCGGGCGTTGTGACTGGAGAAACAGGGATGGGGCTGAGGCGTGAGGAAGAGGAAAGGGGCGTGGTAGGGGGGTAATTTTTTTGGATGGGGTGAAGTGAGAGTGGGGAGGACTCCGGGGTGGAGCTGGATCTCAGGATGGAGTAGAGTGGAGGAACTGTGCAGAGGGCCAGGCCTCGGGGTGGTTGCCAGCGAAAAGCCGCGCCACGGGGCCAGGCCAAGGGGTAGAGCTGGGCCCGAGGTGGGGGGGGGGGGGCGGTGTGAGCCGAGCAGGGGCGTGGCCTGAGGTGAATCGGCGGGGCGTGCCGGGGCTGGGGGCGTGGCCGGAGGGAGCTGGGCCGGGGGGCGTGGTTTGGGGGAGCCGGCGGTGGCCGGCGGGTGGAGGCTCGGCTCCGCGCTTTCTCCCGCGGCTGTCCCAGAGCCTCCAGCCCCGAGGCCGCGCCGGAGAGAACCCGGCGAGCTCGGGGCTCTGCTGGCCTGGAGCCGTCCCTGGGGGCAGGGACGTCTCGGAGACGTTGGCTTGGAAGGCTCCGTCAAGTGGAGAGAGCGCGAGGTGAGGCTGCACCGGGGGCGCTCGGGTCTGCCTGGCGCGGGCTGTTCGCTGGGCGCGCAGGGAGTAATTGACGGCCTCAGGGACTTGAGGGTAGACCGCTCTCAACTCCTCCTCCCGGTTCGTGGGCTCTGCCTGGGCTGCTCACCTTTTGGGCCGCTGTTTGTGCTCCCTGCCGGGCAGTCGTTACTTGGCGCCCAGCAGCCTTGCCTCGGGTCAGAGCGTGCTTGTGGTGTTCCTGCTGGAGGCGGTTTCCTGCTGGACCCGTCCAGGGATTACCCTGAAACTCTACCCCGCGCTCCCCGCTCACTGGCCCGGGTCTGAGGGGGTGGCGTCGGGGGAACGGACAAAGGTTGAGTAAACCCTGGGCTGCCCAGAGACTCCTTTAACGCTCCTTTAACGCTCCGCTCACTTCAGCGGCACGACCTGTGCTTCCAGAGGACCGGTCGGGGATGCGGTTGGAGAACTTGGCTTAGAAAGCAAGTTTTTCCCCCAGTTCCCTACTGGGGCTTATTCCAGGAGAAAGACTTTGGCACTTGATGTCTGTCCTTACTTGACTGAAAGGGAGTGAGCTGGCAGAGTTGGTTTGGCACCATTTCTGTTCGGGAGGTGGAAGAATGATTAGTCCCAGGAAGGTAGAAGCCGGCGCTGCTGCCAGCATCAGGGGGAACTCAGGTGACCTGTGTTGGCGGGCCACCCATCTGACTGAGCAGTTACAGGATCGGAGCAAATTTCCCTCCCTCCAATTGGAAAAAAAAAAAAAAATCAAAGCCAGCAAGTCTGGGTTAGTTGCTTCCCAGCGTTGGATAATTATATTGATAAATAGAATAATTGATATTTATTTAGCCTTTGTAACCATGGTTTCCCAAGTCTGCACCTCAACTCATTTTCTGTTGCCTAGTGTTTTCTTCCCTATTAACCCCTCCAGATCGCCCAGTTCATTGCCCTCTTTTATTCTTACTAACAGGCAGGGAAATTTCATCCTATTTTAATTTTTTTGTTTCCACTCTATTTTCTTTCCCACCTTTCTAACAAACGCCCAGTTTCTCTTTTAGTCTCCCCTCCCCCCACTTTTAAACTTCCTCACCGCATTGTTCTCTGGTTAATTATGCACCCCTCCATGTGCTGCAGAAACTTGTTCTCTGCCCCTTCCCCATCCTCCGGCTCTTTATGTGGCTGTTTCTTCTTATCCAATATTTTAATTTGCATCTACCTTCTTAGGCCCCCTAATTTGCCATTCTTCACCTCTCTCCCAGTTCTAAGGTTCATTATATCCTCCTTTATTTTTGCTCCTTTGCTTGTTTGGGTGTCCCATCCTGTCCCCCCTACCTCCTCCTTCTGCAGGCACTTTCTTCCCATTTACCTCCTTTTTCCTGGCAAGTGCTTTCTCCAGCACTCTCCCTGCTGCCCTTGTAAGCACATCTGGTCTCTGGTCCTTCTGTTGTGCTTTTTCACAGTCCCTTAGCATCCCTAGGTTCCTTTTCCTCCTTTCCATTTAGCACTCCATTACCTTGCATACATCTGTATTTCAGAATGTCTAGGAGGAGACATTCTGAGGAGGAGGGGGCAGCTGCCTTTCCTCAGGAGTGATCTGGATCTCAGGACCTTCCCATTTGCCACTGTTTCTTTTCTTTCTTTCTTTTTTTTAACTGAAGCAGAATAGCACATAGAGTTCTTGAATGATGTTAATACTGACATTAATATGATTATTAGGTAGCGTTTATTAAACACTTGCTGTGTGCTAAACACTGTTCTGAGGGTTTACATGTAGTTAATACTCATTTAAAATCCTCTTTATATCCCTGTAATGTAGAATCTACATTGTCCCTATTTTACCAATGAGAAAAGGGAACTCAGAGAAGTAACGGACTAGGTTTCTCATGGCTATGCAGTGGTGGAAACCCTCTTCTCACTAGGCACAGAGCTTCCATGCTATAGGACTGGCCTCTCAAACTCAGGCATGCTTGGAGTTTAGCTTTAGAAATGAGGTCATTATTTGACATGTTTTATTTAGTCTGCTATGTACACTTGTTGAGGACACAAACTCTTATAGGACCATGCTGGAGAAAATTTGGAATGCCTGGTGTTCTCTAGAATGCCTGAGGATAGTGCCTGGGCTGTCAGTTCACCTGTGCCTTCTGTCTGCTTTCCCTCAGCCAGGAAGAAAAAATGTCATAAAAAAGACCATTGCCAATCATCTCCTGTGTCGTGAAAGTTCAGTTTCACTTTAGCTGGATGGACTTTGGGGTCCCTGAGAACTGTGTGATTTTATAAGACTTGTTTATTTCTGTTTCATTGTGCAATCTTGAAGCCTTGATCAAACATTTCCTTGTTAGTTTTCACCCTCCTAAGAGTTGGAGGCAAGTATTTCTACATTTACAGATACTGAGATAGACTGTTGTTGAAGTTATATACTTTGGTAGCTGGAAAGAACTTCACATTCCACAGATGAAGAATCTGTGGCCCAGAGAAATAAAATGACATATCCAAGGGGAAGCAGCAGAGGAGTAGAGCTGCCCATGGGGCTCTATAGCTTGGTGGGTTGATCTCTCTGCTCTTGAAAGTGACAAACTGTCTTTCCCTTCCCTTCCATTCCTTTCCCTTCACACTTTTTTTTCCATGTAAAAGCTAAATATTTTGAAATGTTTGCTTTTGAGACATGTAATGGCATAATTAGAAATATAAATTTAGATGTTTTAGAAAGAACTATTTCTAAAATGTGAGGAAAGAACACCAAAGGTACGTGGCTTTCTAGAGGCACACTTTATAAGTACATGGAATATGAAAGTCAGTAACTGTGATGTTTGTGTTTTCCCCTTTGCTGAGAGAAATGCATTAGTACAAAGTAGGTACACAATTTTCTTCTCTGTATTGCAAATCAAACAGCAATGAGAGAGAAAGCAAGTCAAGGGCAAGAGTAGCTGCTGTTCTTGTATTGCCACCTCCCTGCCCCACAGTCTTCTCTGAGTTCCTACCTGTGCCCTCTTTGTGATTCCCCGCACCTTCAGGGAGATACAAGAGTCCTGTTTATATATGATGCCCAACTCCTTCCAGGACAACTTTTCCGGGCAGAATGAAACCCTGCTGCTCTAAGGTGTGCATTGTGTGTAATGGCTTCACTATTCTCTTAGACTTCTAGAGTGAAGCAGGTGGCCATGGACCCCTTGGGAGAAGAGAGAAAACTTCTTTTTTTAAAGAGAGAATTTTTTTTAATATTTATTTTTTAGTTTTCAGCAGACACAGCATCTTTATTTGTATGTGGTGCTGAGGATCGAAGCCAGCGCCGCACACATGCCAGGCCAGCGCACTACCACATCCCCAGCCAGGACACTTTTTTTTTAAAGATTTTTTTTTTCTAAAGATGGACACAATATCTTTATTTAATTTATTTTTACATGGTGCTGAGGATCGGGCCCAGTGCCTCACATGTGCGAGGCAAGTGCTCTACTGCTGAGATATAATCCCAGCCCCTGGAGGAAACTTTTGAGCACATTGTTGGCCGTGTTTTGTGTCCAGATGAGGATTGTGTGGTGCCCAAAGCTCCATCATCAGAGGTGAAGCTGAGACTTGAACTGAGGATTGCCTGGCTTAGGAGATCCATGTGCATCCTTCTATAGCCTGTGACTCCCTGAGACAGAAAAGCTATTACAAAGCTTTTTACACCTTTTACCAGGTAGATGGTTCCTACTTGCTGAGCTGAAGAAGAAAAAGCACTGAATTGGGCAGCAAGGCCTATGAGCTTGAAGGCTCAGAAGAGTTCTGGGTCCAGTTTTGGCTCTTTCCTGGGTGTAAACGGTGCTGTCTGCCTCTCTCAACCTGGGGAACTGTGGCAAGCTCCAGAATGAAGAGAATGGTGCTGCTTTTTCCATGTGGTTCTGGCAATGTGTTGTGGTTGGGATGGCAACATAGGTAGATGCAGATAATAATCCATCTTATAGTCTTCACATTCCAATGTCCAAGATGACAGACTGTCCCTTGTCTAACCAGGACTACAAAGGATCTGATTTCCTGGTCAGAAACACTCCCACCCTTTTCCCTGAAGCAGGCCCTTCACTGTCTTTGTGAAATATCTAAGAGAGCTTAGGTGTTCTAATTTCATGGACCATGTACCTGTCTCAAAATTTTTCCCACTTGACCCTTACCTTCTTTTCAGGATTTAGCCACAAGGTTAAGGAACTCCACTTGTCTAATCCAGGAGAGGGGAAGGGCCAGCCTGTCCCCTCAACCTAAATTAACACTTTGGCAGAGATATGTTTTTTAAAATTGGCAAACTGTCCCTAGGAAAAAAAAATAGAACATAGGCCTCAAATGGCCAGACTGGAGCATTTTTGGTAGGAAAGCAACCTGAGGGGTCTCTAGGACCTTCCTCAGGCCAATTAGCTACCCTGTCCTCTTAACACTGCCCCTCTTAGTCACACCTGCCCCAGCACCCCTACTGTAGACTTCAACAAACTGGGAAGGGGGAATCTTTGCTGGAGCATGTGCAAGGGGAAGGGCGAATAAGCTTTTACTGTCTGACAGCAGCCAGATGGAAGCCCTGCGATGAGATGTGTTCCTGGTATTGCAGGTCAGACCTTCGGTCAGTCTCTGTTTTTTTAAGAAAAAAATACTGTGTAATAGGTACAGTGAGCAGTCTATTGTACTTGAGTGTTAAAATTATAACAGTGTCCTTAAACAAGACACCATGTATGATATAGATGGAGATAACAGGTCTTAAGTCTTGAACAACTTATGCTTGTTCTTCTGAACATATTCCACGTGTATGTTTGGACTCTGTGGTTCTAATGCTTCAGAAATGGGCTCCATTTCCATCCTTCCCAGGGAAGGCAAGGGAAAGACCGCTTTCCTGTGATGTTTAAGCTTCTTTCTAATTCATCACTAATTGACTAATTGGGGAATTATGTGGATTCATGGCTATTGTGATCACAGGCATGATAATACTTTCAGTGCTGGTTTGGAGGAACAAACGTATACCTAACACTTACTAGATGCTGAAGATGGAAAATTAATCAGAATTAATTTTATAGAGGTTCCCCTTCTTATCTGGTGGGAGAGGTGGATATGGAAAAACCTAGCAGTGGGTGAGGTGTTCTGTTTACACGGAGGGTGTTGGGGAGCACAGGAGAGCTCGGAGATCCAGAAAAGCTTCCTGGAGGACAGAGCAGGCAGGGAAGCCACTGACAAAGGCGAGTACTCCAGCCTCCGGGGACAGTATAAACAGAGGTGGGGAGGTGGACTTTAGCTTGGTATCACCAGAGGCCTTCAAACAGCTTCTTGTGGCTACAGCCCCCAGCTTGTCAATGTGTCTGATCCTGTGCACCTAAGGCATGGCCCTTGCATCAAGAATGCTTGGGGACTTGTTAGAAAAGTAAATTCTAAGGCTGTACTGAATTAGAAACTCTGGGGGTGTCTCCCAGCTCTCTGTAGTTTAATGAGCCTCCCAGGTGATCTTCATGCATACTGATGTCTGAGCACTACTGTTCCAGAGCAGGTGCTTTCAGGAGGTAACCTGGAAATAGCAACTCTTTTTTTTCTTTCTAATTATTTTACAGCGCTGTGGATGGAAGCCAGGATTTTGAGTATTCTGGGCAAGTGTTCTACCACTGAGCCACATTCCCAGCTCCTGAACTGCTACTTTTTAATTGCTATGTGAATACCTTTGCAGAGAACTGCAAAGGCTGTGCCTGTGACCGTGCTCCTTCCTGATTGTGTGGTGGTTAGTTTCCCTCAAGTCAACAGTCATCCACATTTGTGTACTTCTTTCCCCAGTGTATGTCCTAACAGCTTATTTTGTCCACCCTGCTTCATGCCACTGTATAACCTTTTTCTGGAATACCTGAAGCTGCCATGATTTGGTTTAGTAGTTGTATGGTAACCTGCTTGTCTCTGTTGCTGTATCAGCTGTGTGACCTTGTGAAGGTCTTAACCTTTCTGTGCCTTAGTTATCATATCTGAAAAACAAAGACAGTATCTATCTTATTCCCTTCTCCCTGTTATAATAGAATGTCTTAGCCTGGGTAATTATCAAGAAGAGAAACTTAGTTCTGCAGGCTTAGAAGCCCAAGCTTAAGCCATAAATATTTGATGTCTGGTGAGGGTCTTCTTGCTGCATCCTCAAATAGCAGGAGGGGTGAAAAGGGCAAAAAGGGACCAACACTGTGTCCTCTCATGGCAGAAAAGATGGAAGGACCAGATAGCTTTCTGAAGCCTCTTTTGTAAGAGCATTAATCCCATTCATCAGGGTGGAGCTGTCATGACCTAATCACTTCCAATATGTGAATTTTGGAGGGACACATACATTCAGCCATTGTAATACCGGATCTCTCAGCTGAGGGTTTCAGAAGCTTAGCTGCACGTTGGCATTACCTAGTCAGGGCAGCTGGAGGAGTCTTTAAAAAATTGAGGTCTATTCCATGCCACCCCCCAAAACAAACAAACAAACAAAAAACCCTGTGATTGGTTTTGGGCATGACCTAGACTTTGGGATGTTTGACAGCTTCCAGGTAGAATCAAGTTTGGGAACCACTGTCATAGGCTGTTGTGAGGACTGAATGGGTCTCTATAAGGTTCTTAGAAGAACATCCCTGGCACATAGGAAGTGCTGAGGACAGGCCTGCTGACAGAGGCTGTGGTGGTTTTGTGATTAGAAGCAATGGAGGTCCCATTTCCTTTGAGAATAAACCATGTTGATTGAGGCACGTCAGTTTGCAGATCTATAGTGGTGTCTTGCCATGTTCTGAGAGTTGGAAAGTAAAATGGTTCCAATGCTGTGGGGATCTCTACATCCAATCCCCTGAGCATTCTTTAGGAGGGAGGATTCAGAAGATGGTGCTATGAGTGGAGAACAAGGGCCTAAGATCTGAAGTACCAGTTCTTTACAATGTGCATAGAAATGTTCAAGTCAATCAGGTGCCCTAGGATTTGGTACCTTTTCTAAACCATCATTTGTAACCAAGTTTTCAAATTATTTCCAGACTTGGCCCCTCTTTGGCAACTGATCTGTCTTCTAGGATCTAAATGTCATTGTGGGGGCTGGAGATGTGGCTCAGCGGTAGTGCGCTCGCCTGGCATGCGTGCGGCCCGGGTTCGATCCTCAGCACCACATACCAACAAAGATGTTGTGTCTGCCGAGAACTAAAAAATAAATATTAAAAATTCTCTCTCTCTCTCTCTCTCTCCTCTCTCACTCTCTCTTTAAAAAAAATAAAAAAATAAAAAAATAAATGTCATTGTGTTATAAATTATGTATTTCTAAACATTATTTGAAGGAATGTATAATCTTATTGCATATATTATCCTGTCGTACATATTCATTCCACCTTCATTCATTGTTTTATTCATTCAGCAAATGTTGATGAGCACCTGCTTTGCGCCAAACACTAAGCTAGCAATTTTATTCCTTTTCTGTGACGAATTTCTCTCTGTCAGCATGGATAAAGTATTTCTGTTTTTTTTTTCCCCCTGCTGGGGATCAAACCTAGGGCCTCATGAATGCTAAGCAAGCACTGTATCACTGAGCTGCAGCCCCAGCCCTTTCTTTTGGTTTCTATTTATAAGGGCAGCCTTCTCTATACCTGTTTTTTGTGGTGACATAATTACTTAACTTTTAATAATAGAACATCTGAAGGACATTTTTTCATGTTAAGTTCATGGGACTTCTTTGAACCCTGCTGAGATTAATTAAATCAAACCCCATGCTGTAATTATCCTAAGATATCCTGACAAGTTATTAATATGGAGTGTACGCAAGGCTATAAGATTTGAGTAAGTGACCCAAAGCAGAGGAAGCCTTTGACTCGGTTTGAGTGCTGCTGCTTTCTGATTTATTTGGGTGCATAATCAATGTCCTGGTACTGTGGTCACATTAATTACATAATTGAGAAGTATGTGAATTCATATCGAGTTTATGATTTGTTCTCTATCTGTGGAAAATTTAGATTCTGTCTTTGGTTTTGTTTTGTGGTGCAAGCCAATAATTAGCAGATGTTTACTGTTGGACCGGCCCTAGTACATTTAAATGTGTATTGCAAATGGAAAGAATTGATTCACTGTATGTGTTCTGCTGCCCAATTACTAAGCAAAAATCCACTGCTAGAGAAACTTTTGTATAGCCAGCACACAGGCCGCTCAGTATTATGGTAAAGACTAACTTCCATTGTGTGGTCTTAGCCATTATCACTTGCTTTACCCAGGGACTGAATAGGGTTTAGAAATACAGGCCTTCAAAGGAATGGCCCTTGCTTAAATGTTCCAGGGATCCTTCTGAAATAACATCCCTCCAACTCTCTTTGAAACAAAAAAGAAAGGGGTATATTAATATCTGCAGGTTTAGTTTTATCCAAAAGGAATATATATTTCAATGAGAAAAATTAAGTTTTTAATTAAAAAAAGAAACTGGAGGTTAACAAGTAATCTAAAATGTGCACAAAATAAATAAGGTATTTTAAAAAGTAGGGTCATTTTAAGATCTGCCAGGCCCACATTCTATGTTTTTTCTACCTTTGACTTTTCTAAAATAAATCTGAAATCCCGAGAGCAGACTGCTCAGCTCATCTTACTGAAGAGGCTTCTTGTTTTACCAAGTTGATTTCAACTCTTGCCTTAGAGCATCTGTCCACATGTCCTCGGGCTGCTCTGCCAGAACTGTGGGTTCCTACTGCTTCCTAGAAAAAGAAGGAACTCTTCCCTCTGTGACATCCGGGTCCCCATTCTCTGCCCAGGCCTGTTGGGGGTGTGTTGGCATGTGAAGGAGCCAGAATGAAGTGCTCTGCTGATCTGGGGTGGGGTGGAATGAGGTGTGTAGGTTGACTGTCAGAGTCTTGGCCCCACTGTCTGAATTAAACAGGGGAATCCTGAAAGAGGAAAATGGAAGCTTCTTTTGAACATTTTAACATTGATTCTGAGAACTCTATGGCTAGGTGAATTTTGCATTAATGTGAATATCAGAGTGTAGCCTAGACGGCTACAATGTCACTAGGTGATGTGATATTATGAAGCCACCATCCAATAATGCAGTTGTTGACTGAAATGTGGCTGTGTGGCACAGGAGGCACTGGCAGCAGCTCACAGGTTTTGCATTTGATTGAATCTTGTTTTCTTTATCTCAGTCCTAGGAGCAATAGGCCATGCCATATATACAGTATGTGCCATATAGCTGAAGTGTGTGGTAGGCTACACCACTTACGTTTGTGTAAGGACTCTCTGATGTCCCCACAGTGAAAAAACTGCCTGTTGATGTGCTTCTTAGAACACATCTCCGTCCTTTAGTGACGCATGACAGCATTTCCCTCTGTTGCCCTCACTGACCAGCATTGATAATAAACTGTTTTGCTGAATGTTAAGCCATCTAAAGGCAGAGACCTTCTCCACGCTCAGCTCTTGAAATTCTGAGGAACACAGCAGAATGTTTTTGTTTCCTGCCACCGCCCCCCAGCCCTAGTCAGCCCTAGTCACCTTGGCTCCTGATGCTATGCGGCGGGGCAGGGGAAGGTGCTGCCATTGAGTACATTCTCCCAAGGTTCATTCTCAACAGTAACTGGGGCTGTGCTAACCTCTGCCCTCCCCTTACTTCACCTTCTCTCATTGAATCTCTGCTGAATGAGAGAAGGTAGAAGGAAACTGCTTCTAGACTTTTCCTTCCAGGATAGAAGCTTCTGTTTTCAGAGAAGTTCGGTTTAGAATAAGGTACTTGTAGCTCAGTCAGTCCCTGCTCTCTTCTCCTATCTAACAGCTCTGCTGGTGGACCACCTGTGTTCTTAGGGCTCCCCTCAAAATTGGGGAAAATACTCAGAGCAAAGAGCATTCTGGGCACTTCCTTCTGAGGTGATCTCTGTGAGGAAGCAAGAACTTCCTGCTTTTTCTAATCCTTATTTGTAATCTGACCTTTTCATACAAACAGCTGACTCTTAATGAGGTTTGACCCAGGAGCTTTTAGACAGTACATAAAAACATGACTAGTTTAGCATTACAAGGTCATATCTTCAATTTACCACATTGTAGGCTTCAAATCTCAGAGGTAGACAGGTCAAACTTTATTTTAGTCAGCTTTCTGTCACTATAACAAAATACCTGAGATAAACAATTTATAAGGAAGAAAGGACTTGTGTGTGTGTGTGTGTGTGTGTGTGTGTGTGTGTTTCCTGTTAGATTCAGATGTTTCAGTCCATGTTTGACTAGCTCCTGGCTTTGAGGCCTTTGCTGAGGTAGTATATCATAGTGGAGAGCATGTGGTAGAGCAAAGCTTCTCACTTCATAACAGCTAGAAGCAAAAAGAGAAAGGGCTAGGATTTTAGTGTCTCCTTTGGAGAACATGCCCCTAATGACCTACTTTGTTCCTCTAGGTCCAACTTCCTATGGGCTCCACCACCTTCCAGTAGTACCACAGACTGGTATTATATGTGAACCTTTTGGGGACACTTACCCAGACCAGAGCACCTCACCAGCATCACTGCCTACGAATGTTTGATTCAGAGCATAGTTTCTGATATTTCCATAGTAGCACATCTGAAGGAAGTTGATCATTTTGACTTCTTGGGAGGTTCTTTTTAAGCCTGCTGAGATTAATTAAATCAAGCCCCATGCAGCAGTTATTCTGAAGCAAAGCAG
Source organism: Urocitellus parryii (assembly GCF_045843805.1). Taxonomy (NCBI): domain Eukaryota; kingdom Metazoa; phylum Chordata; class Mammalia; order Rodentia; family Sciuridae; genus Urocitellus; species Urocitellus parryii. Next base: position 83,318,670 of record NC_135532.1, on the reverse strand, counting down.
CTTATTAAATTTCAGTGCATGCTGGACCACTGATTTGAATCATTCAAGTAGATGATTACATTTTTTGTTGATATCCTTCAATAGGAGTTTAATATCCGTTTTTAATTTTTATGGGTGGACACTACTAGTGTCTTTCAGTTTTTCTTCTATTCTGGGGCTAGGAATCTCAGGGAAGGAGAAGCTGCCTATGTAAGTAGGACAGAACGGCTTTCTAGGCTTTCCTAGAAAGTGGTCCCTGTAGAAGTCACACCTTCCACTCCACACAATGCGTCTCTCTTGTTCTCAGGTTGGAGCTTTTGAAGAACACTCTGTGTCAGTGGGAACTCTTCTTCTGAGATGAGGATAGTGGGTATCTGTGTAGATCAGTATGGGATAAAAAGGTCATTGTCAATGGAAACTGGTTCAGCAGACGGGTTTCTGGGTCCTCGTCACCCTGAACTGGGACAGACATTCTCTGGGTGGTTTCTCAGGTTAACCTAAAAAGTCCTGGGACACACTTCCGTCATTATTGAAAAAGATTAAATAAATAAATAAACCAAAAGCAAGTCTCCGATGAATGCTATTGGTATTACCACACTTTCTGAACAGAAGAGTGTCCTTGCATGTGAACTCTCTGGTGAGGGGATAGAACTCAGGACCTTGCACATACTACATAAGTGTTCTACCAGTAAGTTTTACCCCAGCACCCCATATAATTATTTTAAAGAGAACTGGATCATCCAGTAGCCAGTTATCACACACACGTGAGTATCCTCTTCCTTGTGTAAACTCATCACTGCAGGATTCAGAAAGGATTAGTGTGGGACACATTTCTCTGGGAATTTGAGTTGGAAAAATGCTTCCCATTGAGAGGATGCTGCCACTGTTGCCTCAGAAGAGTGAGAAGCTCAGAAGTTGCTCCTAAATGCTGATTGGATTTGGGCAGTCTTACATTCCTGTGGAAATGACCCTTGCCATCAGAATGTAAAGGCCCTTGGAAAGCACTACCCATCATCTCTGTCATGTTTTCAGCACTGCTGCTTTTGCACGAGGCAAAGCAAGATGGTGAAGTAGTGACCCTCATTCCAGAACCTGCAGGGCAGATCTGACAGACTTGCTGCTTCCATGTAGAAGGTGGAGTGAGAATCTGTGCTGAGAATTATAAATATGAAGTGTCCTCAGAAGAGCTTTTGATATGTGATATCCAGTGTAGCAATGTCCAGAGGTGAAATGATTAGATTATGAGCACTGCAACCTTATCGGTGGATTAATCCACTTGATGGATTAATAATTCGAAATGGAATCCTGGATGATTAGCTGTTGAGAGGTGGGCTGACTGCCTTTAGTAGGACACTGGGGGAAGTGATGTTGGCCTATTGGAAATGACATTGGTCCCTCCTCTTTCTGTCTGCCAGCTGCCACGAGCTGAGCAGCTTTCCTCAACCACACCCTTGTGCCTCACCTCATGCCCAAGCAACAGAGCTAGACTGAACCTTTTCCTCTTGTAAGTTGTTCTCATTAGGTGTTTTTGTTCACACTGACGAAAAGCTGACTAACACAACTGTGTAATCTGTGCTGGAATTCAGACTGACTTCCACATTCATCCTTTGTTTTCTTATTAAACCTGTATATTTCACTGTTTATCCAGTGATGGGTAGTCAAGAAAAAGGTCTCTGTAACATAAATTTGAATCTCTAGATTAAAACCACACTTTGATTCTGGTGATGGGTTGTGTGAAAGCCAAAATTGGTGCATTGATTGTTTCCACTAGACAGAACATTGTAGTAAAAGTCAGCATCTGACACAGAAGAGACAGGAATTGGCAGAAGAAAAAAGTAGGGATTAGAAAATTTGCCCAATATATAATTATACTAGTGAAGAGCTTACCTTCTTGTTTGTAAAAATTTAGTTCCTCTCAAATTTTTCAGATACTGAACGAGTCTTGAATATCTGGAGTAAACCCAAATGGAATGAACCCCACTTGGTCATGTATATAATTATTTTTATATATCATTATGTTCTATTAAGCATTTTTGTGCCAATATTCATGAATGGTATTGATCTTTAGTTTCTTTTTTGTATTATTATTATTTAAAAAAAATTTTTAGTTGTTGATAGACCTTTATTTGTTTATATGCAGTGCTGAGAATGGAACTCAGTGCCTCACACATGCCAGGCAAGTGCGCTACCACTGAGCTCTAGCCCCAGCTCCTCTTTTTTTTTTTTTTTGTATTTTAATGCTTATTTTGGTATCAGGATGATATCAGCTTTGTAAAAACAAATCAGGAAGTGTCCACTCCTCTTCCATTTCCTGGAAGAGAGTATGGAACTGGGGTTAAGTTTTCTTTAAACATTTCATAGAATTCTCCAGTGAACTATTAGGGCCTGGAGATTTCTTTCTTGCTAGTTCTGAAATTCCAAATTCTATTTCCTTAATAGTTAAAAGCTATTGAAATGATCTATTTCACATTGTGTGAGTTGTGGTAGTTTCTGTTTTTTGAGAAAGTGGCCCATTTTGTTAAAGGTGTCAATTTCATTAAACAGTATTATTATCATTTTGATGTCTGCAGGGTCTATAGTCATAGCCCATTTCATTCTTGATACTGTTATATCTTTTTTCTTTATTCATTTTACTAGAAGTTGTCAATTTTATTCGTCTTTTCAAGGAATAGTTCGTTTATTGATTTCATCCTTTGCTTTCTGTTTTCATTTTATTTTATATCTATTCTTTAATTATTTCTTCCATCTGCTTACCTTCAGTTTGTTTTGCTTAGATTGTTGGTTTGAGACATTTCTTTTTTTATCTGTGCATTTTAGCTATACATTTCCCTCACTGTTTTACCTATGTCCCCCATATTTTGATACCAGAATGCTTCATTTTCTTTCAACTAAATGTATCTTTGAAAACTTCCCTGAAGACTTCCTCTTTGACTTGTGGATTATTTGGAAGTGTATTGTTTAGTTTCTAAGTGGTGCTTTTCCTGTTATTTCTGTGTTATTGATTTCTAGTTTGATTTCATTATGATTGGAGAATACATCCTATGATTTCATTTCTTTTAATTTTTTGAGGTTTGTTTGATGGCTGAGGGTGTTGTCTGTCTTTATTTGTTCTGTGGGCACTGGAATGTATATTTTCCTATTGTAGAGTGAAGTGTTCTATAACTGTCTTACCTTGTTGGTTTTTGGTATTAATCCTGTAATGTGTTATATTATAGTAACATTGGTAGTAGTGTTTGTTTTTTGCTTTTTGTTAGGAGAGAGGAATAAAGATCAGCAGAGAATTTGATATCATATTGCCTAGCAGAAATAAGGAGGGTTAGGGTTAGACGTCTACATTGCCAATTTAGGGCTAATTTGACAATTAGCCAAGGAGGGAAAACAGTTTATTTTCTCTTGAAAATTTAGGTACCAAAGAGAACCATTTTTTCATATCTTGTAGAATTAGCAAGACTGAAGAGCTGGGGGTAGTGGTGAATGCCTGTAATCCCATTTACTCAGAAGGCTGAGGCAGGAGGATTGCAAGTTCCAGGCTAGTCTCTGTAATTTAGTGAAAATGTGTCTCAAAATACAAATTTTAAGAAGGGCTGGGGTTGTAGCTCAGTGATAAGTGCCTTGAGTTCAGTCCCCAGCACTGAGGGGGGGGGGAAAGACTTAAGAAAATGAAGAAAGACTTATCTCTAAATCAGATCAGACAGCTAAAACATTCCAACTAGCCTTGTTGGAAAATGGTACATTTCAAAGTTTCTCTCTGTTGTTTCTTGTTGAGAATATTTATGAGTTAACTGCTTTAATGTTAAGTATTTATTCTATCATTTGTCTAATTAGGCTCAGAACAGAGAAATGGATTCTTGTTATACAGGCTAGATTATTCATCTATTCTAAACAATTGGTTAAGTACTTGCTCTATTCTAAACATGGCGCCAGTCCCTGAGGATTTAAAAGTAGAACAGGGACATAGATCTTTATATCTCTTTCTTCTCCTGCAGAAGAAATACTTAGAAATCCCAATGATGGCTAGAAAACATGAGTAAATGTAATTTTGAAGATTATCTCTGTTTCAGATACTGAGCTTGAATTAGAAAAGTAATATTAAAAACCCTTGATGGAATAACTACTCCATATTTTATTATATGGTTCCCTAGTCACTTAAATTCAGAGTACACACCGTTTGCCTGTCTCCTCAGTGGTGTGGGATCTGACTTTGCTCAGCCCCTGGTGTACTTCTTTCTTAAGTATGATTGTTTTAGAGACAAGCGTCAATTTTTTACACTTTATATCTAATTTTGTGTTTTATTTCTTAAGAAATAGAGGCCTCCATGTACACTGGGAAAATGTACTTACCTCTGTCTTTGAAATGACACAAAATTATAAGGACTGTCTACCTAAGTCGTGTTGAACTTAAATACAACAGATCCGGTATCAAGACTGTGGTTACTCCATGTCGTTTTGTAAACGCTCTGTTGGTTTAACCTGTTTTACCAGGTACAACTTCAGAAGGGCAGCCAAGAGCTTGGTCTGTAACTATAACATGTAAAAAATTATAAAATACAGCTACATACATAAATCATGGTATTTGTGTTCTTTTTTCCCATGACATTATACTTTCCTTTTAATATCTGCTTTTCAGATCATAAAACAATGTTATTTTTCCCAGAAAACCAGGTCTTTAGATAAATGGGACCAGCCAAGTCCAAGGACAGGTTAGATACACTGGGTCTGGCATGAGTCCTAGAAATGACTCGCAGTTGAGCTTCTTCCTCTTACCTAGGGGCTGTTTCATTATATTTACTTTGTTTTCTGTGAAAGTGAAGCCTGGTTGTTCTCTAAAGAAGCTCCATATATCTAAATGGAAATAGTTGATTGGTAAGCTATTGTTAATAGCTAACAAGTCCATTTTATTAATGAACTTTCTCCTTTCTTCCTAATTAGATGAAAGGAAGTTGATAATTTTACTATCTAGCTTCTTTATTACTTCTTAGTAAAAGTACAGTACATGTGAACATTGCTTTACTTCTCAGATTCACTATTAGTTTTAATTGTTTTCTTAAGAAATTCTTAATAAATACATGGAAGAAAGTAATAAGATACTTCCATAAGAATGCAGGCATTTCTCAGTAGTCTGGCTGATATGGTTTGCTGTAGATAAATCATATGACTTCTCTGAACCTTGTTTTTGTCTCTGTGAAATGAATCTGGCTTATAATGTGACACTGGTGTTTGGTATGGTTGTTTTCATATTTCTTGCTAGTCTGAGCTCCTGCAGATTGACAGCCCTAACTTCTTGTCTATCTCCAGCTGGTGCAGCCTAGTTGTTGCAAATACTTATTCCTCTTGGGGCTATGCAGGTAACAGAGACTTTTGCTCCATAGGTTCCACCCAAGGGTCTATGGGCAATGTTGCCTATTATCAAACCTTCCAGTTTTCCAAGAGAATCTAGATTTTTTGAAGTTTTTCCTGAAATCTCTATTCTTAGATATTAGAGATATATAGGCCAAAGAAGGTGTGGATACTATATTGTCTGTCTGGACTAATATAACAAAATGTCATAGAGATTGAGTTACCTGGACTATAAAAATTTATTTCTCACAGCTCTGGTGACTGAGAAGGCCAAGATTGAGGCACTGGCTTCAGTGTTTGGTGAATGCCCGCTTCCAGGTTCACAGATTGCCATCCTCACTTGGTGGAGGGGCAAGGGGTCTCTTTTGGGCCTTTTTTGTAAGGGCAGTAATCCCTTTCATAAGGGTTCAGCTTCTAAAACCTTTTCACCTTCTAAAGGCCCCACATCCTGATAATATCACCTTGGGGGAGAATATTTCAACATGAATTTGAGGGTGGAACGAGAAGGGCAAACTTAGATAATAACAGGTACTATCAAATTTAACCTAAAAACCAAAGCTTGCTGCCTTCTGAGCATGCTCTTGAAAAATGTTTATTGACTTAACAGTAATTTATGAGCACGTTATGATGTGGCTGCCAGAAACAGACATCCTTTAGATAGTTCTGAGTAACATGCACCTCTCAGTTCTGTCAGGAGATTTTTTTGTTTTGACCACACTTTTATGACATCACTTAACCACTTTAACTATACAGTTCATACACTCACATTTTTGTGCAGCCAATCCCAATCTACAAAACTGTTTTCAGCTTGCAGAATTGACTCTGTACCCATTAAACAACTTCACACTTATCCCTTGTCCCAACTACCAATGTCACCAACACATTTTTATCATTTTTTTTAATTGTAGCCATCTTAGTGTATGTGAATTAGTATCTCATTTGATTTTGATTTGCATTTCCCTGATGCATCTTTTAATTTGCTTTGCTTCTTTGAGTATATGACTATTCAAGTCCTTTGCTTTTTTTTTTTTTTTTTTTTTTGTACCAGGTATCAAACCCAGGAATTTTTAACCACTTAGCCAGATTAAATCTCCAGCCAATTTTATTTTTTTATTTAGAGACAGGGTCTCCATAAATTGCTTAGGGCCTTGCTAAGTTGCCAAGGCTGACTTTGAACTTGCAATCCTCCTGCCTCAGCCTCCCGGGTTGCTAGGATTATAAGAGTGTACCACTGCATCTAGCCTTTTGTCCATTTTTAAGTTGGGTTGTTTGCCATTTTGTTACTGGGTTATATATTCAGGATATATTCTTTATATATTCTGGGTATTAGTCTTATATCAGATATATGATTTTTATGTAACTCTTCCATCCTATAGGTTTTTTTAACTTAGTGTTCTTTGCATCAAAGTTTTAAATTTCTATGAAATACAATTAAATTATTTTTTGTTTTGTCATTGTGCTGTGTGTTATCTAAGAAAACATTGCCTAATCCAAGGTCATGAAGTTTAGTTTGTACATTTTGTCCAAATCTTAAAGTTTTAGCTTTTACATTTAGGTGTTGTCCTATTTTGAGTTAAATTTGCATGTGGTGTGAGGGAAGGATCAGTCTATATTCATGGAATATAGAATTCTATTTTGGGGCCCTCAGTTCTATTTTCATCGATTGGTGTGTCTGCCCTTATGCCAGTACCACACTGTCTTCATTACTAGTTTTATAGTAAGCTTTGACATTGTAAAATGTAACTCTTTTAAATTTATTCTTTTTTTTTTTTTTTTTTAGATAGAGCCTAACCAGATGGGCTATTTCTTTTTTTTTTCTTCTTTTTTTTTATTGTTGGTCGTTCAAAACATTACATAGTTCTTGATATATCATATTTCACAGTTTGATTCAAGTGGGTTATGAACTCCCATTTTTACCCCGTATACAGATTGCTGAATCACATCAGTTACACTTCCATTGATTTACACATTGCCATTCTAGTGTCTGTTGTATTCTGCTGCCTTTCCTATCCTCTACTATCCCCCCTCCCCTCCCCTCTTCTCTCTCTACCCCCTCTACTGTAATTCATTTCTTCCACTTGTATTATTCTTCCCTTACCCCTCACTTCCTCTTGTATGTAATTTTGTATAACCCCGAGGATCACCTTCCATTTCCATGCCATTTCCCTTCTCTCTCCCTTTCCCTCCCACCTCTCATCCCTGTTTAATGTTAATCTTCTTCACATGCTCTTCGTCCCTACTCTGTCCTTAGTTACTCCCCTTATATCAAAGAAGACATTTGGCATTTGTTTTTTAGGGATTGGCTAGCTTCACTTAGTATAATCTGCTCTAATGCCATCCATTTCCCTCCAAATTCCATGATCTTGTCATTTTTTAATGCAGAGTAATACTTCATTGTGTATAAATGCCACATTATTATTATCCATTCATCTATTGAAGGGCATCTAGGTTGGTTCCACAGTCTTGCTATCGTGAATTGTGCTGCTATGAACATCGATGTAGCAGTGTCCCTGTAGCATGCTTTTTTTAGGTCTTTAGGGAATAGACCGAGAAGGGGAATAGCTGGGTCAAATGGTGGTTCCATTCCCAGCTTTCCAAGAAATCTCCATACTGCTTTCCAAATTGGCTGCACCAATTTGCAGTCCCACCAACAATGAACAAGTGTACCCTTTTCCCCACATCCTCGCCAGCACTTGTTGTTGTTTGACTTCATAATGGCTGCCAATCTTACTGGAGTGAGATGGTATCTTAGGGTGGTTTTGATTTGCATTTCTCTGGCTGCTAGCGATGGTGAGCATTTTTTCTATTCTTCTTTTTCAAGATTGTTTTGACTCTTCTGGGTCCCTTGGATTTTCATATGAATTATAGAATCTGTTTGGCAATGTATGCAAAGTAGTCAGCTGGTATTTTGATAGGATTACATTAAGTTTGTAGATTGATTGGAAGCACATTGCCATTTTCACAATAGGAAGTCTCTTCATTCATGAATTTATTAATATCTTATTTATTTCAATGATTTATAATGTTCAGAGTACAAGTTCTATACTTCATTTATTCTATTGCTACATTTTTTATTTTTTTATTTTTGTAAATTGAATTATTTTCTGAATTTCCTTTTGGGATTGTTCATTACAAGTTTATAGAAATTTTTATAAAAATTACACATTTATCTTACTGCCTTCTTAAACTCATTTATTAGTTTATAGTTTTTTAGTGTTACTCTTAGTATATTTTCTACTTTAGATCATGTCATGTACAAATAGAGATTATCTTATTTATTCTTTTCCACTCTAGATGGATTTATTTCACTTTCTTGCAGAATTTTCCTGGATAAAATCTTCAGAATTATGTTGAATGAAAGTGGTGCCAAGACAGGCATCTCTGTCTTTTTTTGATGATGATGTTCTTGGGGGGAAGTATCCAGTCTTGCACCGTTAATTATGTTAACTGTGGGGTTTTGTAGATGGTTTTATCGGCTTGAGGAAGATCCTTTCTATCCTCACTCACTGAGTGTTTTCATCTTGAAGGGAAATTTAACTTTTCAAGAAAACATTTTTATGTTTATTGAAATAATCATGTTTTTTTTTTCCTTCTTTATTGGTAATGGTGTATTCCATTAAAAGTGTTTTGGAGGTTAAACCAACCTTGCATTTCTGTGTAAATCTCACTTGATCATGGTGTTTAACCATTTTTTGTGTTGCTGGATTTGACTTGCTAGTATTTTCTTTTAAGACTTTTATGTCTATGTTCATAGGTGTCAGTGGTCTATACTATTCTATTCTTGTGTTATCCTTTTCTGGTTTTGTTATGAGGGCATGCTGGTTTTATGGAATGAGTTTGGTAGAGTTTCCTCCTGTTTTCTGGAAGATTTTGTGAAGAATTAATATTGTTTCTCTTTGTTTGTAATTCCTGAAGGGACCAAAAAAAAAAGGCCATCATAGCTAGCCTTTCTCTTCAGCCACCTTGAACATTTTATCATTGACAGCCATCTAGCTGGCTCGCACTTCCTCCGTGGAGCTCTCTGTCCTGCATGCAGAGCTGTTTCTGAACTCTGTGGTTAAGGCAGAATTCTCCTTAGCTCCCTTAACCTGTGTCCTAGGTGGTTACACTGTGGTATTTTCTGCATGCTCCCTTGTTTTCCTCCACAGATGGTGAACTTCTTGAGGGTAGTGACTTGTGTTCTGCACTTCAGTTGAGTGTTCTGAAGTGTCCAGCACAGTGCGTCAAAAAAGATGGGAGAATCTTTTATCCAACTATGTATACTTGAAGGCTCTTTTCAAGATTTCCTAGTATGTGTGTGTTTCTTTAAATCAGGTAAATTTTGGTAAGTTTCTTCATATGGACATATGTCTGTATGTGCGTTTGTGTAGATATGTGTATAAATATACATACATATGTGTATGTACATACTCACATGACTGTATATTATTTCAGGCATAAACCTTAGTTATGAGAGAATTGGGCAGGAGGTATTATTCTTGGGTTCCAGTCCTGGCCCTCACATGGAGATGAAGTCTTGCTTTCAGTTTATTTTCTCATCTATAACATAGAAATTGCTTTGAGGACTAGAATAGATTATTTAGTCCAATATTTTATACTAGTAAGCAATAAATAATGATTAACAGTTGATGGTGTGAGTTTCTATTTAAGGAATCTGACTGATATTAACCATATTCTAATATTTATTTAGTATTAATTGTGTTCTAATATGAATTTGAAATAATAGATGAGTTCTTCAATGAAATCAGATTTTGTTGAATGGTTATTTGAGCCAAAAATGTTCCTTATTAAATTTCTTGGCAAAGGAGTACTTTTTTCCTTTTTAATTCTTTGGAATATTTTTGGAGGTTTTCGTTATAGGCTGTCATTTTTCCTTGGCCATGAAGTGTCATGAGCTCTTGAAGAAGTGCTTAAAAGCGTGTGCTCTAGTGTCAGGCACTCTGGACTCAAGTCTGAAGGCTCACTGCTGTGCGCTGTCTGCCCCACCTCCTTGTCTGTCACAGGGGGAGTCGAGTCCCTGCTTCCAAGGGGTCTTCTGAGGATCCAGAGAAACACTTAGCACAGCACCTGGTATTTAGCAAGTACTGTATGTTAATCAGTTGTGTTCTTCGTACTCATTATTTTAGCACTTTATATATATTTGGAGCACACTCAGTGTTTGAATGAAAAGCTTTGTTGAAAGTATTAAGCTACTTACAGAAAACTTTTTTTCTCTTTTCCTATAATAAGAATTTTCCTGCATTGGGAAGAAGGCCTGGCTAGGTTAGATGAAACTCATTTCCAGAGTGTGAGCATCAGGAAAGACGCTTTCCCACCAGCCTCAGTTTATAGACAGACGAACAAGCCTGCCCTAAGACTTTTTGTCTTTGTTTTCATCCTACTTTAATTTTTAAAGTTTATCATTTCTAGTAATTTTGTTCTGCCAATATTAAAAATATTTAGCTGTTCAGATTGTATCAGTGTTAGAGAAACTCAGTGGGTTGCTCTGGTTCATTAATCTGGCCAGTTAAAGCTGGCCCATTAAACCCAATGAAACCAAGGGCAGCTCCTGCATGGACACTATGGCATTGGTGCCTGCCGTGGAGAGTGGCACTCAGGGGCACCATTATTTTTATTGTTCCATTGGGGTTCAGAGTAAAGATATCTACTCCCATGTACATTCCTTATTCATGTAATGTACCAAAAAAAGAGAAACATCGCCACATACTTGAGTACCCTCACAGTAGTAAATTCCTCTGGCATGCTTGGGGTATTTTGTCAAGGGGCTGCATTTTTCAATATAAAATCATATCAATTGAATATACACTTTTTAAATTCAAGTCAAGTATCATAAACACAAAACATGTTCAGAGTAGATATAACTCTTCCCTACTTTGCTCTGGAAAACAGTCATCCTCCCCAACCAAGATCCTATGGCAGAATTAGAAACATTTGACAAGGACATCATTACACGTTGAACTTTGTACACACAAAACAACCTGGGATTGTGGCTCAGTGGTAGAGCGCTTGCCTCACATGTGGGAGGCACTGGGTTCAATTCTCACCACCACATATAAATAAATGAGTAAAGTAAAGGTCTATCAACACCTAAAAAAAAAAATTAAAAACAAACTAACTTTGTTTAAACTTTGTCCAAATGTTTGAACTTATTCTAAGTAGAAAGTTCTCAAACAAGTACAAATCAAAACTTTGATTACTTTGTATTGTTCTTCTTTTTCTTATTTGGGGGGTATTGGGGATTGAACTCAGGGGCACTCTACCACTGAGCCACATTCCCAGCCCTATTTTGTATTTTATTTAGAGACAGGGTCTCACTGAGTTGCTAAGTGCCTTACCATTGCTGATACTGGCTTTGAACTCACAATCCTCCTGCCTCAGCCTGCCGAGCTGCTGGGATTACAAGCATGCACCACTAGGCTTGCCATAATGTTCTTAATAGTGACTAATAGTGACCTTTCCTGTTGCAAGAGACAGTGAGGTGAGCTGGAATCCTGTCTGTATTGGGGTTCAAAGTTTGGAGGCATTCATTCTAATCCTGATTTTGCTTTGTATGATTTTAAAAAATAATCATGGCAGATTCCTCAGACATGGTGCCACCATGTTTTTTTCACGTATTGTTTCTCTTCTGTACACTACACGTTGATTGGATCAGATATTATTACTTCCTCTGAAACTGAAGCTCAGAGAGGTTAGGTAACATGTTTAAAGTCATCCAGCAAAGTCAGCTTCCTTCAAAGGATTGTTGCAAGAAGTAACTCAGAATAATAATAAATATAGTAACTATATTTTTTTCTCTAATCACGATGTATGTTTACTACTGTGTTTGATTTTGGATAAATAGATGTTCACTGAGAATGACGTATTTTGAAAAGTTAGTATTATAATCCTTTGGATACTGAAATTCCATATAGAAAATTCTCAGATTTCTCTATATAGAAATTTTTGGTTTTACCTTAATGGAGCTCAAACTCCATTAAGTAGATATGGGAAATGGGGGAAAAGCATACAGAGCCAACCAAACCACAAAGATTATCTTTCTGTTTTTTTGGTGGTTGTTGCCAGTTTTGGGTTTTCTAGAGTGTATATTTAACTTGTTGATTTTTTCCCCTCTCTGGTGTGTAATTGTTGTTATATATTAACTTAATGCCAGGCAACAGCACGAACTTACAAATCACACTGGTGGTTTTTCGTATTCTGTGTAGGACAAAGTTCAAAGCTCTGATAATTTCATGGTCTGAGCGCTCCTGCCAAGTGACTGGATCTGAAATAAAATTATACCTACAATGGTGTGACCACTCTAGTGGCATTTTGAAGACTTGAAAAGGTAGGATGGGTTCAGGTGATTTTTAAATAAAATGAGTCTTTGGTTATCTTAATGGAAATCAGAGTTAAGGGAAAATTCATTGTTTGGTTATTGTTCTGAGTTTAAGGTCAAGTAGTAGAGTCTACAGCAAGTGACCATGGCCTTGCAGAATCTGAGTAAATGTTTCCATCATTCCTTGGGAAATAGCTAATGCCATTCAGAACAGACGCTGGGAATCAGTCTTTTGGAAAGTGCCACATGTAACATTTTGTTTTGTTTCTCCAGGGGACCTGCCATGTAATTATGTTTATTGCCAGTTAGGCTTTTCTCCCCTTTGTGTAGTTTAATATAAGCTTTTTCTAATGATGAAGATTGAAGTACACTCTGTGATATGTGTGGTACTCAGAAATGCTGGTTTGTATTATAGACCAGGCAGCAACTGCTATATTCTTGCCCAGCGCATGTGACAGGCACTCAGTAAAGTTTATTGCTTGCTTTAAGAAGGATTTTCTTCACTAGGCATTTTATTTATTAGCAAAGTACTGCTGTGAGCATAGGTGCCTATAATTTAAATTTTCCTGATTCAAGGATGTAATTTATTCTAAAGCTACCTGGAGATCCATTCAGTAAAGAGTAAGCCTTTGCAGAGAACTTAACAGATTGAAATATGAAAGGTCCAAATTAAGGTATGACTTTTATATTACCTCTGGAAATAATTGCTCCCTTAACTTAAAATCCATTAATAGCCTTCTATAATTTTTTGACATCATGATTATTGGTAAGTCTTTTAATATGGTCTCATTTCAGAAACCTGAACAAATCATTGGTTTTAACATAAGAGGCATGGTGTTTTAAATTTCTTACGATGTGTTTTATTGAAAGTTTCTAATTATCTGGATTTAACAGAGTAGACAAATAAATATTTTGTTTCTTGATCCCTGTATTAGAGTTCTCCAGAGAAAAAGAAAAATAGATTGTGTGTGTGTGTGCATGTACGTGTGTAACAGGTTGAATATCCTTTTCTGGGATTTTTAAAAATTTTGGAATATGTGCATATTCTAATGAGATATCTTAGGATGCGACCCAAGTCTGAACATGAAATACAGATAGGTGCATATATCACTTATACTCATAACATGAAGTTAATTTTATGCAATATTTTTAATAATTCTGTGCATGAAGCTGTTTGTGGAATTTTCACTTGTGGTACATGTTAGTTTTTCTTTACAATAACCAAGTACCTGAGGCAGGCCACTTATGAAGAAAAAGAACTCAGTTTTTCTGACTGAAGTCCAGTTTTCATGGGATGAGGGCCTCTTTCCATTGACTTGTCACCTCCTGGTGGTTGCAATATTGGGAACAAAGAATCAGTCTCAGAACAGGAAGATGGAGTGGCTGGGTGGGGCTCGACTCAAGCTTGTATAATAGTCCTGCCAACAGAACTAACTAAAATCCAGTGAGAAATACCTTATTCCTTCCGGAGGGCATGTCCCCAGTGATTTAAGGACCTCCTGTGAGCCCCCCCTAAAAGCTCCACATCCACTTCCCAGCACACCTATCCTGGGGACCACACTCCCAACAAGTGAACCTTGGGTGAAGTGCAGGCCATGGCATGAGCTCACGTCTACGCTCAGAATGATTCAGATTTTGGAACATTGTGGATTTCAGAGTCCCAGATTCTGGGTACTTGAGAGAGGGAAAGAGAGAGGGAGGAGATATTACTTGATTCATAGAATTGACTCATGTGATATTAGGGACTGACAGATTCAGCATCGGCAGGGCAGAGGAGCAGGCTGGAAATTCTGATAGGAGTTGATATTTTAGTCTGGAAACTAAGTATTTTTGAGGCTGAATTTCTTTTTTTACTGAGGACCTCTGCCTTTTAAAGGATTCCACTAATTGGAAGAGGCACTCCTATTATGCAGGGCCATCTGCTTTACTTAGTCTCTAGATTTAACTGCCAGTCGCATCCAAAAAACACCTTTACGGTGATATCCATACTCATGTTTGTCTGGAGAACTGTGTACCCTGGCCTGGCCAAGTTGACAGGTAAATATAGTCACCAAATAAGGAAATGTGGCTGTTTCTGCAAACATGATTTCACAGAGAAGTCATCTTTTCTTCATCTACTCACATGATGTAAAGTAAATTGCAAAGTTAAGGCAGAAAAGTAGGAAGTTTGGGAGAAGCTATAGGAAAGTCTAATGCTCCACCAGCAATTTGGAATTCCTGCTATGGCCAAGGTCAGAAGTTTATCTCAGGGATACACAAAGTCCTGTGTCATATTTGCTGGGGGTTGATAATAGTCTTCAAAGAGAAAAGGTTCAGGGAAGGGGAACAATTGTAATGGCCTAGCAAAACTGATGACAGGGTACCCTAAATCCCAGAGCAGAATAAAAATAGGTGGCCAACAATGCTCTCTTGACTCAAGAGTCCCACTGAAATGGTTTCACAGTGTCCGCAGGGGATAAGTCTGTGCTAGGGCCAATAACCGAATTGGCATTAATTACTTTTCTTTTTTTTTTTTTCTGATTCCTTATTTTATTTTATTTTTTTTAATTTTTTTTATTTATTTTTTTTAATGTTGGTTGTTCAAAACATTGCATAGTTCTTGATATATCATATTTCACATTTTGATTCAAGCGGGTTATGAACTCCCATTTTACCCCGTATACAGCTTGCAGAATCACATCAGTTACACTTCATTGCTTTACATATTGATATACTCATGTCTGTTGTATTCTGCTGCCTTTCCTATCCTCTACTATCCCCCCTCCCCTCCCCTCACCTCCCCTCTTCTCTCTCTACCCCCACTACTGTAATTCATTCCTCCCCCTTGTACTGTTTTTCCCTTTCCCCTCACTTCCTCTTGTATGTAATTTTGTATAACCCTGAGGGTCTCCTTCCATTTCCATGCAATTTCCCTTCTCTCTCCCTTTCCCTCCCACCTCTCATCCTTGTTTAATGTTGGTCTTCTTCTCGTGCTCTTCTTCCCTAGTCTGTTCTTAGTTACTCTCCTTATATCAAAGAAGACATTTGGCATTTGTTTTTTAGGGCTTGGCTAGCTTCGCTTAGCATAATCTGCTCTAATGCCATCCATTTCCCACCAAATTCTATGATTTTGTCATTTTTTACTGCAGAGTAATACTCCATTGTGTATAAATGCCACATTTTTTTTATCCATTCGTCTATTGAAGGGCATCTAGGTTGATTCCACAGTCTTGCTATTGTGAATTGTGCTGCTATGAACATCGATGTAGCAGTGTCCCTGTAGCATGCTCTGATTACTTTTCAATATTTCTCAGCCTTCAGTTTCAGGAAGCCGAAGCGAAACATAGCAGTGTTGCAGGCTTATCAGGATTTTTGTTGTTGTTATTCAGATACAGGTTTTAGAGAGAAGGGCTCCACAGGGCAACTGTTTGGAACACAGCTATTGAAGTCATCAATCCAAATGAAAATAAAAAAGGAGGGAAGGGAATAAAGACCAAGAGGTAGATTGGAAATAGTAGTGCATTTAGATGTTGTATATCCTCAAGGAATGCTAATTGGCTCACTTATCAAGAAAATGGTTTCATTTCCTTAAAGTCACACTTAATATGCTAATAGTTAAAAAGAGCCTTCATGTGGGTTAAACTTGTAGGTGTAGGTTTATGCAAACTGAGCAGAACCAACAAAGAGACTCTTATTAACCCATTTCTTTGCGGATGCTGTTGCAGCTAACACCAGGTTGCATGTTGTGATACTTGGGCAAGAAAAACACTTTTTTCACAGCAGTGTTCCCTGCTGACTTCTTCTTTGTAGACCTTGTACTGTCCCTGCTGTGCACTACCAGACTTTCATAAACCATGAACTCCTCTGCCAACTGAAGAAAGGAGAAAGTCAAAGGCACAACTAGGTCTGTTTTTCTCCTGCAGTTGTTCTGGCCCAAAGTCATGCCTGAGTCATTGGAGCTTTTCAGTGAAGGAGGTAGAGTTCCTGGTTGTCAGGTGGCTGATTTCTTTTCTTTCTTTTGAGTAGTCCTACCTATCTCCATTTCTCAGTTAGCCTTTAACACACAACCATTGCCCTATATGTCTCCACTTTTCTCTTTCTAGCAGTTGGGTGGGGCACAGAATACAGCTACCTCTTTTTCACCAGGCATTTATTTCTGAAGCCCTTGCCTTTGAGGCATTCCCTATCAGGAATGAAAGCAAATTCTGAGCTACATAGTGATTTCATTTCTATGTCATTGGGTATTTCTTGATTCTCTGCATCCCTTGACATTGTTAATATCTCTATGCTTCTTACAATTCTGTATGGGGACTGGGACACCTGTTACCTTAGTCTTCTGTCCGTCCTTCTGCCTGTGCACAGCTCCTTTTTTTCCTTCCTCCACTAAGTGTAGATGCCCACAGGATACTCCCTCCAGCATTCTCTTCTCACCTCCAGCCATTGCCAAGGCCACACCTTTCTGAGATCTTGTCTCCACTGATCCCTGAGTGTCTCTTTTGAGTCAAGACCTGAAATTCTTGGAGGATGGAATAGTGTGAACAGAGGCAAGGGAGCAGAAGTCACTTTCAGAGACCAGCAGGCCTGCCGGGTTGACTGAGGCCTGCAGCGTCTGGGCTGAAGTTATGTGCCGTGAAATGATTCTTACACCAAGCATGGTGCCTTGTGTATTGTAAGCCCTCTCAGGAGTTTGAGAATCATTCAAAGTCAGGATGATGTGAATGATGAGGGCCCTGAAGGCAGGCTGAGATGATTGGCCTTTTATCTAGGAAGGGCTGAGGGCCATTGAAAGTCACTGATGAGGATGCTGACTATGACTGGGGGCCCCTCAGGAAGCCTCCTCTGGCTTTTGGGCACTGGATGGACTGGAGAGTAGAAAAGAAGAAAAATGAGAAGTAACAAAGCCTCTCGGGTAGGAGAGAGAGAAGGGGAATAGACAGGATGGACCAACCGGTCAAACAGGGACAAACAGGTCCAAAGACCTCAAGAGGGACTTGAGTGGTAGGCAGGTGAGGATAGGGGGAAAGATGAGGAATGCCAGTACAGACAGTTTCTGATTTACAGGGTTTGACCTAACATTTTTAACTTCATTGTGGTGTAATGTGATACCTATTCAGTGATAACCTGGATTTTTTTTTTTTTTTGGTGGGGGGATACAAGGGGTTGAACTCAGAGGCACTTGACCTCTGAGCCACATCCACAGCCCTATTTTGTATTTTATTTAGAGATAGGGTCTCACTGAGTTGCTTAACACTTGCTTTTGCTGAGGTTGCCTTTGAACTCGAGATCCTCCTGCCTCAGCCGCCTGAGCTGCGGGGATTACAGGTGTGTTCCATGGCATCCGCCTGATAACCTTGAATTTTTTTTTTTTAAGAGAGAGAGAGAGAGATTTTTTTTTAATATTTATTTTTTTAGTTTTTGGCAGACACAGCATCTTTGTTTTTTGTATGTGGTTCTGAGGATCAAACCTAGGCCGCACGCATGCTAGGCGCGTACGCTACCGCTTGAGCCACATCCCCAGCCCATATAACCTTGAATTTTGAATATGGGTCTTTTCCCAGGCCAGCACTATTGAGATCTGATCCTCTTGATGCGGGGTTGCAACAGCAACCACTCTTCCCAGTTAGCCCCATGGTCAGGAGGGGAAATGACACTGTGCAGTGTACTGTGCTGCTGAGCTAACATGTTTGCTAAGTTAGGTGGATTCAGTGCATTCTTTTTTACTGATATTTGCAACTTATGGTGGATTTACTAGGATATAACCCTGTTGCAAGTCGTGGAGCTCTGTATTCCGGATATTGTGTGGGGTGGGGAGCTACTACTGGTGGTGCTGACAGAAGATGGTGTGAGGTGTTGTTTTATTGGGAGGCTGGTGAGAACAGGACATTAACTTGGTTGGGTTGGAGTGCAAGGGATGAATTCTGATAGGGATGCTCCCTGGCTGTTAAGAGCTGGAAGAATAGGTGACATTGGTTACTCAGGCATATCAAGTTACCTGGAGAAGCAAATTGAGTTTGGAACCTTGGGAATGGGCAGAGAAATTGAGGAGATCAGAAGGGACTGAAAAAGAACAACCAGGTATGGAGGAACAAGAAGACTCCTGAGATTGGCATGCTCAGAAACCTAGAGACAATCAGTAGTTATAGCATCAAAGGCTTCAGGCAAATTTAATTGGATTTTTTCTGAAGAGTCCTTTTGATCTGGCACTTAGCAGTGCATTAGCAGAATTAGCAAGCACAGTTTTAAGAACATAGGGAAGCAGACAAGCATGATTAGTACGACAAGGTGAGTTCTACACATGTCAGACCTTGTGCTAGGTGATGGAGCCACAGTGATGAATGGGATAGATGCGGAGTCTGCAAGTGGTGCACAGCAAGAGAGGTAATCAGGGGACTCTTTATACATAGTGTAAGTAGAGAAATTCAGAAACACAAAGAGAAGCAAAAATTTGAGCAGAGTTTGCAGAGGAGACTGTTCAGGTTCATAGCTATTCAGGTTCCAGGTCCATCTTACCATCTTTGCATCCATGGTTCAGTAGCAGAGTCCTTGGGGGTGCCTCACTGATCTCTGCTGCCTTACAGTTTATGAACTACAACAGTATCACCCAAGGACATTGAGGGGGCTTTATTGCAGTGCTACATAGAGTTGCTAAAATGTAAACTGTGTAAGATAAGTGTTAATATATAAAATTATTTATGTTTGCAATAAAAATGTCCCAAACTTTGCATCCTTTAAAACGTGATTGGAGAAGTTGTTCATGCAGTTAAATTATATTGAGATTTCTCTTTTACTTGGAGTCTATTGGAGTAGGACAGAAATTGGACAGGAGAATTCCCAGGCTCTTTGCAGGATGAGTTGGAGAAACATGGAGAACCACCGAGAGAACAGGCAGCACTGTGGCATACAAGAAACAAAGCAGGTAGGGAGGTAGGATGGGTACTATATTTGGTTCATGTGAACATTAACCCACTCATAATTCTTGAACAATTAATGGATATTGATTAATAATTCTCAGCAGTTCTATCCCCCAGGAAAAATCAAAATAGTTGTTTTACATCCTATTAACCTATAACAGTTTTAGAACTTGGGATCCATTATGCTACTGCTGGTAATTGCATAGTGAGCATGCTGTAGATTTTCACTCGGCACTTCCCAGCCTAACTGGATCTGCTCAACTCAAGGGGAAAGACAAGGATTTCTTCTTTTAAAACTCATCATTTTCTATTTCTGAGTTATTTGTGCACTATTTAATATTCTGTTTGAAGGTGTGTAGAATCTGGGCCTCATCTGTAGGAATTTAATCAATAATTTCATTGCTATCTGTCTAGTGAGCTCCACCATGGTCTTTTTATCTGAAGGACAGTTGCAAAATGCTTGTTTATTGGAATAGTAGGAAAACAATGCATGTTGTATGGTTCAGTTGTGACTAAATTCATGGGAAGTGAACAATATGCTTTTTATTTTATTTTATTTTTTTTGGGGGGTGAGTACCAAGGATTGAACTCAGGGACACTCAACTGCTGAGCCACATCCCAGCCCTATTTTGTATTTAAATAAAATACTCACTGAGTTGCTTAGCAACTCGCTTTTGCTGAGGCTGACTTTGAATGAGATCCTCCCCTGCCTCAGCCTCCCGAGCTGCTGGGATTACAGGTGTGCACTACTGCCCCCGGCTATAATATGCTTTTTAAAAACAGCTTTCTTAAATATGATTTAAATACCATGAAGTTTATCCATTTATGAATCAACCTCACCTTATTTAATTCCAGAATATTTTTATCACACCAAAAAGAAACCTGATACCTGTTTGCAGTCATTCCTCCCTTTTACCTCCCCCAGCCTCTGGCAACCACTAATCTACTTTCTGTCAGTCTCTATGTATTTCCCTATTCTGGACATTACATATACATGGAATCTAATATGTAACCTTTTTTTTTCTTTTATTGATTTTATTTTTTTATAGATACAAGACAGCAGTGGAATGCATTACAATTCTTATTACACATATGGAGCACAATTTTTCATATCTCTGAATATAAACTGTGTCCATGCCATTTTATGCCTTTATATATGTACTTTTTTTGCATTACAATTCTTAATACACATATATACCACAATTTTTCATATCTCTAATATGTGACCTTTTACAATTATTGTCTTTTCTTTGGAATAAATCAAGGCTCATTGATGGTATTTGGTTTGATTTTACTTTTTGACTCTTAAGAATGATATTGTTATAAAAATTCATTCATGGGCAAGTTTTTGGGCATACATATGTTTTCAGTTCTCTTGGGCACATCCCTATGAATGGAATTACTGGGTCTTATAGTAACTGTTTAATATTTTGAGGAAATACCAAATTACATCCCCACCACCAAAGTGAGAGGTTTCTGGTTTCTCCATATCCCTGCCAACACTTGTAGTTATTTGGAACAATACTGCATTATATCAAACTCTTAATTATTCAGGAGATGGTTATCTGTAAGTTGAGTTTTCTAGTAGGGTTTTTGTTTCTCTTATCTCCCAAGATTCTGATTTGTTGGTTTCACTTTAATATCTAGTTTCACTTCCTTGGAGAGAGGAGGCTGGGGAGAACTTAAATTGGTTAATGTAGCTACATATTAACACCTGTTAACAAGTTGGCTAGGAAGGCTTAAGAGGGAAAGGCTGAATTTATTAGCTTATGTGATGTTTTGGATTAATGGCAAGTGGACCTGTTAGAACTGAAGATAGTCTTGGCTTTCTTTCATGATATTTAATATATTTTGTGTTTTTGTTTATTAAAAAAACTAAAGTTTATGTAAATATGTTCCATATTATCTGGATGACCACCATATATGGACAGCTATAAATTTTTAGTGACTTTTCTGTTGAGTTTAATATCTTGATGCTAAGAAATTCAACTAATGTGACAATAACTAACTTAATGCAAAGTTTTCAGAACATCTTAGGGGATCTGGTATAATTTTTCTAAGAGCTTCATATATGACTCAAAAAAATTTTTTTTTCTGACTCTGGTTTGGTGAGGAATATCAGTCAGTATTCACAATGAGTGACCTTTTCCCACAAAGCGATTATCATTGTAAGAAAGTGGGCAGGTTCCCAGGGGCTAGAGACTTAGCATGAAGTGGTCTGTCACAAGTCAATATTGCTTTCAGTATCACACTCAATTTTTTAAATTTCACATGAATTTATAGTGTTTCATAAACTCTATTCATATGAATATTAATATTTTAATATTAAACTCTTAAATTGTATTAAAAAATAGCCACGCTTTCCTCTGGCACACTGAAAACTGTTCTAATTCATGTGGAATAGATTTTTACTATCCTTTTCACACCATCCATTCATCCAATAATTGTTTATTGATCCCTGCACTGGGGATATAAAAAATACAAGGATATTGTCCATTCTTTTTAAGATTGTACAAAGTACATGAGGAAACAGTATGAAGTTATGATATAAGAAATCAAGCGCAAATGAAATATGAAATGAAAGACTCAAGGATGCTTTGGAAGAGATGTGAGGGCAGGATGGTTTATTATTGGTGAATCAGTTATTGAAGATGACAGCTTCACAGCTAGAAGGACCTGAGTTTATGATCCATTTCTTAACACTCATTGTATGACTTCAGCCAAGGTACCCATTTACCCTTTCTGAGCATCCCTAAGGGATCATGCTTGGTAAGTTCATATTGGTAACTTCAAGAACTAGATGAATGGGCTGGCGATGTGGCTCAAGTGGTAGTGCGCTCACCTGGCATGTGTGGGGTGCTGGGTTCTATCTTCAGCACCACATAAAAATAAAATAAAGATGTTGTGTCCACCGAAAACTAAAAAATAAATATTAAAAATTTCTCTTTCTCTCTCTCTCTCTTTAAAAAAAAAATGAAAGAACTAGATTGCCGGTTTCTGTTCTTGAGACTAAAAGGCTCAGGGGTCACTCTAGTTAAACTGGGCTAACTGGGCTGCACGAAATAACCACACAAGAGACACAAATACCTTTTTCTTTGGGGTGCTGTGACGGCTCCTCTGACCTTAAGGGTCTGCAGAAAGAGAGAGAGTGAGAGCACGCGCTGACCCCTTTTATTGAGGAGAAGCTATTCAAATGAGGCAAGGGGTCAGGTTTCAGGGGGCTGAGTCTATCTTCATGATATCCACTGTTTGCAGGTTGACTGACACCTGGGTAGGCCACAAGAGGAGGGGACACACACATGGCACTTCCATGGAAGATTCTATCCTAAACAGGGCAAGGGGTTAGATTACAAAGGAATAGGTGAGCATAGCTCCATGCATGGGGCTGTAGCAAGACACACCCATTTCTGTGACTGAGCGCCTCAGCACCCAGCTGGGGAGTGTAACTCAATCACCCGTAAGGTTGGCCTCCCACACTAGATGAGTTTTGAAAGGCAGTGTAGTGTGGTAGAGAAGAAATCAAATTGTTATCCCATGGCTGTTCAACTGAAACCCACTTTGTATGGCCTTGGGCCACTCTACAAATGTCTATGACTCAGTGACCTTGTATGTACAAGAAAGATTATTGATGTTGCAGTTGGAGAGACAGAATAATTAGTCCCTTCCAGGTCTTTTTACATGTGTACCATTTGATATGGAATCTGGAGAATGAGTAGAGCAAAGAGAACATAATATAAGCTGTAGAAATAATAAATAAATAGGTCCATGTAGAAAATCAAAAGAGAAAAGAGAAAACACACTTAGTGGGTGGAAAAATAGAGATAAAGAGAAAAGAGACTTTTGAAATAGGTTATGTTTTTAGAGCTTCATGGAAAGATTGCACTTCATTTAAAAGTAATTTTGATAGAAGGAAGACCAATAGAAGAGAGAAAGGGGACGGGGGGGAGGGGGGAGGAAGAGGGGAGGTATTAGGTAACAGAATTAACGCAGTTTTGTCATTCTGTTTTATGCATGTGTCAATATGTAACTGTGAATCCCACTATTATGTATGACTATAATACACCAGTTTAAAAAATCACCAGTTTTAGTTGAGTATAGATAACACCTCTGATGGGTGTCCTAACAGTTCCTGTTTGATGATGTATTACTTCCTACCTCCAGTCCCCTTTTCGTAGGCCTTAGCCCACATATATTCCCAAGGTAGTCCGTAGATGTTTCTAAACCCTATTGTCAGGGAGGCTGGGTTTGAGACTTGCTCTTCAATTTGTTGTCTTGTGAATAAAGTCTTTCAAGAAATTCTTCATTTTAGTGATCAGTATATTGCATGGTGGACAAAATGGGCCTATTTCGACAAAATGATTAACAAACAAGCCTCAGGAATAATATGCAGTTCTTGGAACAGTGTTTAATTCCTTAGAAAATGCCCTAGTTTGATCACACCATATTAATGTGGTTCATTTCCTGGTTGTGAAGTTATGGGCAATTTTTGCTTTCTTATAGGTTTTATGTAATATATGTTTGGTCATATTGGTTAAAATATCTCTAGAAAGATCTGCATGGAGCTGGTTGCATTGGGCAACTCTAGACTGCTGGCTGGGGTCAGGGTCAGAGTGAGACTGGGTCCTGTGTACTCTTTTCCAGTTTTGCATTTTGAATCAAGTGAAAGTATTAGCTTTATTTAAAAAAAAAAAAAACAGTTTAGGGATGGGGTTATGGCTCAGTAGTAGATCGCTCACCTGGCACATGTGAGGGCCCTGGGTTCGATCCTCAGCACGACATAAAAATAAAATAAAGATATTGTATTCATCTACAACTAAAAAAATAAAATATTAAAGAAAACAGTTTAAATTAAAAATTGGCAGCATAAAGAGAACAATTTTGGTTCTTTTGTCTATTTGTTCATGTACACAAGTGGCTGGTACGATATCTCAGGCTTAACGTTCAATACATATTTTACTTTTCTGAAAAAAAATAGCAGATGAGTAGTATATTTCAAGAGAAAATGATTAGCATGATTTTTAAATTAGACTAGAAGTGAATTGACTAAAAAGAAATAACCCATTTGAGGAAAAATAAAGGATGAGAAAGTTTGAAATGAGCAACCAGCTTCTAACTTGAAGGTGAGGAGCGATTTCAAGTATATTGGGAAAGCAGAACTTAGTTCTTTGAAAACTAGCTTTATGGCAAAACTTTTGTTTCAGTTTTTTTCTCACTAGTCTGTAGAAAAGACTTATTTTAGGAATGTTTTTGTTCTTTAAGTCCTTCACAGGTGCTATAATATCTGTAATATTTGTCTGATAAAGTAGTTAACAGCATAAAATAATAGTGACATAAGATTTTTGCCATCATATAGACTTGATGGGAAAAGTGAACGAGTCAATACTGATTAAGTATAGAATAAGCATATCAGAGTGGAACTATCAAAATGTGAAAACATGACTCTTTTTTAAGTGTACCATGAACACATGTCAAAAATCTACTTAGCTCTTTAATGAGGGAATCTGCAAAATGTTGCAGCTGGCTTAAAAATTATTGAGGATATTTATATATGCTGTTGGGAAAGACACACTGAAAGATTTGCTAAGTTAGAAACAAAACTAGTTAATGTTCTATAGTGCAGTAAAACCATTACTTCTTCAGTGATTTTTTTTTTATGAAAGGTGGAAATTAGTTGCGTCATTGCTGGACAAGAAGAAAAAAATAATCTACAAATTAACCTGTAACTTAACTAATCAGTAGTAAATAACAAGTTACAACAACATCCAACTTCTTAGAGAATGAAATAATCTTTGGGTAGATCTATTAGATCAGCTCTGGCATGGTTTTGAAACGTCTTCTGGACATCTTTGCCTTATTTCCATGTTCTGGCTAATTTTAAAAGTATATTTTAGGATATTAGAGAGGGACCATTAATACCAACAGAATTGTTGGGCTACCTTGGTCTTTCCATTGTGCGCCTCAGGTCTTCTAAGTGGGCATGGAGTTTCCTGGAGACAGATTTTTCCCCCCCAGACTTGTGCAGCCAGCCCTCCATAATGGTGAGAATCATATCCTTAAATTCAACCAACTGTGCTGCAAATTTGGGAAAAAATTTGTCAGTATTGAGCACAAATAGACATTCTTTATTGTCATTTATTCCTTAAAAAATGTGGCATAATCGCTATTTACATGGCATTTACATTACATTAAGTGTTATTGTGAATAATCCAGAGATGGTTTAAAGTATTCAGGAGGAACATTTACAGTATACCTTATAAAGGACTTGAGTATCCTTGGATTTTGGTATCCATGGGCAGGTGGGTAGGGAGGGGATCCTAGAACTAATCTCCTGCAGATACCCAAGTGGTAGAGTGCCTTCCTAGCTTGTGAAAGGCCCCGGGTTTGAACTCTAGTGCTGGGGAAAAACAAACACCCTCCCCCCAAAAAAGCCCACAAACAAGAAGAGCAGCTGTTATTCTTATAGCTCCTCACTTTCCCACTCTCCCTCTCCTGTTGCCTCATTTTTTTTTTTTTCTAAATTCACTGGACTAAATAGCAATCCTTACTATTTTCCCCTCACTCTCATACAAACACAAACTCATAGGAAGTCACTTTATAATAAAGCAGAAAGCCCATTTCAGATACAAATTGCTTCTCTGAATGTCTCAGAAATGAGAAAAAAGAAGTCCAGAGATTTCTGAAACACCTTTCCATTAAATCCTTCAGACCTAGTTAACACAATTCACGTATGTGGCAAAGGCCTTGTTGAGTTTGGTTTGGGGTTACTCTAGAGGTATTCTTCTTTTTCATTCTGCTGGCAGTTCATATCACTTTCCTTAGTGAGTATCAATTGGAATTTAAAGCTGGGTGTATGGTCAAGCAAGGAGGTAATTTTTGTTTTATAGTCTCTCTTTCTTGTCCTTGTTCTGCAAAACCTGGATATTGTGTGAGCCTGTCTCATGTGTTGTCATTAGGATGCGGGAAGTTCAACAAGTGAGGTGAGTACCAGCAATAGCAGATTGTCAAATAATGATTAGATGGCACCTCCTACTAAAGTGGAGAAGAATCTTTTCTGCTTCTGATATAAGGATTTAAAAATATGTTGTATGT
Source organism: Urocitellus parryii (assembly GCF_045843805.1). Classification (NCBI taxonomy): domain Eukaryota; kingdom Metazoa; phylum Chordata; class Mammalia; order Rodentia; family Sciuridae; genus Urocitellus; species Urocitellus parryii. Next base: position 83,292,060 of record NC_135532.1, on the reverse strand, counting down.
TCTGAGAACCATAAAATCTTAACTCAGAGAAACTTGCATTCAAAATACAGAGGAAACTTCAGAGGTTTTGAATCCAGTCCCCATCCCATCTGCAATCTATGACCCCATTCTCTGAGCCCTTGTGGGGGTGGAGGTGGGGGTGGGGATGGAGAGCCGGAACTTGCTAGACAGTATGTTGTTTGTGAACAACTTTGATTCTTAGTGGATCCTCTGCCACAGGATGAAAAAGTCTCATCTTGCATATTGATCTACCAGAGAGTGTCCATCTGAGTAAATGTCTAATCTTTCTTCCAAAGGAAAATTATTGTCATCTTCCTTGGAAGCTGTGTTTTTAAAGTTGGCTGCCTCAGAATCCTTCTACTGTATGCAAAAGGATATGGGTGGCAAAAGCAAACCAGTATGCACTTTGTGGTCCTTGGAACTGAATAATGCACATTAGTATATTCAGTGTGTGAATTTGAAGAGGGATGGGAAAGACTTGCCTTTTTTTTTTTTCAGTATTTTTTTAGTTGTCAATGAACCTTTATTTGATTTATTTATATGCGGTGCTGAGAATCAAACCTAGTAACTCACACATGCTAGGCAAGTGCTCTGCCACTGAGCTATAATCCTAGCCCCAAGACTTGCCTCCTTTGATCTCAGTTCTGCTTCTGTTGTTTGCCTGGACTAAGAATTCATTGGAATTTTCAATAGGTACATGATAATATCAGATCACATTGGCCATCCAGGTCACCATATTTTGGGGTTCTTTTTCACATGAATTGCTTTCATGTCAAGCATTCCCATGATGGCCATGTATGGGTAATTTTTAGCCTAATCTTTTAACCTTAGCTATGAATACTTAATTATAACAACAGACAACACTTTTAATAACAATATTTGCCTTATCAGTGTGAAAGAACAGGATGGTGGTTAAGGGCTTAGACCTGGAATCAGCATATGAGTTGAAATCCCATTTCCTTTGCTTATTAATATGTGGCCTTAAAATGACATGATGATGCCTGTAAAATTCTTTCCATGGCTCCTGGCAAATGGTAAATAATCAACAGAGAGAGCTGTGCTGTTATTTTCTTTGCCAGACTGTACTAGAGCTCTTCAATAGGCATTTTCTTATTTAACCCAACTACAGCTTGATGAATACTATTGTTATATTCCTCCTTTGTTTAAATGTGGGAATGGAAGGACAGAGTACTTATGCAACTTGTTGAGCAATATGGGGTTACTGAGTGGTGTGGCAGGAATTTGAATACAAGTCTCTCTGATGCTGAATGATCTGACCCATCTTTAACATTTGTTTGTCTTTTAAAAGACAAATTTTACTAAGTATATAATTCATGCAAAGAATGTAACGTGTAAGGGCAGAGATTAATAAACACTTTGTATGCACTACAGAAGCTGAAATATAAAATGCCATTGTTTTTTAATGTCCCAACTTGTCCTCAACCTTCTCTAAACCAAGAGGTAAACAGTCATTCTGATTTTGAGAATTGTTACACCCTAACTCTTCTTTATTGGTTTTCCACATATAAATATACTCCTATATAATGTTTTCTTTATGCAACTATTTATTAGAACAAACATAAGGCCATAAAGCATAAGTTATAAATATAAATACAAGCAACTTCATTTTATTTTTTTCCCTTGTGGTCTTCTTAAATTACCTATGTGTTTAGTTCTCCTATTCTGAATGAAAACTCAAGCAGGCCCTATGATTCTTGTGGTCACTTTTGGATCATAAAAATCTTAGTCACTTCAAGTTAAAAAAAAAAAAAACCAGAAAACACTCATTTCTGCAATTAAAATGTTCAATTTTGTGTAACAATCAAAGCGATAATCTTGTTTTAAAATCATGTCTTTAATATTAACAGGGCATGTCTTATCTTCTTTTTCTTTTTTTCCTCTCTCAGAAGTATTATTGGTATTCCAAGCCTTCTGTTCTTCCACATCAAATTTAAATTTAATGAAAGTCACATATACACACTAATGCACACGCAGGACTTAAGAGTTGGATTGGAGATACCATTGTCTCTCAGTATCTATGGGGAATTGGTTTCAGGATCCCTCCATAATGGATGCCAGAATCTATGGATGCTCAAGTGCCTCTCTTTTTTAAAAATTTTGTTGTTGACATGATAGTCAAGTCTCTTATATAAAATGATATAATATTTACATAGAAACTACACAGTACTCCTGCAGACTGACTTTCATGCCTCCCTCCTGCCCTCCCTCCCTTCATTCCACCCACCTACCCTCCCTCCCTTCCTCCCTCCCGCTGGGGGATCAAACCCAGGGCCTTAAGCATGAGAGGCAAGCACTATACCATTGAGCTATAATTCCAAGCCCTCCCATATACTTTAAACCATCTCTACATTATATACCTGATACAACATGCCTGCTATATAAATAGTTGTATTGTTTAAGGAATGATGATGGGGAAGAAAGTCCGTATATATTTAGTACAGATTTATTTTGTTCTGATTGTTTTTGATCTGTGGTTGGTTGCATTTGTGGAAGCGGTACCATAGATACGGAGTGCCAGCTGTATTTTTGAGTCTTGATGGTGTTAGTTTTTCATCTGTCTTAGTACAGTTAATATGCTTATTAACCCAAGGAGTAAATTTCTGAGAATTTCCCTAGACAAGCTGGGACTCTCTGTGCTTTGTACAAAGTTCTAGATGGCCTGAAATTGCCACTCACTCATTAGCTGCTTGGTATTTAAATTAATAATCAGTATTTTTTAAGAACAGTTTTAGGTTTACAGAAAAAATTGGTCACAAAGTACAGTTCCCAGTGCTCTCTTTCCCTTGCACACATAGATTTCCCTATTGTGAACATCTTTTGAGTCAGTGTTAATAACATTGTTAACTAAAGTCCATAGTTGACATGAGGGTTCACTCTTGGTGTTGTTCATTCTGTGGATTTTGACACATATCTCCCATTACATTATCATATAGTATTTTCACCCCCCATCCTCAATACTTTGCCTATTCATCCCTCCCTGCTTTCAACCTCTGACACCACTGATTTTCTGTTCTCTCCATAGTTTTATGATTTTCAGAATGTCACCTAATTGGAATTATAGGATATGGGTTTTTTCAGACCCCCCCCCCCATTTAGCAGAATGCATTTAAGTTTCCTCCTTGTCTTTCTGTGGCTTGATGGCTTATTTATCTTAGCACTGAATAATATTCCGCTGTCTGGATGTACTATGGTTATCCATTTACCCTCTGGGGGACATCTAAGTGTGGACATCTGGTGGCTTCTACTAAGAGCAGGAAAATGAGGATAGGTAGCATTTTCAAGTTAGTTGTAAATGGCCCACAGAAAGGAGAAGAAGCCTGAGAAAGGAAAAGAGGGGAATAAAGGTGGGCATGAGGTGATAAAAGAGACATTAGATCAGAAGAAACGCACAGAGGCAAAAACAGGAGAATAGGGATTGGGTTTCAAAACCCCAGACAAAATCAAGACTTCAGAAAGTCCCAGCTGGAGGTGCATGTCCGCCTGTGGGCTGTAAGTCAGACTGAGAGGAGGTGGGAAGGCATTCCACTGGGTTCAGTAATGGAATTCAGGACATCTGCCATGCAATTGCTGTGAATGGAATTTCCGCTTTTTACCAATGTTGCATGTGGAGCTAGAAAGGAAGGGCTGGGATGTGGACAGTCATGGATGTGTCCCCTTGGCTAGTGGATAGTCACATCAGCTGGGAGCAAAACGACAACATCAGACTGATGAATTAACTCAGCAAACACACCTATGATGCCCCCCCCGGAGTTCTGCTTGTCACTAGCACAGTGCTGAGGGAGATGCTGTTTTCCAAATCTGAACCACAGTGGTGTACTTGGATGACTCACTTGCCCTGAGAGCCTGGTGTACATATGAGAAACCTGTCTGCCTTCTGGATCAACACTCAGGCTCTATCCAGGAAACTTTTTCTTTTTCAATGAGAGCTCTTTCTGTGGTTCTAATCATTTCAAGTCCAAGGAACGAGGTTTTCTCTCCTGTGTAACTTAAGGTTGTGCCATGGAGGAAAGTTGATGTCAAATGGCAAATTGAAAGCTTCCTTTTAAACTCCCTAAAAAGAATGATAGAAAAAACATCAAGAGAGAATAAGACCTTTTTTAGAGCTCACTGGTGATAAAGATAGCAGAGTTGTACAGTATGCTACAGAGTTTTTGAGGTGTTCTGAAAATACTGAGGCAAAACAAGTTTGGCTTTTCTTCTTCCAGGCTCACCACATAGATCACTTTCAGGACCCCCAAATCTGGGGATTTCTCCCCACCAGGAGGCAAGCCATCTGTTTTATAGAGGCGCTCTCATTCTGTTCAAGTCTGATACTATTTGCCTGGAGGTAGCACCACATCCCACAGGTTGAGGGTCAGATCTACCATACTTTCCCATTTCAAACCCAATTTTAGTCCAGTCCTCCAGAAGGTCTGGAGCTACAGATTGGGATTCCTGTGTCCTTTTCAGGCTTTGCAATTTTGCTACAGCATCTCATAAGAATTCAGGGAAACACTTCTATTTACCAGTTTATTATGAAGAATAGTTTAGAGGATATAAATAAAGAGGCAGATAAAGAGACATATAAGGAGAGGATCAGATGGGTCCTGAGCTCAGGAGTCTCCAGCTCATCCCCGCGGCATTGGGTGTGCCACACTCCTATATTATGGGTGAGTTCTCATTCACCTTCCTGAAAGCCTCCATCAGTTCAGCTGTCCAGCAGCTCTCTGAACCCTGTCCTTTGGAGTTTTAATGGAGACTTCATCACATAATCATGACTAAAGCATGGGCAATGATGGAGAAATGTGACTGAACAAAAAGGATATGATTTAATGTTCATAGACTTGAGTGGGGAACCCAACCAGGCTTGTCGAGATTCTTCTTGGCCTCTCTGTGCAGCATTCTTCTGAATATGAGACAGGAGACCTTCTGAGAAGGAATTCTTACCATCTACTGTCAGACAAGGCAAGGTAGAGAATTTCTTTGTGACCAGCTTCAGGATGGAAAGGTGGGGTTAAGGAATAATGTATGACCTGCTACATCAGTCAGGGTTCTCTAGAGGAACAGAACCAGTGGTATGGTTTGTATGTGAGGTGTCCCCCAAAACTCATATGTGACACAATGCAAGAAATTTTAGAGATGAAATAATTTGGTTATGAGATCCTTGACCTAATCAATGCATTAACCCACTGAAATTAATTAACTGACTAGTAACTGGCAGGTAGTAGTGGCTGGAGGAGGTACCTTACTGGAGGCTTGCCTTTAGGGTATATAATTTGTTGCTGGTGAGCAGAGTTCTCTCTCACTGCTTCCTGTTTCCTAAGTCCTGAGCTACTTTTCTCCACCACATGCTTCCGCCATGATGTTCCGCCTCCTCTTGGGCCCAGAGCAATGGAGTTGGCTGTTTATAGACTGAGACTTCTGAAATTTTGAATCCAAATAAACGTTTCTTCCTCCACAATCATTCTTTTGGTCACAGCAGTGAAAAAGCTGATTCAAACACTGTAGAATATATGATAATTATAAAAGGGGATTTGTTACATTAGCTTACATGATCATAAGCTGGACAGTCTCACAATGTTCTTCTGCACACTTGAAGAGCCAGAGAAACCACTCAGCCCAAGAAACTGAAACCTCAAAACAAGAGGGACTAATGATACATCACCAGTCCAAACCTGAAGGCCTAGAAGCCCTATGGAATTGCTTCTGGGAATCCATGTTGAATGGCTGAAGAAACTGGGGTCTCATGTTCATGGGCGATGTTGGCAACAAAAGACACAACTGCTCAGGAAAAACTGAGCTTGCATGGCTGGCCGGCTGGCTTCCTCATCCTGCTTTTGTTCCATCCAGGTCCCCAACCTATTGGACAGTGCTGCTCACCCACATTCAGCACATTCAGGGTGGGCCTTCGCCCTCAGTTCCATGACTCAATTATCTCTGGAAACAATATCACAGACACACATAGGTGTGCTTTACTAATTTCCTAGGCATCTGTCCATCCAGTCAAGTTGACAATCAAGATTAACCATCACACCTGACTTGGGGAAGAGACATTCTAATTTTGCGGGAGAAAAAGAAGCAGGTAGAGGGAGGGCAGGAGAAGGTCAGAGAGGGCAGTTTTGCTTTCTAATGCTGCTTCTGGGACCTAAAGTGCCCAGTGTTATAACCATTTGGCACTTTTATCATTCTGAAACTGTTTTAGGGACCAAGGACAGAAGACTGAATGCTTTAGCCTTATTAATCTATAGTCACTTAGAAAATGACAAGGACTATTATGGGAGTTATGAGCCAAGAACCAAAAAAAAAAAAATTCATGTAATAGCATCACAGCTATGGATTTGGGAAATATTAGATTGTGACTCTTCTGCAGAAATCTGTTACTTGTGTACTTAAAAACATGTTTTCCCTTGAATTATGTGATCTGTTGTCTAAATCCTCATAATGTTTATCAGACTACTAATATGGTCATTATGATTAAGACTTAGTTTTTAATTTTTAACAGTTTAATGAGATGTAGTTTATATACCATGAAATTTACTCACTTTAATTATACAATTCAGTGATTTTCAGGACTTTTCAGAGGTGTGCAATCATCCCTATAATCTAATTTGAGAATGTTTCCATCATTCCCCCCCTAAAAAGACTGTGTCCATTTATATTTTTTGCCTGATTCCTCCTTCATCCCCAAACAGCCTCTAATCTGCTTTGTATCTCTGGGGACATGCTCTTTTTGTACATCTCAGTGTGTCTGGAATCATATGGCATGGGAGTCTTCATTCTTTCTCTTATTAGCCCAAAGCTTTTGAAGTTCATCCATGTCATGGCTGTATTTAATTTTATACAATAATAATAAGTTGTGTTTAAGAGAATTATTTTTTTTAATTCAGAAAGGTGTTAATCACCTCATTCCATAGCAGAGTTTCTTCTACCCTTGAACCCCCAAACCCACATTTGTTCACAGAGCTGTGCAACCACACTGAATAGGTAGCCTAGGAACTGTAGCTGTTCTCTTTTGTCATGGGGGTATTGGGAATTGAACCCAGGGGCCTTTGACCACTGAGCCATATCTCCAGGCTCCCCTGATCTTTTTGAGATAGAATCCAGCTGCTTTGCTTAGAGCCTTGCTAGGTTGCTGAGGCTGGCTTTGAACTTATGATCCTCCTGCCTCATCCTTCAGAGTTGCTGGGATTATACTGCCTGGCCAGGAATAGTAACTATTCTGCCCATCAACATCAAGGGCAGTTGGGGTCCTGTTTGAATGACACACTCTTGAACCTTACCTGTGGTCAAGTGCAGGGCTCGAGTTTCCTGGTCCATGAGCAGGTCAGACACCCAGCACTGGCCTCAGTTCCCATTTTTTATTTTCACTTGTACTTTAAGATACAATATTAGAGAGCTCATGTGACTTTTTTTTAATCTGTAAATTGTGGAAGAAAATTAGAATAAAGGTTTAAAAACTGAAGGGAGTAGGAGGAAGGAATCTTGCAAAAATAATAGATAATAGATCCAGCATTCTGAAGTTAGAAGAAAGAACCATCTCATTAGGCAAGGTTCTTCTTTTGTCCTTCATCTCTTTTTACATTTCTTATTTGAGGTAAGAAATTTCCATTAAGCAAAGGTAGCCAAGCACTCCTTGGAGCTTAGAATAATGTGATGTGCACCATTTATTTTGTGTAATAAAAATGTTACAAAGCCCAAGCATTTCACTCACCTGCCCCATTGAGGGGTAAAAGTAGTTGCGAAGAAATAGTAAAATGCATCCTAGGAAGCGATTCAGAGCTCCCAGGTTTATGGTGGGTTTTTTTTGTTGTCAAGATTTCTGAAGTTTGAAATTAAGTTTGCCTCTTTTTCCACATCTCCTCCCCCAAATCATAAAGGAACATTATGCAGAGGACATGACATAAATTAGCAGCAGGGTAATTATACTGATAAATACAGCATTTCAGCGTCTACACATCTCTTTTCCAGAATCCAAAGGGACCTTGAAAAGCTAGTACATTTTATAAAGTCTGTTTTGGTGACTGGCTAGTTGGTCAAGTGTCTGATCAAGGAAAAGGGCAGAAGTCTTGTGACCTTTCACATTTTTTTTTTTTAAGTTTGCTCTTGAGGGTTGACATGATTTGTAGTTCTCACTGCGCAGTGTCTAGGTGTCCAGTTGCATGTGTGTATTCTGGAGAACGTGACTTAAGTAATAGGGCCTTGCAGTCATTTCGTGGCTGATTCTTGAAGGCAAAAAGTATGATAGGGTATTTTGGGGGGGCTTAACTTCTTTGGGCCTTCCAGTTCTCAAACATGTTCTTTTTTTTTCTTATTGGTATATGGAGAAAACACTGGATGTCATTTTTTTTTTAACATTGTAAAGTTCAGAAAATTTGGAAGAATTTTTGTAGCCTCCCACAGAATGATGAGTTTACTTTGTAGACATTCAAACTTACTGTTTACAAAGAGGCTCTGGAAGTTACATCAAATATTTATCAAGCTGCTATTAGGTGCCAAACCCTGTGCTATATATATGTATGCTGTGACTAAGGATGACTAAGACAGGTCCTGTCTTTATGGAGTTTGTTTGGATCAGTCATGAAAAAGAGTAACTCGCCCCCACCCTCACTGCCCCCATACTGAATCCAGGGATGCTCTATGACAGAGCTACATCCCTAACTCTTTTTTTTCTTTTTTCTTTTGAGACAGAGTCTTGCTAAATTGCCAGGCTGGCCTTGAAATTACAGTTTTCCCAAGTCCCTGGGATTACAGGATGCACCCCTGTGCCCAGCAAAAACATGACTTTATATCACATGTGTGTGATCCATGGATTGTGGCCCAGCATCATGATTAATACTGGAGTTGTCAATGTCAGGAAGCCATTAGGGGAATTTCACTTCCTGAAGGTTCTCAAACTGAAGCTCATAGACAAGTTGAAATTGCCTATGGGAGATAAGGCAGGAGGCAGATCACAGGGTCTTAAAATAACAATAAGAGATTGACAATAATAAATATTAATAACAATATTCTGTAATAATGTTATAAGAATGCAGTCTGTCTTATCTGTCTTTCTCAAAATATCTTAGTTGCCATCTCAGTTATCAGATAGATTGTTACTGTGACTAACGATGACTAAGACAGGTCCTGTCTATATGGAGTTTGTTTGGATCAGTCACAAAAAAGAGTAACTTGCCCCCACCCTCACTGCCCCAATTTCTTTTTTTTTTCTATTTTTTTTTTTTAAAGGGAGAGAGAGAGAGAGAATTTTAATATTTATTTTTTAGTTTTTGGCGAACACAACATCTTTGTTGGTATGTGGTGCTGAGGCTCGAACCTGGGCCGCACACATGCCAGGCGAGCGTGCTACTGCTTGAGCCACATCCCCAGCCCCCCCAATTTCATTTAATCAAGTAACCCTATTTCATTTAATCATGGCCCCAAAGCACAAGAGCAGTGATGCTGACAATTTGGATGTGCCAAAAAGAAGCCAAAGAGAAGATGTGTTTTCTTTTATATTTTTTAGTTGTAGATAAGCACACAGTATCTTTATTTTTATGTAGTGCTGAGGATTGGACCCAGTGCCTCACACATGTGAGGAAGGTGCTTTACCACTGAGTTACAGCCCCAGCCCAGAAGATGTGTTTTCTTTAAGTGAAAAGGTGAAAGTCTTCTGCTTATTTAATAAGGAAAAAAAGAAAAATCATATTCTGAGTTAAAAAGAAATCATATGCTCTATGGTAAGAGTGAACCTTCAATCTGTGAAATTGGGAAGATGGAAGAAATTCATGTTGTGTTTGGTGCCTAATTGACTGCAGACTACTGAAAATAGAAAATGAAACCTCAGAATAAGTAGTGGGGAAAGCTGACTATTGTAGCCTGTCCGTCTGTCTGTCTGACACACTCCTTATCACTGTCTATCCATCACATCTATCTTTCTCAGTCTCTGTCTATTCATCCATCTCCCCATTCTCCCTCCCCTCACTCTCTGTCTACCTGTCTATCCATATATGAAATCTATTGTTATCAGGAGTCATGCAGAGGAGAAGTCTGATCAGCACTGCCGGGTAGGGAGCTGTGAAAGAACTTTCAGCAGAAAAGTGACACGCCTTGTTCTTGTCAAAATTGGCACAACAATTTGATTCTGAAATTGCTTTGTTGGCAGGCTGTAGGAAGGCAGTTAATTCCATGTGAGGCTCAAAGTTGCTGAATGTGTTCAGAATCAAGCACCTGGTGGCCTCCCAGATTAGTGAGGGAACTGGGAAGGGTAACTTGATTCCAATGGTTACTGTAATTGGAGCATCCATTGTCAAACAGGCTGATTGACCTGTGCTCCGGATTCCTTTGGAATGGTGGTTCCCATTCCAGATCACCTGGTTGTGGAATCAAATACAGAATATGGAATGTGCCCCAGGAATTTTGAAGTTAAAGAGTATATAATTTCATTGTCTTCCCTTATTGCTGGAGTTCTAGGGAATGAATGTAGGTGGAGCCCAAGTCTCAGCCATCACAGCCATCATCCCTTCTCCTCTTGATGTTCATATTGACTTCTCCCCAGCTGGTTGGCTAGTCATGCAGGTGTGGAATTCCTGTGTGTGTGTGTGTGTGTGTGTGTGTGGTGTGTGTGTGTGTGAGAGAGAGAGAGAGGGCTTTTTGACTGATTTTAGCTGCCATAGGTGTAGCCCAACTTTAAGTCTTTGACAGAGCTTCTTTTTTTTTTTTTTTTTTTAAAGAGAGAGAGAGAGAGGTAGGGGGGAGGAGAGGAGAGAAGAGAGATAATTTTAATATTTATTCATTTATTTTTTAGTTCTCGGCGGACACAACATCTTTGTTGGTATGTGGTGCTGAGGATCGAACCCGGGCCGCATGCATGCAAGGCGAGCGCGCGACCACTTGAGCCACATCCCCAGCCTCCAGAGCTTCTTTATCACAAGAAATACCTCACATTTCCATTTATTAACTAGTTTTTTAAAGTAATTTTTGAAGTATTTATTTTTTAGTTGTAGTTGGACACAATACCTTTATTTTATTTATTTATTTTTATGTGGTGCTGAGGATGGAACCCAGGGCCTCACACATGCTAGGTGAGTGCTCTACTGCTGAGCCACAACCCCAGCCCCTTAACTAGTTTTACTCAGCTGTCTGGAAAAGGTTGTTTGTAAGTATAAAGAGAAAGGAGAAAATTAAGAAAAACTTCAACTTCTTCAGAAATTATTGTGCTTGGTTTAATTTAAAGTCATTAGTCACTCCATTATTGAGGACTGGATGCCCAGACTTTTCTTTTTTTAACCTGAAGTTTTCCAAAATTATGTGGACAATGCAAGGGTCCTGGAAAATAGAGATGGCTAACTATGATTTTGTTGTCATCATCTCCTGGAAAAAGATCCCTGGTGGTGGTGGCTTCCCAGGCCTTGACACTATGGTAAACTCTTGGCACAGGAGTGGAGTCTGTCATGACAGGTACTTAGGAACAAGCTGTGTGAGGAATTTAATTTGAAAGTGAAATCTTATCTTAAGCCTCTGCTAGGCTTTCAGTTGTCTTTGCTGAACTGAGGTGTAAGACTTTAACTTCATTTCATTTTTAATTTTCAAGTGTCAGTGTTTTTGATGAAAGTAGATTGCTATACTTATGGTAGTATGGGGTGGGGGAATTAGAAATATAAATTTCTTGCCAAAGGTTATTTGATAAAGTTAAAAGAGGCTTTCTGGTATATTTGCACCATGTTCTTGGAGTGCCCAGAGCACCTGAATAACCGGTATAAAGACAGGAATCCTGAAGGCTTCCCAGGAAATCCACCCGGTGTGGTTATTAACATTTGAATTCCCTCTCCTAAGTAGTTTGTGTGTATCTGCTGAGGTGTTTCTGGGGCCCCTATACTGGCCTACCCCTTCTGGTTCTGATTATTGTCCAAAGTGACAGGATTACTTTGGATCTGTGTGTGATTGCCAGGCTTTTGGTCTACTCCAGACCCAGAATATATCTTAAGCTACCTCCTGGACATCTTCACTTACATCTTGCAAAGACAGTCTGTTTACCCGACTACCTACCTTCCTGCCTATGTGTCAGTCTATCCATCCATCTATCATTCCATCCATCTAGCTATCTAGATATGTTTGGGATATTTTTTTCTCTTAAAATTTGCCTAGTTTCATTGGGGATAATTGACAAATAAAAATCATATATTCTCAAGACTGGGGTTGTAGTTCAGTGGCAAAGTGCTTTCCTGATATGCACAAGGTCCTGGTTTCTATGCCCTGCAATATATAAACATATGTGCAAAACAATTGTATATATTAAAAGTGAACACCTTATCTTTTGATATAAATACAGATTGACTGATCACTAATTTATGTCAATCAGACATTGACATAAATTTGTCACCTCATAGATACCAATTTTCAGAATATTTAAGATCTTCTCAGCAGATTTCAGGCGTACAGTATAGATTTATTAGCTGTAGTCACCATGCTTACATTAGATCTTTAGAACTTACTCAACTTAAAACAGAAACTGTCCTCTTTGGCCAAGATCTCCATTTCTCTTACCACCCACCCCAGCCCCTCGAAACCATCATTCTACTTACTGTATATGTGTGAGGTCATGTAATATTTTTCTGTGCCTGGCTAATTTCACCTAGCCTAATATCCCCCCACTTCCATCCATGTTGTCACAGATGGCAAGATTTCCAGCAGCTTCTTCTTTTTTTTTTAAACAGCTGAATAACATTCCATTGTACACATATACAATATTTTCTGTATTCATTTGTCTGTTGATGGACACTTCGGTTTCTTCCATATCTTGGCTCTTGTGAATAATGCAATGAACATGATTGTGCAGATGCCTCTTCAACATACTGATTTCATTTCTTTTAAAATATGCCTGATAGTGGGCTTGGTGGATCCTCTGGTAGTATTGTTTTTATTTTTTTGAGGAACCTACATACTCTTTTGCATAATAACTGTACAAGTGTACAACAGTTCCCAGCATTGTGCAAGGGTTTCTATTCTCCATATCCTCACCTGCACTTGTTATCTCTTACCTTTTTGATCATAGCTATTCTAAGGAGTGTGGGGTGATATCTCACTATGGTTTTGATTTGCATTTCTTTGATGTACAGCATTGAAGACCTATCCATATACTTGCTGGCTATTTGCACGTCATCTTTACAAGACTGTTGAATCAGATTCTTTGCTCATTTCATAATGGGTTCATTTGCTTTTATTGTGGATGAATTGTTTGAATTCCTTATAAATTGGGGGCATTAGTCCCCTGTAAAGGATATATAATTTGCAAATATTTTCTCCTATTCCAAAGGTTGCCTTTTTTTTTTTTTTTTTTTTTTTTTTGCTGTACAGGACCTTAGTTGATATATAGTCCCATTTGTTCATTTTTCCTTTTGTTATCTATGCTTTTTATTGCATATCCAAATACTCATTGCCACAACCAGTGTCAAAGACCTTTCTCCCTATATTTTCTTCTAGGAATTTAATGGTTCTGGTTCTTATGCTCAAGTCTTTAATCCATTTTTAGTTGACTTTTGTGTATTTTATAAGATAAGGAACCAGTTTTCTTTTGTGTGTAGATGTGTAGTTATCCCAATACCATTTATTAAAAGAATATCCTTTCCTCATTCTTTGCACCTTACCAAAGATTAGTTGACCATGTATGTTAAGGTGAGTTTCTTGACTCCCTTTTCCTATTTCTTTCTTCAATTTTTATGCCTGTATCATGCTGTTTTGATTACTATAGTTTTATAATATGGTTTGAAATCAACATAACAATATGATATAATCAATATATTATAATGTCTCCAACTTTATTCATTTTTCTTGAGATTGCTTTTTTTTGTCAGTTGGGGGTCTTTTATGGTTCTATATGAAGTTTAGGGTTTTTTTTTTTTCTATTTCTATGATAAATGTTATTGGGGTTTTGCTAGAGATTGCATTGAATCTGTGCTTTGGGTAATCTGGACATTTTGACCATAGTAATAATTATTTTTACTTTTTTATTGATACATTATAGTTGTACATAATGATATAATTTATTGCTGCATATTCATACATACACACAATCTAACAATACAGATTGACTGACATCAGTCTCTAGTATTTCCCCTCTCCTTTCCCACCTTCCTGCCTTTGGTCCTTTTCCTCTACGGATCTCCCTTTGATTTCCATGAGATCTGTTCCCCTTTCTTGTCCTTTTTCTCCTCTAGCTTCCGTATATGAGAGAAAAATGTGTCTGTTGACCTTCTGAGTTGACTTATTTCACTTAACATAAGTTCCATCCATTTTCCTGAAAATGACATAGTATCATTTTTTCTTTATGGCTACATAAAACTCCATTGTGTATATATACCACATTTTTTTAATATACATTGAACATTTGATGGACACCTAGGCTGGTTCTGTAGTTTGGCTGTTGTGAATTTTATGGCTATAAACATGGGTATGCAGTTACCACTGTAGTATGATGACTTTAATGCTTCAGGATAAATATCAAGGAGGGGTATAGCTGAGTCATATGCTAGTTCCATGCCCAGCATTTTGAGGAACCTCTGTACTGATTTCTGTAAGTGGTTCTATTAATCTACAGTTTTACCAATAGTGTAAAAGTGTTCCTTTATCTCTGCATCCTCTCCAGTATTTATTATTGCTTATGTTTTTGATGACTGCTATTCTGACTAGTGTGAGATGAAATCTCAGTGTAGTTTTAATTTTCATTTCCCTAATTGCTAATAATGTTGAACACTTTTTCATGTATTTGTTGGCCATTTGTATTTTGAGAAATATCTTTTAATTCATTATTTATTAATTGGGTCATTTGTTGTTTTGGTGTTAAGTATTTTGAGTTCTTTATGTATATATTCTAGATGTCAATCCCCTATTAGAAGGGTAGATAGCAAAGGTTTTCTCTCATTCTGTAGATACTGTCGTCACGTTCCTAATTGTTTTCTTTGCTGTGCAGAAGCTTTTTTCTTTTTTCTTTTTTTTTTTCATGCTATTGCAAATGAGATTCTTTTTCATTCCTTTTTGGATTGAAAATTTTTCATTTTTAGTGTCTAGAAAATATATAATTATATATTTAATATAATTATATATTTATATATATAATGTACACTAATATATTGAT
Source organism: Urocitellus parryii (assembly GCF_045843805.1). Taxonomy (NCBI): domain Eukaryota; kingdom Metazoa; phylum Chordata; class Mammalia; order Rodentia; family Sciuridae; genus Urocitellus; species Urocitellus parryii. The sequence goes on along the minus strand of NC_135532.1, from coordinate 83,276,951 downwards.
TTTATATTCTCCAATTTAGCTGGCTATTTATGAATACTAACAGTCTTTTGGTAGAGTTTCTAGAGTTTTCTATCTATAAGATTACCGTGTTAGCCAGCTTTCCATTGCTGCGACAAAATACCAGAGAAAATCAACTTAAGAAAGAAATATTTATTTTGGCTCTTGGTTTCAGATGTTTCAGTCCATGGTTACTTGACTGTGGTGAGGAAGAACATCATGTTGGGGAGTGTGTGGTGGAACAAAGGACTAACCTCATAGGGCCTGCGGAGGAAAGAAAAGAAGGTGCTGGAGACAAAGTATTCTCTTCAAGTTCACGCCCCTATGACTGAATTTCCTCCAGCTAGGCCCCATCTCTCAATAGCCTATTAAGTTATGAATCTATAAATTATTAATTGAAGTCAGAGCCCTTGTGATCTAATCACTTCCCAGAGGCCCTCACCTCTGAACACTGCTGTATTGGGGACCGAGTCCCCAACACATACGCTTTTGGGGGGACATTTAAAGACCCAAACCATAACAATCCTGTTCTGCAAACAGTGTACAATTTACTGTCTTTTCTTTTTCTGATCTCTTAATTTCTTTTGCTTGCCTAATTGCTTTGATAGGACTTCCAGTGCTATGTTGAGTAGATGAGGTGAGAATGGGCATCCTATCCTGTTCCTGATCTTAGAGGCAAAGCTTTGAGCTTTTCACCATTGACTATGATGTCGGCTGTGTACATGTCATACGTAGCCTTTACTATGTTGAGAACATTCCTGTGTGTCATATTTATTGAGAGATTTTGTTTTTTTGTTTTGTTTTTTGTTGTTGTTGTTGTTTTTAATCATGAAAGGATGTTAAATTTCAGGAAGAGCTTTTTCTGCATCTATTGTAATCATATGATTTTTATCCTTCATTTTGTTGAGGACTTTTTGCATTTGTACTCATCAAAGGTATTGGCTTGCAGTGTTCTTAAGTAAGGACATTTAAAACTGGTCTCCTCGTCTTCCCTCCCCACCTGCTTTCCTACAGGCCTCTAGTTCTGTAAACTGCATCACAGTTTGACCTAGCTTGATATCTGGAGTCATTACTGTATCCCATCCCCTACCCCTGTCCTAGGGGTCAGACCCGGGGCCTTGCACATGCTAGGCTTTCCTTCATCCCATACACCTGTTTTCAGGCCATTTTTAGTAAGTCCATCCACCACTGTCTGGCAGTGGCAGCACTGAGGCTTTTCTGATGCTTTTCTCAGTCTTGCTGCCTTCTTATCTGCATGGGCCACTTGTGGTCGAAACCTTTGCTGAAAGTTCCTTTGGTCCTTAGAGTGAACCCCAAATCTGTAACACAGCTGTTGAAGACCCAGTCTTTTTCTGCCTGTCCTCCTCCAGCTGGTGCTTCTGTCTCAGGTTCTTAGTACACTCACCATCCATCATCTCTCTGACATTTAGTGTTGAAGTCTCTTCTGGAGACCAGTTCAGGCATCATAACACTGCTCCAACTTATTTAATTATGTCCATCCCAGTTGTCTGAAGCTCTCTGATGACTTATCTGCTTTTCGGTGTTCTTTCCTGAGTGTGTCTACCCTAATTCCACCCAGACAGGAATGTTGCTTGCTTGATTGATTGAACAATGTCTCATATGAGGCTCATTCTTAGGAGAAAACAAAAACCACAGGAAGCTCATTTCAATGGAGAATGACAGTATTCCTTCCTAATTTATATTTGCTCAAATGATGACAGGCTTGCTTGTCTTTGCAGGTGTTTTTATCCACAAGTGGCCCTAGTGCTTATGCAACCACCCCAAGAGCACTGAGGCAGTGATTACTACTAAACCGACAGACTCTGTTACATCAGGACCCTGCGTCCTGGAGGGACTATTGGGACTTAGAGAGTTGGCTGCCATGTCATTATAGTTCTGAAATTATAACTGGAAAAGAAGTGAGCCAGCAGACTTTGACAGACTTGGCTAGGGTGAAACCAGGGTTGTTTTTAAGTGAAAATTGAATATAGTTAAATGGGTTACATTGCAGCACACGCCAGAGCAGTTCCTTTGCCAGGTACTGAAAAATGAAAGACGGGCTTTGTTTGATGTGTGGGCAAGCTGAAATTACAAAGCTTAAACTTGTGGTAAGTATTCTTGTGATGTCACTCCTGTCCCTAAGCACTAAAGTGACTGCCAACATGAGAAACATCAACAAACAGCAACCATACTAGTAAAATTAGAGATATCATGAGTCTAAGGCACATGGTGGGTAGTTTAGAGGAGCCAAATCTCTAACAGGTCTGACCTTCCTAGTGAAGTAGCACATGACAGCAGAGGAAACTATAGCAAATTTACTTCTGTATGCTGGCTGGCTTGGGTTTTCCCCTGTCTCTGCAACATTAAGGACAGATCCCTGGACTGAGAAGCTAGAGGAAGAAGGTGGCTAAGAGGCAGAAGTAAACACTTATATTATGGATTGGGGTGCTGAGGGCAGATGTACAGAGAGGAAGGCCAAAAGATGCTAAAGACCTATTTCAAAAATATTGTGAATGGTCTTTTTTTTACTAGAAAGAGAACACAACTCTGCTTCCCCCCTTTCCCCCCCCCCATTCTGTTACTATATGAACTTCTATACCAAAGACATCAGATTCTTCTTTTCATAGGACTACTATTTGTGTACTTGGGTGTATTGCTAATGAATATTATTAATATAGTGATCCTATTTTCATTAGTAACATAGTTTATTTACATTATGAATTAAGTGGGGGAGAGGTAAAATGAACATTTTATAAGAAAATGTGTCTTCAAGCTTGAGCAAATGATTATAAATAGATATGTTGAATATTAATTGTTCAAAAATTTGAGGCATCTAATATATCACACTTAACAATCAGGCTGGGGGTATAGCTCAATGGTAGAGCACTGGCCTAGCTTGCTTCAGGCCTTGGGCTTGATCCCCAGCCAAGTTTAAAATGTAAAAAAGCAAAAAAGGTCAGAGACATTCTTTAGGAAAGCAGCCACATTCTTCCACTCATGCCTAGAAGCTCATCATGTCACCTGGCTATGACTTTGAACAGGCAGGATGAATATAGGGAGGAGGAGCTGCTTCCCTCTGTGGATCACAAAGCAGGTCCACATTAAAGCAGCAATCTGTCCATGTGGGTGCATTTTCTGCACCCCTATAGGTCATCTGGAATCTGATACTTCTGCCTGAGTCCATATATATATGTATATATTTGTAAGTATATATATATAATAAGCTTAAACCTATTGACTTTCCAACAGTCCAAGACTGAGGGGCCAGTGAGGGCCTTATGCTATGACATATTATGGTAGAGGCATCACATGGTGAGAGAGATTGAGAGGAGACAGCACATGTGTGCAAGAGGAGGCTGAACTTTACACTTGCAATAACGATGTCATCCATTCATGTGGGTGGATCTCTCGGGGTCTAATTTCCTCTCCAGTGCCTCACCTCTGAACACTTCTTAATGCCGTGCCAGCTTCAACATGAGGGTTGGATGAGACATTGCAATGACAGCAGTTGCAGATGTTGTTGATCCTTTTGCAGTGAGGCCTTTGCCAGGACAGCACCAAGAACTATGCCCACACTCTCAGCAGGTACCCTGACCCCATAAACTCAGTGATGATGGCACAGCTCACACGTCCCCATGGAAACTTCTGGCCACAAGTCTTTGTGGGGACTCCTAGGGAGTCACTGAGGAAACCCCTTGACTTGCTGGTGAATTCCTTTATGCAGGACAACTCTGCGAGAGAGAAATGGGAGCTGGCAGTGAAGGCCTGAGAACTGTGTGACATTTTTCTCCCTATAAATTTCCCTTACTGGGGCTTCATTGTGTTTCCCCTGCTCGGGTTTTCCTTATGGTTGAGGCCCATTCACTCTTCCATTCAGAAGAGGGAGTGAGAATGTGTCTTCCTGATGAGCTGCCAGAACTTTCCTTATGTTCAGGCAAAATGTCACCAAGGATGAACTGATGATAAGAGCCTCCATTCCTAACAGAGTGGCCACAGATCCCCCTGTTACACGTCTCACAGGCGGAGGTCTGAGCCACCCAGTAACAGAAGGGGTCATCGTCGGGTTTGTTCACTGGTGACATCATCGCTTGTTGCTATCAGCTGGCTCTTCAATGAGGATGTTGTGCCAAGAGACATGAAGAGCTTACAGGGAGACAGTATCCAACTATCAGTTCAATTAGAGGAAGACAGTTTAAACTGGACAGCAGAAAGCATTTGAGCAATTGCTTTAATGTGTAAAACTAATTTTGAGAATTTGAGATGCCTGATAGAACAGAGCCGGGGAAAGGCCTTTTCTGGACCTCTGTACTTAATGATGGCAGAATGGGCTGCTGTGACGTTACCTAAATTAGGACCTCATTGGCTCCTGGATGGAAACTGAGTTGAAAGTTGATCTCTGCTTGGAAAAACATTTAATGCAAAGAAGGAAAACAAAAAACAAGACTAAAATAGTTGTGGGGACAGTGTAGCATGGACCTGTGCTCTTATGAACACATCAGTACATCTCATTAAATGCTTGGTGTGAATGCTGCACTGCCCCTCTGAGGGGTTTCTATGTTGACTGCACTGTCAGGGCGTCTGAGTCTGTAAACCCAGTGACACATGGCCCCAGATTCTGACTAGTTTGCCTCTAGCAAGCAGGGACATTGTTTTTGCTCCAGTGACCTTCAAAGTGCCTGTAAGATTAGGGCCGGCCATCTGGAAAACTTTGATGGCTTTGAATGGTAAAGGTGGGGGAGGCACAGTCTCCATGGTGACATCAGCCTTGGCACTGGTTGCAGGCATTAGGTAGTCCTAGCTGTGAACTTTGGTGGCTGCTATAATCTTATTTGCCAGGAGGCAGGTGGAGGACAGGGCATGAGCTGCAGTAAGTCAAGACAAAGCTATCTTCAGAGCTGCATTTGGCAGCCTTCCAAGGTTCTTTGAACCCCTACATTGATGTGAGAGTGACCGAAGAGGGAATGAAGAGGCTGCAACTTAACTGAGCCTTGGGGATAACGCTCCGGTAGACAGCAGAGGAAGACACCACATGAAGCTCAGGTGCAGACCTAGCTAGCCTTGTATCTCATGCTACATTTGTCTGCCCCTAGTTTCAGAGACAGAAGAAAGATTTTCTTTGGTGTAAAGCCTGCCTTTGCAAATCTTCATCTTCCCCTGCCTCACCCCCCTCCCCAACAGGCTCCAGTGTCACCCTCTAGGATTGACAAAGCAAACATCCATCCCACTGGGGAAACACCATTCTTACCCACAGGAATGTGGTTTAGCCCAGTAGCCCAGATACGTCAAGCCAAGACATTCATGTGACTGTATGAAATTGTCACCTTTCCTATATGAACAATAATTCAGTCTTATCCACAGTTACCTCCATTTGTGTTTTTAGATTTTTTTTTCAATTTACAAACATTTAACTTAAATGATTGTTCTGTCTCCTTTGAAATATCCTCCCTATCTTTGCACAGAAGAGACACCGAAGGTACCTGATCCAAGAGTGAGGGTCTTGCCTTTACTGGGGTGTATATGTGGGAAGGGGAGAAAGTCACTGCGTCACTAGAATTAGGACATTAAGTGCATTCTCCTATAAGTGTTGTGAGTTGTTAAATTAAATGATAGCATTTTATATAAGTTAAATTTAATTGAATGGGCTGATCTAAAATTATATTTAGACTCTTTCTGTAGGGAAATAGGATTCTCATATAAGTAACCCTCTGGAATACTACTTGTTCTTAAAAAATGTGGAGTTTCAGGATTTACAGCTTCCAGATAGACTCTTGATTTCAGCAAGGTTTTAGAAAGATGCTGGAATGAAGGAAAGACCTTCCAGAAATGGAGAGTTACCAGGCTTGTCCTGTACAGAAGCGAGATTTATCACTGTGGGACTTTTTTTCTACTCTTCACCAAACTGTAATTAATTAAAAATGAAATTTTATATAATTGCAACGATGTAACCCATATGTTGGTGAGTTTTAGTACTTAACCCAAGTACATTTTACTACATGTTTTTTCCCACAGTTATTATGATTCAATGATAGAAGTTTAGTAATTAAAATACTTTGATTACACAAAATATATATTTAGGTTAGGTTAATTAATATGACAGTATTTGGGGTGAAATGGAGAATCTTATTCTCAACCTAAGTATGAATGTGTTTGATCTTAATTTCCTGGATAAAGAGATTCATAAAGTACTACTTATTTCACCTGCTTAGTTTATATGCCATTTTACTTTTGTTTTACCATTTTATAAAGTTAAAATACTTTCTTCAGGCAGAGTAAGAAAAAAAGAAAGACGTGATTTATGTTAAATATTTCTAAGATTTATATTATACATATATATATTTATATTTATATTGATTTGAGTTTTGGGTTTTTGGTACTAGGGACTATACCCAGGGGTACTCTATCAGTGAGATATTTTCCAGTGGCCCCGCCCCTTTTTCTTTTTCTTTTTCTTTTTTGAACGAGGGTCTCACTAAGTTGCTGAGGCTGGCCTCGAACTTGTGATCTTCCTGCTTCAGCCTCCTGAGTGGCTAGGATTATAGATATGTGCCACTGTGCCCAGCTTCGATTCCAATCTTTGAACATTTTTATTCAGATCTTATTGATCAACATTAGGACAGAATAAAGTATATCTTATCAATATCTACATTTGAACATTAATTTTAAAAATAATATTTTAAGTATGATAAGAAACATTTATTTATAAAATTCCTAATTCCCAGATGATACGTTTTGTGTAATCTGAACATTCAGATGACTAAATTTTGGTAGATAAAATGATTACCAATTAAAATGAGATATCTGTAATGGTAGTTTAAAAGTGGCTAATTAAATATGACTATAAACATGTCAGTATTTATCACCCTATGATATTAAAATTCCTTTTTAACTAAATATTTTAAAAGTCATTTACAAAATTAGATACTATTGCCATAAGAAAATAGATAGCCCTTAAATTGAACTTTTAACCACAGGAACTATAACAGTGACCATTAAAAATTTGTAATAGTAGTACTGTCAAACAACAAATAGAACATTTTGTTTTATGACTAGAAATGATAAATTTCAGTAGTTTCAAAGATACTCCTCAGAGACTAATCAGTGATATGCCCCTGGTTTTCAGTGCTTTCTCTTTATTATATATCCTCTTCCTAGTGGCATCAGTGGTCATCATTCATGCAAACATCCATGAGGACCAGGCAAGTGTCCATAACAAAGAATTATTTGGCCCCAAGTGGCCTCAGTTTGATAAACTGGAGTTCTACAGAGCAGTCATTTCTCCTCTCTGTTCACTGGTCACTCAGCTCACTGAAGGCGAGAATACAGAGCAAAATCAGAAGTGGTTTCAGCTTTCAAAGTACTTCTCAGACTCTTCAGAGAGGTTAGTGGAGAGATCAGACCAGGAGAGCAGAGGGCCAGAACAGTGTGGGGAGTGCTAGAACTGAGCTATGCATGAGGCCCTGGGGCCCACAGCAGGAGCATCTCTGTAGGGCAAAGTTAGTTTGAACTAAAAAGCTTCCTAAGGCAAAGCAGATGTCAGGACAGGAATAAGGCATTTTAAACAAAGAAGATCTAATAAAGGAATATTTTTATACAGCTGGGAAACAAAAGATAATGAAGCAATTCAGAGACAAGCAATAGCAGAGAGGTGCTACCAACCTCTTAGACTGGAGTGATAAAGAAAAGAGGTGGAGTCTGTTGAGCCAGAAACCGGTGTCACCTTTGGGACCTCACACTTGGGGGGAAGGAACTGCCTAGCTGAGGGAGAAGCCAAAGCAGAGACATAGCAACTACTGAAAACGCTCACTAGAGAGACCCAGAGAGAGAGGAGGAGGAGGAGGAGGAGGAGGAATAATAATAATAATAATAACAACAACAACACTGGGTCTCCCTTCCATTCACGCGTCATCTTCTACCATTGCTTCCCACTGGCCAAACTGGGAATTGTGGTTTCCTATAATCCAGAGGGACAACAAGGGCCAGAGAAAGAATCTGAAAACAGGGAAGGAAATAGGCAGAGGCCCAACAGTATGGATGAGGATCTCTACGAATAATCCAGTATTACTACAGTGAAAGGTGGTGAGTGCTAAGCTGAGGAGATCCCACATTTTCTCAAAGGTCCAAAGGCGGACACTGGGCTCAGTGATAGAGCTTCATTTGCAGATTGGGAAGGACACTGTCAGCAGAGTGAAGGATGGGTTGTAGGTGAGCCAGACCATTCACAAGGCCAGAGAGGGGCCAGGAAGCCCAGGCAGCTGTCCAGGTGGAAAGTTCCTCAGGCTGATGGTAAGGCAGTGGCAACCCCACACTGTGCAAAGATGGATGAGATGAGCATGAAAACCTGTGGGAGACCAACCTGGCATGACTGAGTTAACTCCCCTGCTGGGCGATGTGGCTTCAGGCACCCTTGCTGCTAGACTGCCCCGCTCTTCTAGGGTTCAAGTGACTCTTGTCTTCCTGCCCAGGCTTGTCTTCCTACAGCCCCATGGGTGGAGCTATGCTTACCTGTTCCTTTGTAATATTACCCCTTGCCCTGTTTAGGATAGAATCTTCCATGCAAGTGCCTTGTGTGTGTCCCCTTCTCTTACTGTGCCCTTGGGTGTGGCCTACCCAGGTGTCAGTCAACCTGCTGACAGTGGACATCATGAAGATAGACTCAGCCCCTGAAACCTGACCCCTTGCCTCATTTGAATAGCTTCTCCTCAATAAAAGGGGTCAGCACGTTCTCTCTCTCTTCCTGCAGACCCTTAAGGCCGGAGGAGCTGTCACAGAGACCCCAAAGAAAAAGTTATTTGTGTCTCTTGTGTGGTTATTTTGCACAGCCCAGTTAGCCCACTTTACTTGAAGTGACCCCTGAGCCCTTTAGTCACGAACAGAAACCCAACAAGAACCTCTTAGACTTGGTGATCAAAGAGATTTGCAGGAGAAGAAAGCCTTATAGGATGACCCCAGTTTATGGCCAGTAGGTGGCAGTGTTGGGACTGGAATCTTTTTTTTTTTTTTTTTTTTTTAAAGAGAGAGTGAGAGAGGAGAGAGAGAGAGAGAGAGAGAATTTTTAATATTTATTTTTTAGTTCTCGGCGGACACAACATCTTTGTTGGTATGTGGTGCTGAGGATCGAACCCGGGCCGCACGCATGCCAGGCGAGCGCGCTACCGCTTGAGCCACATCCCCAGCCCGGGACTGGAATCTTGTCCTGCTGATTACCACCCTATGGCACTTTCGCTAATAACAGTGTAGTAGTTCCCCATATTCACAGGGGATATGCTCACCAAGACTCTGGTAGATGAATGAAACCCCAGCTAGTTGGATCGGGAGGCTGAGGCAGGAGGATCATGAGTTCAAAGCCAGCCTCAGCATCTTAGCAAGGTCTCAAGTAACTCTGTCTGTAAATAAAATACGTATTTAAAAAAGGGCTGTGGATATGGCTCTGTGGTTAGATACCCCTGGTTTCAATCCCAGGTACCACACACAAAAAAAGTATTTTTTCTATATAGACATGCCTACGATAAATTTTCATTTTTTTACATAATTAAAGCGCTTTGCAGCTCCTCTTTGGCATGTTTGAATTGCTAGCATCACTACTCTTGGGCTTTGAGACCTTATTAAGCAAAATAAGAGTTAATTGGACATAGCACTACAACAGTTGACCAGATAACTAACATGGCTACTAAGTGATTAATGGGTAGGTACTGTATACAGCATGGATACACTGGACAAGGAGATGACTCATGGCCTGGCCAGGATAGAGCAGGACTGTACGAGAATTCATCCCGATACACACACACAAAAATGTGATGTAAAACCTATGTATTATTTACTTTGAAATATTCCATTTAATATTTTTGGATTGCTTTTTGTCTGAATGTAGTTAAAAATACAGAAAGTGAAACTGGGAGGATGAGTAGTTGTAAATTACTCAGTCCCTTAAGTCCCAATCTCTAAATAGGGGTTAGATATTCCCTAAGGCAATATTCTCTAGTACTGTGATTCAGGGATCCATACCTTCACTCCTTTAGCCAGTAAGAATTCAATGTGTTTTCTTCTGGTGTCACTTTTTTCTGTAATTTAGGTCAACAATTACAGAAATCTTCTTACTTGCTCATGTAACCTGGTTACATTCCTAGATTTCAAATTTAAGTTATAATTTAAATTTGCTGGTCATAGTTGTTTTTAGAGATTTCTCATTATGACTGGGAAGAAACTTCTATTCTGAAGTTCGTGCAACCCAGAATCCAGCTTGTAGTCAATTGGATTTCACAATATTCCCATCTAACATTCTTTCTTGTAGTTCTGTTCATAAACATCTCTGGCAGAGCTCCCACGATTTATAAGACTTGGTATAAAACCACTAATTGAATTGCAACCCTTGTTAGCTAATAGAGGTCAAAGTATTAGTTCTAAATAATGCAACTTGGTATGTTACTCAGAAATTCCAGGAAAAGTCTTTTTCCACAGTTTTCAGTTTCATTCTAAGCAGTATACAACAATCCCATTGTTCCGCTCATGAGCAAAATAGTAAGTAATTAGTCTTCTAAAAAGCATGTTTCCCCTATTTAGAAGCTCAGGTTTTCTGCATAATTTTTTTAACAGATTCTGAATTCTAAAGCTTAAGTAAGTTTTAAGTAAATACTTATTAGTGTTATAAAATTTAAGCATCTTCACTATAAAAAAATGTAATGGTATGTAATGATGATTTGTTACCTTGGCACAGGCAGGATAACATGCAATTTCACATCAAGATAAAAAAAAAAAAAATTTCCTGGGCATGGTGGCGCACACCTGTAATCCCAGCCTCCTCAGGAGGCTGAGGCAGAAGGATTGCAAATTGGAGGCCAGCCTCAGAAATTTAGTGAGACTGTCTCAAAATAAAAAATAAACAGGGCTGGGAATATAGCTCAGTGGTAGCATATCCATGTTCAGTTTCCTGTACTGCCAAGACAAAAAACAAACAAATAAACAAAAAGCTAAGTTCAAGGGATCCAGTTCTTGTGCTCTGAGTATACAGTCTTAATCTAAAGGCAGCCATGTTAAACTATTGTTATAGTGTTTTGGTGATACAATTTAGACCCTATGGAATACAGAGTAAGGAATCTTATTTCAGGGAAGGAATTCCAAAGAAAGTTACACCTACAGTTGGTCTTAAAGAATGATTAGGTTTTAGACTTTTCTAAACCCATTTTCCTCTTAATATCCACTACTTCATTATAGGGAGCTGTGCTTCTGACTGTTATTCTACTTATATATCAAGTGCTTTTCTGCAGGCCTTGAACCCTTAGGGTCAGCTCAAGGCAGCTGTCCTTCTTGGTTCCAGAAGTTCTCCTATACCTTCTACTTGTGGTGTCTGTAGTTGTCCAGTTGAATTATGTGGCAGGAATCATGCCTTGTCCTGTTGTAACAGGGGTTGTTCACTTGATGCTTTGACTATATTCCTTTTTTTTTTTTTTAAAGGAGAGAGAGAGAGAGAGAGAGAGAGAGAGAGAGAGAGAGAGAGAGAGAGAGAATTTTTAGTATTTATTTTTTAGTTCTCGGCGGACACAACATCTTTGTTGGTATGTGGTGCTGAGGATCGAACCCGGGCCGCACGCATGCCAGGCGAGCGCGCTACCGCTGAGCCACATCTCCAGCCCATTGACTATATTCCTTGTGGCTTTGAAAGTTACATGCTTTTTCTTTTTCGCAATCTTCTTTTCCTTAAACTTCTTCTCCCTGATCTTCTTTCCCCTAAACTTCTCCTTTCTGATCTTTGTCCTTAATCTCATTTTCTCTGAATCACCTCTATAAAACCCCCTGTTACTGAGGATGGGCAGAACCACAGCCTTTGGGACAGGAGTCCTCTGTGTTTCTCCTTTGCTAGCAAAGCAAGAAACTTTTTTTTTTTTTATCAAGACCGTGTCTTCCTTATTGGATTGGCATCAAGGATGAGGACCAAGCTTTTGGCTACACTGTGTGTCCAGGGCAAGTCATAATTAGACCTTTCCAACTTCAAGTGTAGCCAATCAGCGCCTGTGAACTGGATTTGAATATTCAATTAAACTATTTGGTACATTTCAGCATTTTGAAATGTTGAAACAACCACAGTCCCCTATCCCTCCCAGAATAGGTGAGGATAGAGGTGAATAGTTGGACAGAATTGGTGAGAATAGACAGGTGATACTGAATGTAGGACTTATTTTGGAACTTGTCACAGATTTCAATTCTAGACTTTGCCTATTTGACTCATTCAAATGCAATTCACAGCCCTTCAGATCCCCCTCATGTCTCCATTAGAACATTAAAACTGCAGAGGGCATTTAGTAGCCCATCAGTCTTTAAATTAGTGTATTGGCTGATGCTGGCTGTCAGTATAACCTCCCTGGTCCCAGATGGAATCAACCCTTTAACCATGGCTCTCCCTGGGAATCCTCCTCACTGAATAGTAGGCAGGGGCCAGTAAAAAAACTCACCAAGAAGGTAGGACATAGAGGACACATACTTTGCTGGAGGTCAAATTCTGCACTTGTGAAGAGTAAGCTACTTAGAGATCTAATCTCAAGGTCTTTCTACAACTTCCTCTTACTTCTTCCCTCCTGCCTTGGGGGGAAATGTCCTTGACAGGCCTGTAAAGATTGTTGGAACTTGATTTGTCAGGGTCGTGACATGCTGGAACCGAAGACAGATGCTTGGGGTGCAAATCCCAGCTGTGCCTCTGTCTTTGCTCATTAGTTTAGTGCAGTGGAGAACAGCATAGGCACTGGAGAGGCAGCTGCAGGACCCCCAGACAAATGGCCTGACCTTCCCAAGAGTCCATTTGATGGTCTGTAAAGTAGAAATCAAGGCTCAGGATGGTGGCACAGAATCCCAGTTACTTAAGAGTCTGAGGCAGGAGGATTGCAATTTCAAGGCCAGCCTGAGAAACCTTGTGAGACCCTGTTTCAAAATAAAATAAAAGGACTAGTGATGTAGATCAGTGATAGGGTATTTGTCTAGCATGTGTAAAGCCCCGGGTTCAATCCTCAGTAGCGCAAAAAATCTCTTTGAGATTTGCCTGAGTACTCAGTGGCATCATGTTTTTCAAGACCTTAGCATAGGATCCAGACATGTAATGAGCACTAACTAAATGGTAGTCTCTTGTAGTTATTATCTGTCATTCATTCACTAATGATTTATTCAGAATGTGCAGGCTGTGATGTTTTTAAGCTATCCTATGGAAACTCAACAGATCTCGCCTGATGAGGGGGGAAGATTAAGGGTAGCACAGATTTCACTTTGGTGGGGCAAGGAGGGCATGGACACGTGCGGGGAGAGTATGGAGACAGGTGCATGTGTGGGGAAGTGCATGGGCCAGGTATGTACAGTTGTCTGGGCATGTGAGATGAGGGAAGAGGGTACAGTATTTGTTTAATTTGAATTCTTAGGTCTGAATTTTTAATACTCCAGGCTCCGCCCCACATCTCTTCATTTTATGGCCAGTTAGAATCTGTTGAAAAGTCTCTTTGCTAACTGTGTTTTCTTTACAAAGCCTTTCCTCATGCTTCCTTGGTTTGGTCCCTCCTACCCTTGTGTCCATGCAGCTTTGTAAAGCTCTCACTTTCCTGGTGCTTTACAGCCCTCTTTAGACAGGAAGTAGCCAAGAGCATCCTGGTCACTATCATCCTCTGAGCAGCAGCATTCCATGAACTCTGCTTGTGTATTGACTGCATTGCATTTAACACAGGCTAGCTGGCATTTCAGTGTGACACGTTTTGAAATAGTTTTGTTTTTGTTTTTAGTATTTGATAACAAAAGACTCAGTTCAAATAAAGAGAAGGCACAATTTTGATTATTGCCTTGACATGTTCATTCAGATTTCAGCAATTCAGGAGTTCTTCATATTAAACGCACCAACCCATAACTATCTTTTTCTGTTTTAGGACTGTATGTTTGCATTCTTGCCTTGATTTGTTATGAAATGAATTGAAAAAAAAAAGTACAACTTTAATTTAGAAGCAGTTCTTGTTTGATCGTGGGACTTGCTTTTCTTTTTTTTTTTCTATTAGCAATTGTTAAGCATAGTAATTAGACCCTGATTATAAAGGCTCCTCTGTGGGCAAGATGGCTAACTGTCTGCTTTCTTTTCTGCTACAGGCAGTGGCCACCTCTGCAGAGACCCATGAACACAGTAGTTATGAAGGCCAGGCTGGTGGCCCTGGAGATGAAGGTCTGGAGCTGGGACCTATGGACACAGATGTCTGTGTGCATCTGAAGCACACTGCACTGTGGCCACGGGTGCCCTGCCCCAAGAACATGACAACAGCTCAGAATGGCCATGGGCCAGGTGTTGCAGCCACCTGTTCAGCCTCAGATCCAAAGGACCCCAGAATGGTGACTGTCCCGGCATGTCAGAATGGAAGCTGCAGGAGCAGCCCCAGCAGTGACACTGAAGCCCCCGAAGCCAGAGTCAGCCCTTCCAAATTCATGCGTCTTTTCGCTGTGAGCCGGAAAAGAATGAGTGCCAATCCTGAGAGGCCCCGTTCCCTGGTCCTGATGGGGAATTCTTCAACATGGAATGCACTGGCCTCCTTCCGGAAAATGGGATCTTTTAAAAAACTGAAGTCCTCTGTCTTTCAAGGAATTCAGAACCGGGAGGGCTTAGGTGCCTCAAAGGAAGATGCATCGGAACATGACCTGGGAAAAGCAATCCCTAATGGTGCCATTGTGGGAATTGATGCTAGCAGATGTTCCTTGTGGGGGCAGTCATGTGACCCCCACAGGGCAGGGGAAGGAGGTACATCCGATGGCTCTGACCCCGAGGACATAGACGATGCCTTCCAGAGGAGCACCCACCGCTCCCGCAGCATCCGCAGGGCCTATGGTCTGGGCCGCATCAATCTACTGGATTCTGAGAAACATCACAGCCCTCAGAACCATGTTAGGCCCCTGTCCCCCATCATTCAGGAGCCCACCCTGTGTGAAATCCTAGTGAAGGACTCTGAAAACAACAGCATCATCTACAGGAGGAGCAAGAGCACAGACAACTTAAACTTCCTGAAGAAAAGTTCCTTCAAACGAAAGTCCACCTCCAATCTCGCAGACCTTCGAGCGGCTAATGAAAAGCTGACACCCCAGCGGACCCTGAGCAGTTCATCTGCAGACTCCGAAAAACTTGGTGGGTCAGAGAGAAGGATGAAACGCTGGAAGAGCCCCATCAGGGCCAAGGACTTTGACAGAGTCTTAAAACTTATGAGCAATGTGACTGATGCTGCCTGGAAGAGAGAGGGTTCCAAGAATGGGGCCCCCTCCCCCAGCGAGGCGAACCTCAGACTCCGGCTGCACAGCAGGCTGCACGATGACTACTCACGCCGCGTGTCCAGCAGCACCGAGCAGGACAGGAGGCGAGGCGTGTCGCCGGGGCACAGTGCTGCTGCATCCTGCCCCACGGCTCCTGGCTTCGGCTCTACCCCTTCTCAGGAGCCCCGCCTGGACGTTGACACAGCAGTGTGCCCTCTTGAAGCCCAAAGCTCCCGGGCATCAGAAAGTGATGGTCCCTCTGCCAGCAGCCCCTCAAGTCCAGTTGACTCGAAAGTGTTGAGCAAAACCTCCAGTGAGCCAGATGCAGGCAGCCAGTTTACATTTGACCCCAGGCAGCCTCCCATCCCTCTCAGGCCCACCTCGCCCAAGCCCCAGAGCCCTCAGAGCCCAGGGACAGGAGGCACCAAGTGTCCCAACAGTCTCAGTGCATTGTCACTGAGTTCAGTGGAAAGTGAAGAAAGGACAGAAGATTCCACTCAGAGAGAGCCCAGGCCTGTGTCCTTCCAGGACTCAGTGCCAACCACATGTGGTGACGAAGGTGGCGATGGAAGTGGTAGTGGCAGCCACCCTCAGCTGAGCCTTTGTGGGACAGCCAGTCCCAAGGAAAATCAGGAAGAGGTAAGGGTCCAGGTAGAAGTCCCTCCTGTAGGTGGCCTTGCTGAGTGATCAGTGCTTGTCCACTCTCAGTCTTCATCTCAGCCGGAGATTTCCATGCTATTCAGGGGTGTTGCTCTTGGTCCTTAACTGTCATAGTGACTGGTGGCCCTATGCTGATCATGTCACAGTTATGAGTGGGGATGGGAGTTGTCAATTTGCTCTTTACCAAGTTCAGAAGTAATTTCTATCTCTTTTTTGAAATGAACTTTTAATGTATCAAATTCCTTGAGGTAATATTTACCATCCATTCATTTTACTGAGTCTGCAGGGGTAGGGACATTCTATGTGGCTATTAGGTATTCTCAGTTTTTTGCATTTTTGAAACAATTTTTATTACCCAAATAGTTCTTTTTCACATTTCAAACGGTTTCTGTATCCTTTGCAACAGAGTTCTTATAAATATATTATTTGTGTTAGGAGGCCATTACATGTTCTAAGTCTGTGTTATTTCCTAGGAATGAATTTGAAACATGTAGTTCAGTACCTGTCAACCCACAGATGATGTTTGTTCAAAGTGATTTTTATGATGGTTATTGTTCTTATTTTTAGAATAGAATTTAAAGTATCTCATGAATTGAATCAGCTAATAAACAACTGTCAGGCATTTCACATTCTGTCACACATCCAGACAGTTTTACTTTACTTTGTAATTTTCACTTTATAAGTACATTCAGTAACATTACCTTGCATAACTGAAAGATGGGGAAATGCATGCGTGTGTGTATATATTGCAAATAATCCTTCACATACATCATCAGAGTATTTCACAGGTATGAATTGGCTTGCCATGGTGTGGGGGAACCCTAGAAACTGTTATTTCCCTCTGATTTCTGGAGAGGACCTCTGTTTTGTCTGACTGTTAGAAGATGAACACCTAGATTTGCAAATACACAAGCAGCCAGTGGGACTGTCTAGTTTTGACCTTTGTTATCCAGAGATACCTAGATGGTAGAAACTTGTGGAAAAACCCACAAAGTAGAATTTTTGTAGAGTGCTTTCAGGAGATCCAAATAATCTTAAAGGATCCTTGGTGCTGGGGATCCCTGGGTAGCTAGAAAAGTGAGGCTGCCTCATAGTATGATTCTAGGTTACAGTGGAGACCTGAAGGCCAGTCGGCATTTCAGAGCTCTCTCATATTGATGGCCATTTGCTCGTTTGCATATTTTGAAAAAATCCTGTGAAACAGTTGTAAGACAGAACTAGTTGCCAACCTTGGGAAGGACTTCCAGTTCAGCTGGCTGTGATTTTTTTAATTGACCAAAACTTTTATTCATTTCTGAGTGTGTTAGTAAGCTTTGAATGACTATAACAAAATACCTGACTCGGGCTACTGTGATGTCAAGAGAAGGTTATTTTGGCTCATGGTTCTGGAGGTTTAAGTCTAAGATTGACAACCCTGATGTTTTGGGCTTCCCGCAAGGGTGCCACATCCTGGCAGGAGTAGGTGTCAGAGGGACATCTGAAGCCAGAAAGCAGGAAAAGATGCGTGGGTCCCACAATTCCATTCTAGGGCATGTGCCCAGTGCTCTAAGGACCTCCTACTAGCCTAGCCCACCCCTTAAAGGTCCATTATATTTCTCAATATCTTGGGACCGAGCTTTTATATTGAACCTTTGGGGGGCATTCAGTATCCAGCTATAGCCTTGGGTAAGGTGAAGTATAATATTTCTTCCACTAGACACCCTGTTCTGCCCCACGGATGATTTGGAGCCCTGCCTCCCTAAGAAAGAATTTGTTTGTCTAGAGAGTTCTTTGTGTTAAAGATGGGATTTTATTTCATTTCCAAAATTAGTTAAAAAATAGTTTGAATATTTTATTCCTGCTGGGTGTGTTGGCACACATCTCTAATCCCAGAAACTTGGGAACTTGAGGCAGGAGGATCACAAGTTTGAGGCCAGCTCGGACAACTTAATCAGGAAACCTTGTCTCAAAGTAAAAAGTTTTTAAAAAGGGCTTGGATGTAGCTCAGTGGTAGATTGCCCCAGGATTCAATCCCCAGTACTGAGATAAAAAGAAGAGACAAAAGAAAAAAAAAGATTTCATCCTTGAGCATAAACAAAAATTAGCATTATTTGCCCGGGTGATTTTGGCCATTCTGTATAGTTACACATGTATATTTGCTGATATTAGTTAAGTATAATTTGATTTCTACTCACAAGGGATCACCAAAGACAGAAAGTAAAAGAAACGCTGGTATTAAAGTTCAGTTTATTAGAAAGCTCAGATGTTGATGATTCTATAGATTTGCCTCAAGATGTTCATTGCATTTTTAGATGGCATTCATGTCCTCAGAATTCTTATGTAGCATATTAAGCTTCTTCTTTTACGCCTGCGCGCCCCTCTTCCCCCACAGTGCCCCAATAAGGGGGATTGTAATAATCTAGGGGTGCTCTACCTCTGAGCTACATCCCCCAACCCTTTTTATTTTTTTATTTTGAGACAGGGTCTCCCTAAGGTGCCAAGGCTGGCCTTGAATTTGTAATCCTCCTGCATTGTTAGGATTACAGGTGTGTATCACCACACCCGGCCCTCTTCAATTTTTAACAAAAATGTCAAAAAGAGAAAAACATAGGGAATGGAAACTCAGTAGTAGATATTTGCCTATAATGCTTGAGGCCCTCAGTTTAATCCCAAGCACTACAAAGAGACAGAAAATATAATGATGGTTTACCCAATTTGTATCTTATATATTGGGGATCATCAATATTACTTACAGAGAAGTACTTGTAAACTATGACCTGAAGCCTTTAATTTTGACACTGAGAAACAGAAAACAAAGTGGAACAAATAAAACACTGCCAACTCCAAGGATTCTAACCTTCATGTTTTAAAAGCAGTTTTTAAAAAATTTCATAGCATTACAGAAAATTAAATTTTAGTCTTTACTATATTTTGATTCATGTGGTGTTACTTGGTATTTTGTTCATTGCAAATATGATTCTAGTTATAAGTTTAAAGCAAATTTTAAGCAGTGTTCATTGTTAAATGTACAAAGGTTGAAATCTGCATGTATTATGCTGTTATTGATAATAAAAATTATAGTGAACTCTCAATAAGGAAGAGTAATATTTAGAATTATTTATTTGTAGCATGCCACACTAAAAATGACAAAATCATCTTTTGGAAAATGGTAAGCAGTTTGACGAGGTGGTTTATTCCTGTGAAAAAGAACTGGGGAAATGTCATGCTACTTTCATTTATAAGACACGTTCTACTCCTGCCACCTAGTGGTCAGCTTTGCTGTAATAACAGTTGACCAGGTCTCTAAAATTGTTCCTTAGTTAAAAAGTGCAGTTTGAGGGCTGGGAATGTAGCTCACTGGTGGAGCTAGCTTGCCCAGCATGTGCAGGTTCCTGGATTCCATCCCTCGCACCTCAGATATATATATATATATCCTGGCAAGTAAATGACCATTGGCATTTATAGTGCTACCTGTTCATTTTAAAGGTGCAGGCACAGGTAAGCTATAATCTTCTGGTAAATTCTTCTAGTTTGAGATTTCAGTTTTGTCATTCAAATAACACTTAATCTTGGCCAACTGGGAAAATTTGAATATTTTCTTTGGCTTCATTTTTCCCAAGAGTAGAATGTGGAATTATCTGTATCTGCCTCCGAGGGTTATAAGAACCAATGAAATCGTGCCTGTTAAACAATTTAGCTTAGCATTTTAACACTGGCTGCCACTGTGTGGTTGTCAATATCCCTTTAGATGATTTGTTCACTCTTCATTGACCTGGCCTTTTGTTTGTTTGTTTGTTTTGGGGGTCTAATGCAGGGGTACTTAACCATGGCGTCTCATCTCCAGCCCCTTTTATTTTTTATTTTGAGACAGGGTCTCAATAAATTGCTGAAGCTGGCCTTGAACTTGAAATCCTTCTGTCTCAACCTCTGGAGTCACTGATTATTGATGTGAGCCACTGTACCTGGCACGTTGACCTGGCTTGTTAAGACAGAGTGAAGTTAGGCTTTTTTTTTCCATATCTCTTTTTTGATATAATACTATGTTATAGTCTTACAGGGGATTGAGAAGTAGTTTGGAGTCACTTTGTTTTATTTTTGTTTGTTTGTTTATTTTATTTATTTGTACTGGGGATTGAACCCAGGGTCAATTAACCACTGAGTCACATCCCCTACCTTTTAAAAAATTTTTAATCTTTTCTTTTGAATAGGATCTCACTAAGCCCTTAGGGCCTTGCTGGTTTGCTGAAGCTGGTTTTGAACTTGTGATCCTCCTGTCTCATCCTCCCAAGTCTTTGGGGTTATGGGTGTGTACCACCATACCTGGCTGATTTTTTTTAATGCCCAAGAGTTAAGTTCCAGCATACCCTAACATTGATAGGTTCATTCAGTAATGCACCAAACCAAATCTGATGAACATTTTCAGGTTCAAATGACCAATTAGCTATAGCTGTATCAAAGCAGTGTGGGTGATGTCAACATGATTAAGCCCAAATGTATGTGTACCACAGGACAACTATGTAGAATGAAATAAATCCCACCAGAGAGGTAAGCAAAATGCTGCGAATTTCAGAAAAGTTTCAACTCTCATCCCATTATATCAAATCAGTGCCATTCAATAAAGACTTGTGGATGATCAAATTTGATTTGAAGAAATGGGGTTTCTACCAGCAGTTATGAAGAAGACGGGGGGCAGTTTGCTAAGTAACAGAAACTTGGGCAGGTGTGTAGACATTTCTGTTACTGTAGATAACAGGATATAATATAATTTGGTTTGATATAGTAGAATAATCCAGTTAAAGCCCGGTCACAAACACTGCGATTCCAGAGCAAAGTATCCATACAGTTCTTGGTAAACACCGAGAAGCCGGGAACATTTTATGAACAGAGACGAGCCAGGCTCAGACCCGTTTTTAAGAAATCAATCCACCTTCAGTAGAAAAGGGAATTAGAAAAGGTGGGGGTGGGGGGGCATTAGATTAAAAAAAAAAAAAAAAGCTGTCAGGAGCCCAGAGGTGAAAAGAACTTGAAATTGTTAGAGTTGACATAGGATAAGTCAAAAAGGAACAGGAGTGAATGAAACTCTGGAAGGCAAAGAACACATAATAAACAGTGAGATACTTTGTCAGTAAATACCTGCCGTGTGCCACATATAAGAAAAAAAGCTACAAAGCTGTCCTTATTCTCCTGGGTTCATAGTCTAACTGGCAGACTGCAGTGATGATGTTGACCATCTTTTCATGCACTTATTAGTCCTTTATATAGCTATTCAGATCTTTTGTTCCTAACTTTATTACATTTTTATTGTCTTATTATTGAGCCACTGAGATTTCTTAAATATCCTGGATACAAATTGTTTGTCAGGTATATGACGGATTAGAGTTCTCCAGAGAAAGAGAACCAATATATGTGTGAAATTTATTGTGGGAATTGGCTGATGTGACCATGGAGACTAAGTCTCACCATCTGCCCCTGCAAGCTGGAGTCCCAGGAAAGCCAGTGGTATGGTTCATTACAAGTCTGAAGGCCAGAGCGTGAATGCAAGTGTGAGGATCCAGCATGAGTTGTGGAGTTAAAGACCCAAAACCCAGGAGCTCCAACATCCCGGGGCAGGAGGAGATGGATGACCCCACTCAATGAGAGAAGGGAATTCTCCATCCCTCAGCCTTTTTGTTCTATTTGGGCCCACTAACAAACTGGATGATGCCCTCTCCTGTTGGTGAAGGTAGATCTTCCTTACCCAGACCGCTGACTTCAATGCCAATGTCTTCTGGAAACATTCTCAGAGACACACCCATAAATAATGCTGTACTCACTATATGGGTATCCCCTAGCTCAGTCAAGTCAACACATAAAATTAACATTATATAAATTACAAATATCTCCTCTTAGTTTGGCTGGCCTTTATTTTATTCAATCATGTCTTTCAAAGAGTAAAATGTTCCAGGTTCTCAAAGGTTGTAGGTTCTCAAACATTCTCTCTCTCTTCTTCCCTCCCTCCCTCCCTCCCTCTCCCTGTCTCTCTCTTTCTTGTTTTATAGTAGTATTGGGAAGGGAACCTAAGGCTTCCAACATGCTAAAGCAAGTGCTCTACCACTGAGTCACACACCCTCATCAAAGTTTCTAGTTTTATTAAAGTCCAATTACAAGCTTCTTTGTGCTTTTACTGTTTAGAGGTAAGAAGTTTTTGATAATCCCAAGGTCACAGAGATTTTTCTCCTAGATTGTTTTCTGAAAGTTCTAAGGCTGCTCCATTTTTAGTGATTTTTGTGTATCCTGTGAAGGTTAATTCTTTTAATTATGGACATCCAGTTTTCTCACCTTCACCTATCAAACTGCCTCTGGTTTTTATGCCACAGAGAATGCGAGTTCCCATACTGCATTGGGTTCTCATTCATTTTCTCTGACGAAAATGTCCTAGAATTTGAATCTTAGTAATTGCATTTGCAATTGGAAAGAGCACGTTAAAATATAGTATTAGTGCATTTAAAAAATACTTAGGGGAGGATGTTGGGAGTATAGTTTTGTGGTAGATTCCAGCATGCACAAGACCTAGTTTTGATCCCCAGCATTTACTGGTTTGTATTTATACACACATGTGTATGCACTTGCCTGCACACATGTATGAACTTAACATTTTGTTACAGATACATGTGCTGTGACTCTCAGTGTAATATTTCCTAAATACACACACACACACACACACACACACACACATACACTCCTAGATAACAACCCTGAATGGGAATTCAACAGATATTTTTCTTTCATGGGTGAATTTTAGTGAGATTTGAAAACAAGTAACATGATTTATATTAGTTATCTTTGTGTTAGCTTAAATTTAGCTTCTCCTAGAGTGTTTTTAGTTGTGTGGTATGTGTGTCTTTGTTTTCCTTTTTCGTTTTGCAGGAAAACAATTCCTAATGTGAAAAAGGATCTCTTGTGGAAATAAGAAATCAGAAATTCAGATCATGAGTTTAAAGAGAAAAGTAACCTTTTACTTTAAAAATTGAGTCATTTTCTAACTCTCCTTTTTAAAAGCAGTTTCCACTTGCTCTGAAAAGGTTTATGCTCATTATTACATACAGAGACACTCTTTTTCCAGTGAAAAGTTTCAAAGTATTTCTGAATGGGTTCTCTGCATTTGACACCTTATAAATGTAAAAACGTATCCTAAGATTATTTTTAAAATTATAAAATCTAAAGGAAATGATAATATATGCATGTAGTTTTTGAACCTTACAATGGCTCATTTCTAGAATAGTTTTTCTCTAGTGAATTATCAAATAGAATTTTCTCATTAAAAATAATGGGAAAAGGAGATGGAATCACATGCCCGAACATCTAAGTAAAAGGCTCTTTGCTAACTTTTTAAAATTCACATATAATGTTTGTACTTACTTATGGGATATAGTATTATAATTTCTCTCTCTCTCTCTCTCTCTCTCTCTCTCTCTGATTATTCCGTTGCCAACTTTTTTTTTTTTTTTTAAACTTAAGAGACAGGACCTTGACCAGTCATGTTGATGCAGTCTCAGCAATTCAGGAGGCTGAGGCAGGAAGATGGCAAATTTGGGGCCAATGTTGGCAATTTAGTGAGACCCTATCTCAATAAAAAGGGCTGGGAGTATAGCTTAGTTACTGCTACTGCTTTTGCTTGCCTAACATGTTTGAGGCCTTCAATTCAATCCCTGTACTGCCAGAAAAGTGAGAGAGATGGGTGGATGGGAGTCCTCACTTGGTTGCCCAGGCTCAAATGATCCTCCTGCCTCTGCTTCACTAATAGCTGGGATTACAGGCTCAGGCCACTGTGTCAGGCTTGAGAGTTCTTTTTACTCATTGAATGAAGTGGCCCTTTGCTTTTTTTTTTTTTTTTTGGTAGTACTTGGGATCAAAACCAGGACTTCATGCTGCTAGGCAAGTGTTCTAACCACATCCTCCTGTTTTTCCTTTTTTCAGTTCAGGTGACATTGCTCACTTTTATAGAAAATACTATAATACCTATTTTTAATCAAGTATAAATGATATCATATATCGTGTGTGTGTGCACATGCACGTGTGCTTTAAAAAAAATATTTTTAGGGCTGGGGATGTGGCTCATGCTGTAGCGCGCTCGCCTGGCATGCGTGCGGCCCGGGTTTGATCCTCAGCACCACATACCAACAAAGATGTTGTGTCCGCCGAAAACTAAAAAATAAACATTAAAAAGTTTAAAAAATATATATATTTTTGCAGTGCTGGGGAATCAAACCCAGGACCCCAAGCATGCTAGTTAAGTGCGCTACCACTGAACTACATCCCCAGTTTGGCATATTATGGTGTTATTCGTGATAAACATTCTGAAGTTTTTGAAACACTGGGCTAGGGGTGTTGATCAATACTTGAGTGTTTGCATAGCCTGTGTAAGGTCCTGAGTTCAATGCTCAGGACTGTAAACTAAACAAATAAATAAGTTTTCTTATTTCTTTTAATTAGGGCCTTGTGTTAATTTTGGGGTAGCGAAAGGCAAACTAGGATCATAATGCACTAATAAAAACATTTATTAAAATAAAGATATACAAAGAATTTTTAGAATTTTGGTAAAATTCTAAAATACAGGAATGTGAATGTCAGTATTCTCTGAGGGAAATTTTAGCTTGATGATTAAGAAATTGGTTCCAGCATATCTATTTTTCTCCTGTTCTATTTTTCTCTCCCCAAGCTTCCCTGTAACAATTAAGATCAAAGAGTATTCAGGGTGGGAATTAATTTCCAGCCCTCTGGGTGACAGATGTGCATTTTGATGTGTCTGCAGTGATTGTTGGAAGGGATACTGTGGGTTTCATTGGCAGAGAGGCAGGAGTATAAAGGACTGTAGGTCACTCTGTAACCTGAATATCACCTATGTTTCTTGCACCTCTCACAGTATGGGGAAAAGGCATTTGGCATGAGTTCTCCCTTTATTTAGAATGACCCAGTGCTGCCCCGTGAAGAGAAGCTGGGGAGTTAATTGGTGCAGGGAATTAGAGGGAGGGACTGGCTGTTGGCATGATAGTCATTATGGCTCAAATTTTTCTTTTTCTGAATACTTAAACATATCCTGGTTCTTGCCTTTAACCCCTCCAAATAGGATGATTTATCTGAGATCTTATGGTTATTTTTCTCAGCCATTTAAAATCCTGGGACATATAGTTGCAGTACACACAGAATGGGCCTATGCAGGGTTTTGCTGATTACAACACATTAATTTTCATTTAAGGGAAACTAGGTAATGAGCTGTACAGGTTGAGCATCCCCAATCTGAATATCTCAAATCCAAATGTTCTAAAAGCTGGACATGATGGTGTATACCTGAAGTCCTAGTGATTCAGAAGGCTAAAGAAGGAGGATCACAAGTTCGCGAAGCCAACTTCAGCAACTTAGACATTGTCCCAAAATAAAAAAATAAAGAAAGGAGGTCTGGGAATATAGCTCAGTGGTAGAGTACCCATGGGTTCAATACCCAGTTCTGCAATATATAAATAATAAATGGGGCAGGTGTCTAGCTCAGTGGTAAAGGCACCCAAGTCCAATCCCCAGTATGTGGGGAGGGAGTTTACAATTACTTTCAAGTTGTTGATGGTGGTGTATGCCTGTAATCCCAGCAAGTGGGGAGGCTGAGGCAGGAGGATTGCAAGTTGGAGGCTAGCCTGGGCAACTTAGTGAGATCCTCTCCCCCAACCAAAAAAATAAAAAAGGATGGTGGATGTGGTAGCCCAGTGATAGAACATCACTGGGTTCACTCCCCAGTACTCCAAAAAAATAAAATCACCTTCTATTTGTAGAAGGTATATATGAAATACAAGTGAATTTTGTATTTATTTTGGTTTCCATGCCTATATATTAGAAATATTCCCAAATCAAAAAAATACCTGAAAGTTCTGGAGTCAGGCATTTCAGATAAGGGTTACTGGTAGTTCTAAATAATGAGCTGCTACTATTTGGATTTTAAAAGATATAGGGACTCAGGTTTCACTTTTCTGAAATTTGATCACATGCCATTGTCACCAGCTTCTTGTAAGTGGTATGACCTATCCTATGAGGTCTATCCTAGTTGTATACAAAGGTTCCATGGAGAGAAATTAGGGAGCAGAGATTTTATTTTTAATTTCACTAACCTCAAGCTAAAATGTAACATTTCCTTCTGTTATGAATGTTAAAATCCAAGAAGAACAATTTTAACAATACCTGTGATATTGTCAGATCACAGATCTTTTTATATTATATAACATTCTTTGCTAATATCTTGAAACAGCTCTGCTTATGCTCATCAATATGATGATGAGAATATGGCAGATATTAGACCAACACTAGTCCTGGTATTCGTATCTGATATTTATTACTATGTAACATTTCTTTCAATATTTTGATAACTGTGGTACAAAGTCCTTGACTTACTTTGTCTTTAAAAATGGGCTTCTGAGAAAGGGTATGTAGGTTTCTCCAAACTACCATTTACCTGTCATCAGAGGCTCTGATAACCGTCGCTCTCACTCCTCTTCTTCAAAGCATTTCTTACATCTAAGTTTGTAAAAGCTTAAAAAAATAAAGACCTCCTTTGTTTATTTTCTTATTTTGGGACAATGAAGGAAGATTCAAAAAGTTCTGTTTTCCCTCTTTAAGTGTGTAAGCCAACAAAGCAGTGTTGCAGAACGGAAAGAGCAGAGATTTTGAAATCAGATAGCCTGGATTATAAGATAGACTCTACGAATGTGATTAAGTTATTTATTTTAACCCCAAGGTCTTAATTCAGTAAAATGTGTCAAATAGTACCTGCCCCCTAGTTGTGACGATTCAATAAGCTCTTGTGCAGGCTTGGCATGGATCTGGCACCTTGTAGGCCTTCAAATTTTATTCCTATTGTTGTTGCATCCTCTACAGTGTTAATTGTCACCTCCATCTCTGTAACAATACCTGAATTCCTTATGGCATCTGGGGCTGTTGAACCCTGCGGGAAATCTGGGAGGCTAGCTTGTTGCATTAATATGCATTTTGGAAAAGCCCTTTCTATCATAGTCCCTTTGCTTTAGTTTTTTTTTTTTTTTTTTTTTTTTGAATCTTCACAATGCGTCTTTAATTTCCTTGCTTGTAATATTTCTTTCTGAATTGTCTTGTTGTACTAGTTTACTATGGTTGTCGAAATAAATTACCAGAAACTGGATGGATTAAAGCAACGGATAATTTTTCTTTCACAGTTCTGGAGGCAAGTTCAAAAATCAAAGTATAATGGGCGGGGCCAAGATCCCTGCAAAGGTCTTCAGGGGGATCCTTTGCCTTATCCAGCTTCTGTTCGTAGCCAGTGAGACTTGGTGTACCTTGGTTTGTCAGTGCATCAGTTCATTCTCTGCTCCTCTCATGGCTTGCTCCCTTTCCTGTTTGTCTGTGCCCTCCCTAATTTCCCTCTGCTTATAAGGACAGCAGCTATTGAATCAGGTCCCACCTAATCCAGGGTGATCCCATTTTAACTTGGTTACATCTGCAAAAATTCCAGTCTACAAATAACATCACATTCACATGTACCTTGGGGATATCCTTTGGGGGGACACTATCAACCCACAACCTTTGCTGATTGATCCTTTATGATTACTGTGGGTCAAACTTCTGAAGAGATGCGTGTAAAATCCAGGTGCTTTATAAAATTTTTTTTTATTTTTCTTGTGTTCATAATTTGCTCTTATCATGATTTCAAAAAGAATTTGAAATGTCTAGCTGGAGATAACAGCCTATATTAATTTTGCATTTTTGTAAAGTTAAAAAAAAAAGAAACCTTGTATAGAAAGAAAGTGTATCATACTAACTAGGAAAAGTACATTAAAAGTACACAGAGAAGTAAGAGTTAAAAGGGCAGTGACTACACTGCAAAGTCTGTTTACAAAAGTTTATGACTGGGGTGTGAATTGGCCACTCAAGCTTATAGAGTCCAGGAGTGATCCTAGCTGAGGCTGCTGGGTTGGACCAGGCAGGGCTCTGGCCTGGCCATGTAAGCCCCTGATTACAGGGCTTTAAAGAAGAAAAACTCTAGAGAACATGGACATGGTCAGCTGCTTGTTTCTCCAGTGTGTCTGTGGGCTGCCCTTGCCCATGGCCAAGTCAGAGGTAGGTTCTCAGATTGTAGAAGTTTGTTGCTGTCTGTCTTTTCAGTTTCACAAAAATTCAGTCAAATTGTACTCCCTGAAATGAGCCTGGGCAGTATTTCTGAAGTATGTGAATTTTGCTTAAAACAAAAACAAAACAAAGATTGAGTTTGTTCTGGGGATGCGGCTAGCTCAGTGGTTGATTACTTGCCTACATGTGCAAGGTACTGGGTTCGATCCCTGAACCACACAAAAAAGATTTAGTTTTAAAATATCCCTCAGAGTGTTTTGTTTTTTTAAATAAGGGATTTAACTCTCTTCTGCCTGAGATCAAATGTTTGAATGTAAGCTTTAATCTGAAGCTTATATCCATTCCTTCTCTCTGTACTTCACTGGGCATGAAATGGATATGTCCGTTTTAATTGCGTGTTGTCCTGTTAACTAAATTTTGCAGTTCCTAGAACAATCAACGCTTCTTTTGTATCTTCAGTAGAACTGTATAAGCACTGAAAAATCAAATTATAGTTTGTTTTTATATGTGTCCCCTGTGCAGACACAACAGCTGACACTGAGGTGTGATGTGTTGAAGGAATAATCTTGTGCCCCTTCACCTGCTGTGTAATGGCCTGATTTGGGCACACCTACCTTCATTTAGCCCTGATCACTTCCTCGAGTATTTCCTTATTTTCGGTATCAGTAAGAAAAAAATAGCATGTTGTGTAAGTGCCAAAACAAACTAAATTCCTTGGACAAAAGGAAAAAAATAGCATATTGCCTAAGTGCCAAAACAAATTAAGTTCCTTTGACAAAAGGAAACAAACAAACAAAAAACAAATAAAACCTCACATACAGTATTGAATAGACTATTTCTTACCTCTGATTCTGTTCTACTTCTGTTTTTCCTAGCATGTTATTTCTGAACCTTTTTATTGCAGTGTTATAAGTGGGTTTATTCTCATTATGTACTTCAATTGTGTCAGTTGATTTAATAATTTATTTCAGACATCCATTATCATATTTGTGTATAATCTGTTATATATATTTTGTATATACCAGTTGTAATATTCGTTTGTAATTCAGAAAATAATTGCAACTTTCATGGTTTTGCTTATATCTTTCCATGGTGGCATTGAGGAGGAAAACTTTTCCTCTACTCTCTTAGGTGCTGTGTTTGGAGGTCTGTGCATTAAGTTGACAAACAATAGATTAGCAAAACAGATTTTTTATTCTGGTGTATGTAGGTTTGTAGGTATTCACAGAAAAATGTGGCTCTAGTGGGTGATTGGAATTTGAGGTTTATATACCATCTTGATAGGGAAAGGGGAGGGGGAGAAGGGAATTTAGAGGAAAAGCAAATGTCCTTTAAGAGAGATAAATGGGCTTTTAGGAGAAGAAATGGGAGACAAGATAGATGTCTATTTAGGCATGGATTTTCCTTTTGGGAACCTCTGCTTTTGGGCAGGTAACAGTTCAGAAACAAAGCCTATTCTTCAATGCCTTGGACTCAGAATAATTTTTATTACAAAATAACATAATCTGGGCCCCTTCATAGTGCCTTGATGTAGAGGCAGCAGTGAGAGAGAATCAGTGGAGAGGGCTGGGGTATATATAGCTCAATGGTGGAACACTTGTCACGTATGCACCAAGGCCCAGGTTTGATCCCTAGCACTACAAACAAACAAACAAGAAAAGGTGGAGAACAGGGTAAGTGAAGACTGCTAGGATCCTCTGTGAGACTGCTGGAAAACTTGTGGGACAGAAATTATGAGATTCACCTTTCAGGGTCTTTGTTGCCACGAACTGGCTCTTGACTGGGGCGAGTCACTGAACATCTTCAGGTCTCAATGTTTCTAATTTGAAAAATGAGGAGGTTGAAATAGAATATCTACTAATCCCTTCCTGCTTCCTTGGCACTTCATCAAATTTTCATGGTGTATGATCTTCTTGAATGTTCAAACTCATCAGACTGGAAATCTTAGGGCCTACCGTTCAGATCTTTGTTGTCACTGGCAGGAGGTGTGCCTTCTTGGGCCACCACCATTTAGCTTTCTTCAGATCCAGCCAGTCTTGTGGGTAAGGACAGGGTGGGGATGCCTGAGGCTACATCCTCAGCCATGGCCTGCCTTACCAACTTACTGTCTCTGGGTGTTCTCCTTGTTCTCCCTGTGCCTGGGGTATGACAGCCTTTTTCCTTTGCCCCAGGATGGAAGAACTGAAGGCATCAGGCCTGACTTGCAGGCTGGTCTGCTGCTGGCTCTGCTCCAGCAGGTCTTTGGACTCAAGTGTCCAGACTTTGAGGGAGTTGCTGAGATAGCATCTGTCTACCTCCAGGCAGGAGTAAACCCTGGGGATAGGACATACATGGCTTTGTAAGAGTGACCACTAACTCCAGCTGATAAGGCCTATTACCATTATCACATTTCACCCCTGCCAGGACCTATTCTTCCTCTGGGCATAGTTAGGGAGCCCAATGGGAGACATTGACTAACTTCCCTGAGATTACAAGGCTAGCTGGTTGCCCAGACAGTGACTGGCACAGAAGTCTGCCTGATTTCAAACCTCTTGTGTTTTCCTGACCATTTCATTGACTCTGAAGAATTGTTTCAAAAATGAAAAGGGGGTCTGGGGGTGTAGTTCAATGGTAGAGTTCTTGCCTGGCATGTGCAAAGCCCTGGGTTTGATCCTCTGCACTGTGACCAAAAAAAGAAAGAAGGTATTGCTTTATTGAGGGTCACAAAATTTTGAGCCATGAGATGGTCCAGTCTAATATCTGAGATCCAGAGAAGTTAGTTGTGACTTGTCCAAGATGACACAGCTACTTAGTCGCCTGATCTAGTTCTCTCAATCTTAGTTCAGTGCTCTTCCCCCATCAAACTGCTGCCCAGAAGCTTCCAGCTCCACTCAAGCACCAGGTCCTTGAGTATTGAGGCTGACACCCTGGATTTAGTCTTCTGTTTTTAAGTAGTACACATTTTTGAAAGAAATACTTTAGGGCAGCCATGTGTAGCTTTACACACTCATTTCAGGTTTGAGCCTCCTCCATGCTATTATTTTGTACATTTGGGACACAGTAACTATAGTTATAAGTTCATTTTATTAACTCAAAATGGTGCTGGTTTTCTTAATATTAACTGTGGTTATTATAATGTAGTGGTGTTTGGCCACCGTTTCCTTCCTTCCTTCCATTCTTCTTTCCTTCCATCCTTCCTTCCTTCCTTCTTTCCTTCTTTCCTTCTGTCCTTCCTTCCTTCCTTCCTTCCTTCCTTTCTTCCTTCCTTCCTTCCTTCCTTCCTCCCTCCCTCCCTCCCTTCCTTCCTTCCTTCTTTCCTTCTGTCCTTCCTTCCTTCCTTTCTTCTTTCTTTCCTTCCTTCCTTTCTTCTTTCTTTCCTTCCTTCTTTCCTTCCTTCCTTC
Source organism: Urocitellus parryii (assembly GCF_045843805.1). Lineage (NCBI taxonomy): Eukaryota > Metazoa > Chordata > Mammalia > Rodentia > Sciuridae > Urocitellus > Urocitellus parryii. Next base: position 83,245,569 of record NC_135532.1, on the reverse strand, counting down.
CTTCCTTCCTTCCTTCCTTCCTCCCTCCCTCCCTCCCTCCCTCCCTTCCTTCCTTCCTTCCTTCCTTCCTTTCTTCCTTCCTTCCTTCCTTCCTTCCAGCAGTGCTGGGGGATTAAACCCAGGGCCTCACTTTCTTCATGCCTTATTGTACCTTACCATTAGCCTCAAAATATCACTACTTAAATCACAATTTTAAATCAGCCTCAAATGACAGATGGATTTGGTTCTTCTAATACATGTGTTAGTTGTGTCTTCATTGTCTGCTACACAAATAATAATTGTAAACAAGTAAATCAAGGCAGCCCCAAGTGGCGCTGAGGAGGATAGTGGGGAAGGAGACAGATAGCTTGTTCTTTGTTAATACCTTCCTGGATCTTGGAGCTCACCTAACATGTTCACATTTGAAAAGGTTGTGACTGGTGATCCCTGGAGGCCAGGCTCATCCCAGGATGAGGAGAGGACAGAGGTGCCCAGGATCACCAGGAGGAGATGGGGCTCCGGGAAGCGGTCCAGACCGCGGCCACTGTCTGACTATGGCCAACTGGCCAGCCGAAGTTTGTCCATTCCTGAAGACTCCGTTGTTGCTGTGGACCCCCAGAGCAAGGACTGTGTGGATGGGCCCCCCCTGGAGAACACATCCTCCACTGGTTCTGCAGACAAGAATGTTTCAGCCAGCTGTACCAAAGGAGGTCAGAGAAGACGCCCCATTTCTGTGATAGGAGGGGTCACCTTCTATGGCAACAAACAAACAGAGGAAATCGAGAATCTTCTAACCCAAGTAAGATCTGGTGTGTTGCTACTACAGCCGGCAAAGAACTTCCAGCTTCCAGGCCTTTGTTCTCTCACTGCAAACTAAACCAAACTAAACTGGAAGCTGCTTTTGCCTTCTTCTCTCTTCCTGGAAGATGATGCATCTCCTCACAGCCTTTTCCTCCTGATGTTGCTTGAAAACTTGCTTGAATTTAAACTAACCCTCTGACACCTGGTCACCTTTTTCCTAATCTTTCTTTCCTGAGGTCTCTAATGATTTGTGAAACAGGTTTGCCTTTTGTTTCTAATCAACCTGAGATTTTAACCAGGGGAAGGGTAACAGGATACAACAGAGAGTGGTCTATTGTTAAAATGGAAAGATAAAAGAAAATAAAAAGAAATAGAAGGGCTGGAGATAGAGCCCCATGACAGAGTGCTTGCCTAGCATATGCAAGGCCATGGATTCTAACCCCAGCACTGCAGAAAAACAAATGAACAAAAAATGTAAGGAGCCAGTTGCACACCTGTAATCCCAGTGGCTTGGGAGGCTGAGGCAAGAGGATCCTAAGTTCAAAGCCAGCCTCAGTAAGTTAGTGAGGCCCTAAGCAACTTAGTGTGACTCTGTCTCAAAATGAAAAATAAAGAAGGGCTGGGGATGTAGCTCTGTGGTTAGGTGCCCCTGGGCTCAGTCCCTGATACCAAAAAGAAAAAGAAAAAGGTAATGAAATGGTAGGGGAAAAAAATGCACCTCTTATCACATTTAAAAGAAAATCTGTTTTATCCTGTGTGTGGTGGGGGAGGGGGGTTCTGGGGATGGAACCCAGGGCCTCACATGTGCTTGGGCTAGTGGTCTACTACTGAGCTACCCCCCATACGCCTCCAGTCTCTACTCTTTTCTTACCTTTTCTTTTTCTTTCTTTCTTTCTTTCTTTCTTGGTTGTTTGTTGATTTGCAACTGGTTTGACATAGGTCCCTTGGTATATTTTAAATTCAACAAATATTAAGTGCCCAGTGTACTCCGAGGATATAAGACTTTTAAATAAAGACGCAGTCCTAAAGAAATTTTATATGTGTTTGGCGAAGTTGATATCTTGGCTGTGGTCAAATGTTCACACAACAGTCTTTAAGTAATGTATATGCCCAATTTTATTTTTAAAACCTGCTGGATGATGTCTTAAATAACACTTAAATTCTCTTAAAAGGGAAATTCTACCCCACTTTTTTTTTTTTTTTTTAATGGTCTCACGAGAGTTACTGAGGGTTACCTGGAACTTGTGATCCTCCTCCTTCAGCTCCCTAGTAGTTGGGATTACAGGCATGTGCGACTACACTTGGCAAAACCCAGCTTTTTATAAAAGCTCAGCTGTTGTTATTTTATGTAAGCAATTGACTTTAGGTCCACAAGTCCTTATGGGTCTTCAGGGATGGGTAAAGCTGCTGTCTGCAACCCTGGCTGGGCCTTATGTCTACATCTTTGCTTCCTCCAGAGTCTGCTCTTGGGAAGGCATCTTCTTCACCCGACCCTGAAGCTGTGTGGGCATTCTATCATCTCCTAAATCAGTCCTGTTCTCAGGCACTTCACTTTTGCTCACTATTCCCTGTTGACATGTCTCTGACAAATGTGATGAGATGTGATCCTGTGAGGTAGGAGCCTCTGAGCTGATAATGACTGTTAAAGTTTTAGATTAACACATTGCCACTGAGCCCAGTGCAGCCTGCAGCTCTTGGCAGGATTTGGAGAAGCCGTTTCACATCTGTGAGTGGCTTTGTGGTGAGAAGGCTGTATAGCCTGCTGCTTGCAGGAGCTGCCACTTCCTGGCCCCTTCTTATAGCTTTTGCTTTCCTTTTGTAGCCAACAGCCAGGCCACCCGTGCCCGCTCACCAGGTGCCACCCTACAAGGCAGTGTCTGCCAGGCTCAGGCCCTTCACATTTTCCCAGAGCACCCCCATTGGACTAGACCGTGTGGGACGTCGGCGGCAGATGAGAGCATCCAATGGTGAGTCTCAAAGTGGCCTCCTATGGAAACATCTGTTTGTTGCCAGGTGCCCAAAGTGTCCAGGTGATTTTGCTGCTTTTCTTCTTCCTCTGGGTCAGGGTGGTGCTTGCCTGGCCTTGAGGAAGTTTCTTCTCAGGATGAGGGTGTGTCATTTGCTGTGGTGGGGGGGTGCTTTTTCAGCCAACCTGGTGAATTGGAGAAGTCTGACTCCCTTGTGATGTCTGCGTACCTAACCTTCCACCGGGCACATCCCAGTGAGAACCAAGGCCTAGGCTGGAAGTCTGAAATCAGAGTGTGGCAGTGTTTGTTCCTTCATGTTCCTGTGGCATTCTCCGGGTACATGTGTCTGTCTCCTGTGTCCACATTTCCCCTTTATAAAGACACCAACTTTACTGCATTTGGATCCACCTTGATGATCTCATTGTAACTTGATCATTTAAAAAGATATTGTTTCCAAATAAGGTCACATCTGTGGGTCCCAGGGGTAAGGACTTTATCATCTCTTGGGGGACAGAATTTAACCAAAAGCATATATCATGACTGTATCAGTGTACAACCTGCACACACATGGTCAAAGAGTTACAAAAATTAGGGAAAACGGAAATGGTTTTGATAATGACATGTAGAGGATTTCTCTTCTAATCCCTAAACATAGGCAAATAGCTTATTTTGTGCTTCCTGTAGAATTAGTTTTTTGTTTTTGTTGCTTTTACATTTTTTTCATTTTAGCTTTAGGTTTTTTTCATTGAAAAATACTAAAAATTAACTGGCTAGGTTAAGCAAAAAGGGAATGTATTGGAAGGATGTTGAGTGCTCCCAGAATTGATGGGATGGTTGGGGAACCAGGCTAGCATGTGGAAAGCAATCAGGGTTGCTCCCAGGAGCCAAGGGGCCACAAGAAGGACTGACTCTGATGCCATCACAGGGAAGGAGTGAAGTCCAGTTTGTCCTCTGTCATTCACCCAAGAGTCAGAGTCCCCGGATGAGGATTCAGCTCTCTGAGTTAGGTGTCATGTCCACCACCTGGTAGCACTGGTGCAGGGTGAAGGAGGGGGTGCCTTCAGGCCTCCTTGCCTTCTGTGCTTGAGTTCTTTGTCCACCAAGGCCAAATACAATAGAGGAGGGTTCATCCTCCTAGAGGAAATCTAGGTGGTGTTAGGAACAGGAAAAAGATTGTACAGGTTGTACGTTTGCTCTCTCTCTCACTGATTCATTCACCATCGAGAGCTTACCATGTACCATGTGACAGCAGTCAGCAGGACAAAGCCTCTTTAGTCACTTACAATTTAGTGAGGAGAATAACAAGTAAATATTTAACAGGGCAGGTAGTGCTACAAAGGAAAATAAAGCTGAACACAGTGGTCCAGGCCTTTAATCCCAGCCACTCAGGAGGCTACCTTAGCAACTTAGTGAGACACTGTCTCAAAAAATAAAAAGGGCAGTGGATTTAGCTCCCCTGCCCACAGGAAAAGAAAGAAAAGAAAGCTGAGTGGTCAAAGGTTCTTATTGACAAATAAGCAGTACTTTTTAAAAAAATTTTTCCTACCTAAACAAAACTGTCTCTAATGTTCTAAACGGTACTCTTATCATGGTGCACCTATTCCAGATATTACAAAACCTTCCTCCTTACCTAGTGATGACAAACCAAAGACTCATCAATTATAGCTGACACCTCCAAGTCTAAGACTGTGGAGTTAGAACTCTTTCTTCTCCAGTTCTGTTAGTGCTTTTAGCCTGAGATAAATTTAAGCAACACTGTATCATGATGGGAAGTAGGAAGAGGAAGGCATAGTAAATAAACTAGTGTATTATGAGTACATAACATCATAAAAGGAAACTTCTCTCTCTTTTTTTTTTTTGGCGGGGGGGGGGGGGCGTCTGGTTACAAGGCTGTAGGTGGTAGTTTTCAACTGCACGGGTATTCTTCCCGTTGGCTGCTTCCTGGCCTCTCCCAGTATCTTACCTGTTAGGGCTCAGTGCCAGAGGAGGTGATCCTGTCTACTTCCTGTGGGTCAAAAATCGGTTACTCTATAAAAATTAATGGGGCATCAGCTATGACCTAGGTACTGTTTTTATCATTTGAGATATAGCTAAGAATTAAAGTATTTTAACAAGTTAATAGGTGGCCCTTTCTATCTGAAGGTTCCACATGCACAGATTCAACTAACCACTGATCAAAAATAATCAGGTGCTGGAGGCACAGCACAGTGTTAGAGCCCTTCCTAGCGTACGTGAAGCATGGGCTTGGTTATTAGTACCTCAAAAATAAATAAATAAAAATTTCTGAAAAGAAGAGAATTCAAAAAAAGATTGCCCCCATACTGAATATACTCAGACTTTGTTTTTTCCCCCCTGTTGCTAGGGATCAAATCCACACAGCCTCTGTACCACTGAGCTACATCCCCAGCCCCAGACTTTTTTCCTTGTCATTATTCTCTAAACAACCATTATAACTACTATTTACATGATATTCTTTTTTTTTTTTAAAGAGAGAATGAGAGAGGAGAGAGAGAGATAGAGAGAGAATTTTTTAATATTTATCTTTTAGTTCTCGGCAGACACAACATCTTTGTTGGTATGTGGTGCTGAGGATCGAACCCGGGCCGCACGCATGCCAGGCGAGCGCGCTACCGCTTGAGCCACATCCCCAGCCTACATGATATTCTTGTTGTTCTAGGTATAGGTAATCTAAAAATAATTTAAAGTATACAGGAGGATGTGCATAGATTCTATGCAAATACTGTGCCATTTTATATAAGGGACTTGAGCATCCAAGGATTTTGGTATGTAAGTGAGGTGTCCTGGAACAAGTTACTCAAAAATACAGAGGGAAAAGTGCACATTCTAGAATTTAAATAGATCCCATAAGCCAGTAAGGATTACTTAAGGACCTGTGATTGCTCTGCATAAGATGAATGAGGATGAGGTGGTAGAGAGTAGGAGTGGGAGGTGACACTGGAGTAGAGATTTCAAAGATGAGTAGGAGACAGTGAGGCAAAGATTTAGAGGAGGAGAGGTCCCAGAGGGAGCAATAGACATCCAAAGATAGGCAAGATCTTGATATATCTGAGGTTCAGCAAGGAGGCCAGCATGACTAGAGCTCAGGGAACAGGGACAGAAGAAGATGCTACAGTCAGAGGGTTCAGCTATGGCTAGACAGAAGGGCACTGCAGGTCACGAGGATTTGGGGTTATTTTGAGTGCAATGGGAAATCATTGCCAGCAGGAGAATGATAGGTTCTAATTTCTGCTTCAGAGAGAAAGGAGTTTGCGGGGGAAAGGCAGAGGAAGGGAAACTGATGTGAAGGCCATTATATGAGTCCAGTTGAGAAACCATGGTGTCAGTGACCACAAGGCCATCCATGTTTTCCTTGGGTGCTTTTTTTCCGCAGTGGCTAGAAGATGCTATAATGAGCAGGCTTACTGGGTTCTAATTCAGCAGAGTCAGGGCTGGGAACTCCAGTGGAAGTACTTCTCCCTTGTGGGTCTAAATTCAGTTTCAACAGAGTAGTTATTGGTTGGGGAAGAAATATTTTGCAAGTGTGTTAAGAAGTCACCAAAAAAACTTGTGTGTGAACCAGTGGTTTCCCACAATAGGTGAGCATCACCCAGTGACATCAGTCATAAGTTCAGAGCATGTGTCTCCTGCATGGCGGCAGCAGGATGTGTCTCCAAGCTGCCTCTGTAATTTTGATTCAGAAAGCTGTGATTGAGCAGGAGATGGGCACTGGAGAAGCAGTGCTGTCTGAGATGCCACCATGAATGACAGTCTAGGCGCCTTCACCAAGACCCAGCAGAGGTCTGGTGCTGAAGGAAATGCATGTCCAGCACCAGTGGTTTTTCCAGTAAGGACAATTCATTGTCCTTATTATGTCCTTGTCATTGTTATGACAAGGGCCCATTGTAATCAACTTTCCACAAGTAGTTGTCTGGTTCCTACCAAGAACCATATCATTAACTTGGTTGAGGGGAAGGTCTTGTGGTTTAGCCCAGGCTCAGCATCTATTTCTGCCACTAGAATGAACCCGCTTAGTAAACCATCAGGATAAGGAGGAAAGAAGATTTACTGACATCTACACAGTGGAAATAAGGTCCACATGATTATTAAACAGCCACTGTGGCTGTCAGAATTTACATGGAATGGTTATCTTCTCATATTTCGGTTTTCTGATATATCCAGTTAAAGGCTTCATTTATTATGTTCTTTCCACCTTCCCCCAAGCCATTCAGCCAAACCCTTAGTTCCCAGCCATGAGTCCACACAAGCTAAATCCTTCCTAAGTCCATTTCCTTCCAATCAGAGAGATTATGTTTTGCCATTGGGGTTTCCCAATGATGGAAGGCCTCTTTTGAGGAAGGCTAAGAAGACTTGCAGTAATAGTATGCCTACCCAAGATGACCTGGCCTTTGCATCACTGAGACTTTGAGCTTGTGAGTTGAGTGAGAACCCTGGTTGTTTCTTTGTTATACCTGCTTAGGTCAGTTTCTGCTCACCAGACTTGGAGATTTCCTGCTACTTAAATCAAGTGATACCTTTTTTTTTTTAATTTTATTTTTTTTATTGGTTGTTCACAACATTACAAAGCTCTTGACATATCATATTTCATACATTAGACTGAAGTGGGTTATGAACTCCCAATTTTACCCCAAATGCAGATTGCAGAATCACGTCGGTTACACATCCACAATTTTACATAATGCCCAATTAGTAATTGTTGTATTCTGCTACCTTTCCTATCCCCTACTATCCCCCCTTCCCTCCCCTCCCATCTTCTCTCTCTACCCCATCTACTGTAATTCATTTCTCTCTTTGTTTATTTTCCCATTCCCCTCACAACCTCTTATATGTAATTTTGTATAGCAATGAGGGTCTCCCTTCATTTCCATGCAATTTCCCTTTTCTCTCCCTTTCCCTCCCATCTCATGTCTCTGTTTAATATTAATCTTTTCTTCCTGCTCTTCCTCCCTGCTCTGTTCATAGTTGCTCTCATTATATCAAAGGAGATCAATTTTGCTTCTAAGGATGCCAGAGATCGGTTAGGAACAACAAAAGACCTCATGGGTCAGATCATTCCAATAATATGAGCTTTCCTTATTGCCTGGGGCAGTAACAGTGTCCACCTCCATGAAGATGCAGATCTTTAGTGCAGTGGAGGCATCTCTGGCTAGAATTCAAGGCTTATAAAACTCCTGCCACTTTCATCTTCTGGTGGGAATTGGAACTCACTTGATAGACCATTTCCAGTGCTTCTATCTCCCAGGCTTAGGGTTTCTTTCTTTCCATATGATATGTGATTTTTGGTGTACATATCACCAGAGTGCTAGCACCAATCTCCTTAAGACCATAATTAGTTGCAAAATCTAATACAGATGCCACCCAGAGAGCTATGTTTGGTTTAATCTAAGTTATATTCCATAATGTAATGAGTGAACTTTGTTTAGGTCTGATATCAACAAACCAGTTTTGAAAAAGATGATTTTGAGATGAAAGGGGAAATTTTCAAAGGGATGGAATGTTTGGTAACATGAAAGAATTGTTATTAATTTGTTAGTTAGGATAATGATAGTTTTAAGTTTTTTTTTTTTTCTTTTTCTTTGGTACTGGGGATTGAACACAGAATCTTGTACATATGAGGCAAGCACTCTATTAACTGAGCTATATCCCCAGCCCTATTTTTAAGTTCTTGTTATTGACATACATTGAAATATTTTTTGCATAAGATGATATAACAGATTTGTTTTAAAATACTCCAGGAAAGTAGGTGGAAAATAGTTAAAATTGGTAGATTTTTTTTTTGGGGGGGGGGGTTACTGGATATTGAACCCAGGAGTGCTCTGAGCTACATCTCCAGACCTTTTTATTTTTTCTAAATTGTTAGGCTGGCCTTGAATTTGTAATCCTTCTGCCTCAGCCTCTGGAGTCACTTGGATTACAAGGGATGTGCCACAATATCAGGCTTAAAAAAAATCCACCCTTTCCTAGCACTTGGCATTTTTCTTTCTAACTCTATTTAGTATACAAGTCTTATCTCTTATGAGCCCATGCAGTGTGTGAAGGAAGGTCATTTGAACTGAACACTGCTTGTCTACCTCATGGGTGTGGTATTTAAGATAACAGAATCAAGATAATGAATCACAGTGGCACTTACAAGTGCCTTTATAAAGTTCATGTATAGAAGGCTGCTGATCTAAAAATGTTATGGGTTTATTTATTTACTTAGTGGTGCTAGGGATTGAATCCAGGATGTCTAACATGGTAAGTAGGCACTCTAACACTGAGATACATCCCCAGACCAACATAATTACATTTTACATCTGTGGCTTCATATTCCCTGGGTTTGGCCTTATTGAATTTATCTATCTATCTATCTATCTATCTCTATTTATTTATTATTTTGGGCGGGAGTACTGGCATTAAATCTAGGAATGTTCTACTATTGAGCTACACTCCCAACCCTTATTTATTTATTTATTTATTTGAGGCAAGGTTTAGCCAAATTATTCAGGCTGGCCTTGAACTTGTGATTCACTTGCCTCAACCTCCCTAGTAGCTAGAATTACCCGCATGTGCCACTGCCTAATGTCCTGCCTAATTTCCCCATTCTGACTTCTAGGTTCCACTCATACTTCTCTCCTTAACTGGCCTATATGTTTTGTCAAGAAAATTTGATGGCTTTTCAGCATTCTTATTTTCATGTTCATTCACTTTCTCTCTACTGGTCCCATCCATCAAGTTCAGATTATTTTACTCTTATGATGAACTTCCGATTAACTTAAATGTCTCCCAGAAAAGAGAATATGTAGTTTTCTTTGATTTTAAACTTTAGTAGATTTTTGTTTGTTTGTTTTTGGTGTAGAGGGTTGAGCCCAGGCAGGCTTAACCACTGAGCCACATCCTCGGCTCTTTTTATATTTTATTTTGAGACAGGGTCTCACTTAGTTGTCTAGGGCCTTGCTAAATTGCTGAAGCTGGCTTTGAACTCAGGATTCTCTTGTCTCAGGCTCCCAAGCTTGGAATTATAGGCATGTACCACTGCTTAGAAATTTTATGGATCATAAGCAACAGATAAAAGTATGCCCAGGTATTGAAGTCACTAGATTTCGGTAGTCCACTTTCAAAAAGAAAAAAAAAAAATCCCCCCCCCACTTCTCTCAATTATTAAACCCCCATCCCCCATCTGTTATATATATTTTATATATTTATATTGAATTTTGTGTGTGTGTGTTTGTGTGTTTTGTGATGCTGGGGTTTGAACCCAGGGCTATGTACATGGTAGGCAAGTGTTATACCACTGAGCTCTACCTCCAACCCCTATCTTATATTTTTAGAAAGCACTGTAGGGTTGGGGATGAAGCTCAGTGGTAGAGCACTTTCCTAGTGTACACAAGGCCCAGGATTCAATCCCCAGCGCTGCTTTAAAACAAACAAACAAATTAAAGCACTTTAGTTAATCAATACATCTATATTAGAGCATTTAGTAATTATGCCAGATAACAAAGGAGAGAATGGTGGAGTTATTGGATAACTCCATCAGGGGGCAATGCTGTTCTAAGTGGGTACAAGCATGGCAAGTTGACTTTTTAATGATATTTAAAGTTTTTTCTTACACTAATAATTGCTTTATTTAATTTTTGTTTTTACATTTTATCTTTTTGTGAATATAGTCACTCTGTCTAAGCTGGGAAAGAGAATTAAATTGACCCAGTAGTAGCCTTCTGACCGAGGACAACTCTCTCAACCTGAATGCTATGAGTTGCTCACACCAGATTGTAAAACTAAATCATATCTGATTCATATTTTTCATTAGGAAACAACTAAAATTCCAGTGCTTTAAAGGCATGATATGTCTTGTGATCTACAAAGGACAGCATAACCCAAATTATAGGCAGACCTCTGTATCTACTTGTTCCCTATCCATGGATTCAATCAACTACAGATAATATTCTGAAAAAAGTTGCATCTTTACTGAATATATATATTTTTGTTGTCATTAGCCCCTAAACAATACAGTATAATAACTTTTTAATAGTATTTACATTGTATCAGGTGTTATCAGTCACCTAGGAGTAATTTAAAGTGTACAAGAGGATGTGGGCAAATTCTTTGAAATACAGCAGCATTTTATATAAGGCACTTGAGCACCCTCAGTGTTTGGTGTCCCAGGGGATCCTGAAACCAGTCCCAGCCAGATACTGAGGAAAGACTATGCATGATGACCAACCCATCTGTGAAGCACATCAGAGCTGGTCAATGACTGGTGAAGAAACTTATTTTGAAAACCTCCTAGGTTTCAAACATTCCAAGAAAACAAGCAGAAAGTATTTCAGATGCACGGATACTGATCATGCTTTTGTTTTGAGACAGACACACACACACACACACACACACACACACACACACACACACACACGGCGGGGGAGAAGGAGAGAGAACAAACACGGGTCCTAGTTAATAGTTGGAAGTTCCGTTCGCTTATGGTCTTTTGGAGCCAACCATTCATATGGGAGGTGCCATAATTAGATAAATTTATGCAAGCCGCCCTGCCCTAGGATGTTGGCTCCTTCCCGGGCTCTGGCTTAGCCTGTGACCTCCTCCACAATGAATTGGGAGCTGGTCCTCCAGGAGCTGCTTGGGGTGCCCTGGAGTGCTCCACAGGGAAGGGCGGGGTAGCACCTGTTGGACCTCTGTCCTGAGCCCCCCATGATGAGAAAGGTCTAAGCACATGTGACATCATCTGACTGAGCTGGATGGGCCTTAGTGGGTCTTGGAGGGCCTTGTAAAGGGAGGAGCAAATGCCCCTTTGCAGTGCTGGCCAGGCTGCAGGCCTGAGCGCAGAGCTTGTGGGACCACGCTCCGCCCCTCCATCCACGAGCGGAGGCCGCTCAACGGCCCCCAGAAGATCACTTTCTTTCTTCTTCTGTTAAATGTATCCTGCGCTGATCAAAGGTTGGTTTATCTAAAGAAAAAAAGAAATGTGCCAAGACATTTTCCAATATGTTTAAGACCCAGTAGTTTTAAAACACAGTGGGGTTTATCTTTCAAAGGGGACATTCTTTCTGTAAGTGCAACTCTTGATTCTTCTATTTGATTTTGTAGTGAAATGTATTCGTCACTCAGAAATGGAAAAGATCCCCTTAAAATATTTGTTTACTTTTCCCTAGTAAGGAACTAGTATTGGTTGTAAAAGGTACATTGATTAAATGTTATGGCACATTGATAAGTTTGTATTACTAGGAAATGCTTCAGGACATGCTATTAGGACAAAAATTGATGTTATTTAAAGAAATACCCAAGCTGCTACCTTTCTGAGTTGGATTTTTCTTGTTTTTATGATGTTGGAATTCAAGCCCAGGGCTTCGTGCATGCTATGCAGGGACCACTGAGCTACATCACTATTCCCAGATTTTATTCAATTTTATTTATTTAGTTAGTTTGCTTTTTTTTTTTAATTTGTGAGTTGGTTTTTAAATGTGTTCTTGGTTTCAGAGATACTTCCATGGTTAGGAATCTATTTAACACATATTTTATGCTCCTGTTATTAATGAGGCATTTTGCTAGAGACTAGGTGGTCATGAAGAAACTGGAAAGTGTTCTCACACAGCTGCTAGTGTAGATACCCCTGTGGAGTTTAATCAGCTCTGGGGGGCTCTGGTAATGAGATCTAATTTGAGAGTTGATGAGGGAAATAGTCCAATTTGTTGTTAGGAGTTATTCCTGGCTGAGTGAACAGCATATGCAAAGAGTGGAGACCAGAGAAAGGAGAGCACATTGGAGAAACCAAGAGCAGGGTGACACAATGCAAACCTCAACCCATTTCCACTTCTCAGATGAGAGCTGCCCTTCATTGCCTCTGTGGAGCAACCTGACAGAAGGCCACAGCTTGCAGCATGTTTGTTTCCCTAAGCTGTTGTTTTCTTGCATGAGTCCATGCTCAAGGTCATGACCCCAAGCCTATTTACAGCAGTTATGTTTACTATTATAATTATGGAACTTACTTAGACATCATATATGCTGATGAAATGTAAGTAGGAGACCAAAGAATCTTTGAGTCTATGAAAATGAGTTTGAATACTTTGGAGAGGCTCAATAAACATAGATTGCTAGGCTAGGGATGTAGTTCAGTGGTAAAGAGCTTGCCTAGTGTGCACAAGACCATGGGCTCCAATTCCCAGCACTGTTAGCACAAGGTGCACAAATGACAGAGCTGAGGAGCAGACTTCAGGTCAGGAAGCTCTTCTTTATAATCTGCGAAACACCTGATGTGGATCATTTTCAGGGATAAAATGGCTACTGACCATGAGGTTCCTGGTTTTATATATAGTAACAGGAGTTAGTTACTTTTAGCAGGTAGGGGGCAGGCCCAGATTATGGGAGGAGTTTTGGTGGCAGGATCATTTAGGGCGGGGCAGGAGGTCAGGTAGGTAAACCATATCCTTAAAGCACAACTGAAAAAACTAAGGAATCTTGTACCCAGATTGCTTTGTTAGCGTCTCTGGTTTTATTGCTGTACTTTATTTTTTTTTTTTCCTATAATTCCACTTGGGGAATGGAATTACTTTTTTTTTTTTTTAAGAGAGAGAGAGAGAGAGAGAGAGAGAGAGATATTTAATATTTATTTTTTAGTTTTCGGGGGACACAACATCTTTGTTTGTATGTGGTGCTGAGGATCGAACCCAGGCCGCACGCATGCTAGGCGAGCGCTACCGCTTGAGCCACATCCCCAGCCCCTGCTGTACTTTAAAGAAGCCAGAAATGGGAATCATAACTGAAGCATTGTGGATGTGGATTGTAGAAGAAAGATGTAGAATTTGTTTCAGACAACCATACACTAAGAGTCCCTCTCCGTATCATGACAAAATGAATAATTGCATCTTTACATGTTTTAAGTTAAAATGTTTATGGCATAAATACTTCAATTGTTTTTTCTGGCCTTTTGATATTTAGGCAGGTCCCCTGTGCTCCAGGTGCTTTCCACCTCAAAGCTGTAGGTCCCTGAGGCTATGGCAAGGTGAAGGTGAGGGGGGAGGGCTCAAAGGCGGGTCTAGACTGGAGATCCAGCTACTAGAAGGAGAAGGAGCCTGGGGCAACGCAAACCACTGAAGTGTTTTAAGTGGAGTGAGATGGTTAGATTTGCATTTTAGAGAGATGATTGGATAGATTGTGGAGCTAGTGGGAGGAGTCTGTTTCTTAATATAGTGGCTACAGATACCTGAACTAGAAAATGAGTGTGATACTGGAGAAATGAAGAACTTGGAGGTCAAGCAAACTGTCTGGATGTTTTGGGCAAAGGAAAAGGAGGCCATGCTGTCACGATGCCTGGGTGACACCAGAAGAGCACATGGTTGGGGAGCTGTTTTCTATTCAGGTGGGTGGAATAGGAGCCAGTTTTCAGTTCAGTTGTCATCACCTTGGATTATAAGGTCTGGTGAGGGGGAGGGAGACCCAGGCTGGAGGTATAACCACATGGGAGTCATGGGGTTGGGGAAGGGTGAGCAATGAGAAGAGGCTCTTTGGGGCAGTACTGAGGATCAAGAACATTTGGGAACCAGTAAAAGGAGAAGTTCAAAAAGGTGATAGAAAAAGTAGCCAGAGAGGTAAGTAGAGTCCCAGATATACTAGGAAGCCAGGGGCTTTGAGTGGGTGAGTTAGGCAAATGCATAACCAAGTGTCAAAGGCAGCCAAGACTCGGTGGGTTATGCCTGTCCTTTCATCTACTCGGAAGGCTGAGGCAAGAGGAAGACATAAGCCAAGAGCTCCTAGGCCATAGTGATAATCAGCAAAAAAACAAAACAAAAACCCATCACGGGAGTAAAAAATACCCTTGGGATTCAGGGTGAGGAGGAGCCTGCCTGGTGACCTTGATTAAAAGTTTGAGATCAGCACCAAGGTGGGACCAGAACAAAGTAGAAGGCTATGGGAGGGGTCAAGGCTTTAAGATGGAAGTATTTTATCTACTTAGCTTAATCTGTGTTGATGGTTTTCTGACTTTATGGCTGAAAATATCCCATATTGCTAAGGATTAATTAAAAATGATTTGTTTTTGCCCTATCTGAAAGCTCATTAAAATGAATGTACCAATTCTTATTAAATGGTTTTGATGGAAATAGCAATGTTACCTTTATATCAGAAGTTCCCTTCATTGATTTAGAATTATTTAATATACCAACATTGAAGAAGTTAGAGGAATTATTAAAAATACCGAGTGCTTATATCATTTCAATTCTCTACCACTGAGCTACATTTCCAGTCCTTTTTTATTATTTGTTTGTTTGTTTGTTTGGTACTGGGGATTGAACCTAGGGGTACTGTCCCCCAGTGAGTTAGACCACTGTTCATTTTATTTTTCATTTTGAGAATGTAGCTTGCTAAATTGATGAGGCTGACCTCTAACTTGAAATCCTCCTGCCTCAGTCTCCAGAGTTGCTGGGATTACAGGCATGTGCCACCATGCCTGGCTTCATTTTTTTTTTTAAATGAAAGTGAACCATAAGAATTACCAAAGCATATTTTTTTGAAAAATCTTATAGTAAAGTTAAGAAATTTATTAAAACTCTGTGTTTGGCACTGGGGTTGTGGTTCAGTAATAGAGCACTTGCCTAGCATGTGTGAGGCACTGGGTTCAATTCTCAACACCACAAAAAACCATAAATAAATATGATTCAAAAAAAGTGTCCCTGCATCCTCTTCTCCTCCTCTGCCTTAGTTTTTTGGTGTTCATTGTTTTAAAAATTCCTATTTATATTTTAGGGCTGGAGTTGTGGCTTAGTGGTAGAGCACTAGCCTAGCATGTGTGAGGCACTGGGTTCGATTCTCAGTACCACATATAAATAAAATAAAGGTACATTGACAACTAAAAAAAAATTTTAAATTCCTATTTATATTTTGTTAGATATAACAGATTTACACATTGATAGTTCGGTTAGAAACAGATCGTAGCATACTTGTATTTTTCCTTAGGAGGACCACCGGAATAAGGCACTAAAAATTCTGGATACAGAGAATTAATGAATCACTAAAGGGTAGGGGGTCTCAAATAGTTATTCTGGCTGCATATTGTTGTAATTATTTTTGTGAAAATTAATTTTATTTTTTTATATTTATTTATTTTTTTTATTGGTGTTCACAACATTACAAAGCTCTTGACATATCATATTTCATACATTAGATTGAAGTGGGTTATGAACTCCCAATTTTTACCCCAAATGCAGATTGCAGAATCACGTCGGTTGAAAATTAATTTTATTAACATAACTTTGGGTTAGAAAGCCAGAGCTGAATTTTAATTTTCTGTTGACTAGGTGTTGAACCCTGGGCAATTTAGTTAGCTACAATCTTTTTTTTTTTTATGTAGAATGCAGTGATATTTAATATAGTTATAGCATTATGCAGCCATCCTCATTATGTAATTTTAGACCCTTTTCATAACCCAAAGGAAGCTTACTACCCAGTTTTTCTTTCTTCCCAGCCTTTGGTAACTACTGATCAGCTACAGAATCTTTAGTGCAATGGAGATTTTTTTTTTTTTTTTTTTTGGTACTAGGGATTGAACTCAGGGGTTCTCTACCAATGAGCTACATCCCCAGTCCTTTTTAATTTTTTTATAAGTTGCCCAGGCTGGCCTTGAACTTGTGATCTTCCTGCCTCAGCTGGGATTAAGGCCTGTACCATTGGACCCAGCTGCAATGGGAGAAATTAATTAATATTACCTACCCCACAGATGTAGAAGAATGATCTGGTTCACAGAAAGTATGTAGTAAATAAATATTAGTAGCTAATCAGGAAAGCATTAATTTGTGCAGGGACATGGGTAGTGATGAGCAGTGAACTGTTTCTGTCCAGAGTTCTAGTTATTTATTTAACCACCCTAACTAACGGCTTAACCCTAGATAAGTCATGTAATCTAACAAATAAAGCCCTAGAGGGCTAGGGGGCTAGGAGACTATCAGGAACAACGTTCTCTCTAATTATTATACCAATATATGTTAAACAAATTTACAATCTATACTCTCATATTATTAAAGGGGAAAAAATTTAACCAAATCTTTTCCATTGATTTTCTTGACCTCAAATTGCAGTCATTATCCAGTGTTTTCAGAGACTCCAGTAAACATTTTGTTACAAGTGTGGGAAGAAGAAGAAACCATAACAGGTGTTGAGGTGCATGTATTTGGGTGTGCACATGCACGTATGTTGTGCCTTTGTGATAATTGTGAGCACACCATTAAAGCTTTCTGTTTGATCTCCATTTCTTAGATCATCACTTTATGTTTTGTTTATTAAAATCACTTTTCAAAATTTTTCTTTCAGTAATGAATCAGAGAAAATATCAAATTAGGTATTACTTGCTGAGCACCTGTTTTGGGTGATAACAGAGCTCTTGGAAAGCTGGTTGGAGTGTTGGTGACCCAGGGTTTTGATTGTTAGGTGTGAATGTCTTGTGTCTTGCCCAGTTCCTTCTTCCTTTCCATTTCCACTTTATATGTTCATGCCAAGGAACATTGGGTGTTGGTTGTATTTATCTCTAAAACAAGTTGGATTCGTTTACTTATCTTTAGACAAGTACTTGCAGTAAGAGTATTTTCCTGACTGCTAAGATGGTACACAGCAAAGTCACTGTCTTTTGAGCCTGCTGAGAGATAGCATAGATTCCACAGAGTCTAAGGCATTTAGAAATTATGAAAGGCTTCTGTGTGCAGGAACAAGGATTACAAGCAGGGACATCAGTGCCTGAAACTATATTGCCTGCAAGTCTTGGAGATTACATTAGCTCCAATAGCAGTTCTCTTCACTGGTATTTCATGTCTTATCATTGCCTATAATCAGGGTTTTTTTTTTTTTTTAAGAACATAGTGTTCCAGTTCTTTCTCAGAAAAACATGATAAAGTATTAAACATTTTCCCTGCAAACTCATGAGATTTCATTTAAAACCTTCCCCATTTTAAAAATTGAATTTGTTCAAATCTTCCTGAACTATTGAAGAAGAATGAACCTTCTTCCAAATATCACGTGTCTCCTTACCGAGTTTCAGACAGTGGATTTTTAAAGGAGAGGAAGGAATGATAAACATAAGAAGAGGGAGAGTTAAGCGCTCTGGACACCTGGCAAACAACTTCCAAGTATCAGTAGTCTGTCTGTTACTGGCTTGTTGCAAGAAGTCTGAGGCTTGAAGGTAGTGGGTAACCTTCCCTAGCTCAGCTAAGTGCAGCTGAATAGTAGATAGTGGGGCTGGCGTCCTAACCAGGTCCAACAGTTAAGAGAACAAAGAAGACTACAGAAAAGCAGAGATATTTATTAGACCTTGAAGGATGAAACCTGCACACAGAGGACAGGAAAGTGCTGGCCTTTAGTGAAGAAAGTGCCTTGTCTTCTAAAGGACAGTTATGATTTATTTGTTTCTGCATTAATCCAGGTTCTAGTCAGTGCCCAGGTACAGAATGTCTTGTTTGGAGCAGTTTTTGGAGCGCATAGGCTATGGGTGGGGGTAATGATGGGAGGGTTCATTTAAGCCACCGAGAGCAGATTTTCCACAGTCTTATGTATTCAAGTCCACATGACACTAGGATGAACAGCTGTAGCTTTGAAGGCACAAAGGCACTTTTCCTTTATCATTGCTTTCGACGCATACTGGATGCTTTTCACAGTTTGTTCTTCTGACTCCGGCTTCGTTCTTCTGTGCTGTAAGTGATTGAACCCTTTCCTTCTGTGGCGAAGAGCCTGTGCCAGTCAGCCTGCCGTCACCATCAGGAGCAGTTGGTGTGCTGAATCAGTGGCTACTGTTGAATTCAGTGCATGCTAGAAAATGGTATGTTGTACATGGCATTAAATGTCTTTTAGATTTCCTTGGAAACTGGCATAACCGACCAGGAGATTAATAATACAATGTCTGTTTTTAATCCATTCAGAACTAAGGAATCACCCTGGGTACTCAATTATTTATGCTAATGGATAAGGGAATATTGGTCTGAATAACTGATAGCAAATGTTGCAAATTATTTCCTGTTAAGGACATCTGCCATCCCAGCTTTAGAAATAACAATCCATTTTAGCTGTGGGAGATGGCTAATGAGTGCCCATAGATCTCGGTTATGTTCCTCTTGGTTTGGGGTAGCCATTGCTGGTGTGGGAATTGGCACCATTGGTCAGTCCAGCCAGTGATAACCAGAGGTAGGGGTTTCTTGTTCCTCGACTGAGGTGATAGCTGTCCTTGAGCAGTGTTGTGCTCAAAAATAGTATTGCTCTGCCCTCTAGGGCCTCCTACTCTCAGCACCTGCCCTGTGGCTCTTGGGAATAAAAGCATGTCAAAACCCAGGGGAAACAAAGTTCCTAGGATATTCCTCCATTCTGGATATCTCTATGACATTATCATTGGGAAATTACTGCTTTGGGGAAAAAGCAGCAGTTGGGAAACTTTGGTTGCTAAGTAGGTATGCAGTGCTAATTCTACCCACCATCAGAAGGTGTGCATGTAAGAAGATCTGTACCATATTATACTTAAGATACCAGAAATTCAGCTTTAATGACTACCTACTCAATCTCAGGAAACAATCCTGGAGGGGTAGAAAGGTAGACTGCTTTGAATTTGAGGTATTACTACTAACTTTGCCTCTCCAATAGCCTTTCTTTTGAATATGCATGTAAATACATATGGGTCTTAGGCCCACTTTAAATTAATTAATTTAAATTAATAATTTAAATTCCTGCTTCTTCTTTTTTTTTTTTTTCCAGTGGGGGTGGTGGTCGTTGTGATGGTAGTGGTGATGTTGGTGCTACTGGGAATTGAACTCAGGAGCATTCTACCACTGAGCTGCATCCCCAACCTTTCCTCCCGCCTCTTCGAGGCAGGATCTTGCTAATTGGCCTAAGCTAGCCTTGAACATACCATCCTCTGCCTTCCAAATTGCTAGATTACAGGTGTGCATCAACACACCAACCTTAAATTCCTATATTTATAGAACAAAATGATCAGAACATTCCATGTGTTTTCAACATTTACTTTATTCTGATTGCTACATATTTGATATTAATATATAATTTGGCTCTCTTCACTTCTGGGACTGACTCTCTGCTTACTTCTTGTGTTGCCAGTAATAAATGTTTCTAACTGCCCAGTCCCAATAATATATTGTAATGATCTCTTGCCCAAAGGAATTTGGGAGGGGAGCAGGATTTTATGACTTCTTTCCACTATTCTTAAGTTGTTTTTGTTTTTGTTGGTGCAAGGCATTGAACCCAGGGACACTTTACCACTGAGCTACATCCCCAGCCCTTTTTGTTTTCTATTGACAGGGTCTTACTATGTTGCTGAGGCTAGCCTTGAACTTGCAATCCTTCTGCCTCAGCCTCTTGCCTCACTCACTGTAATTGCAGGCGTGCACCACCATTCCTGGCTGCAGAAGGTTTTGTTTTGTTTTGTTTTGTTTTTTGAGAGAGAGAGAGAGAATTTATTTATTTATTTATTTTTAGCTTTCGTTTGTGGTGCTGAGGATTGAACCCGCGCCACTTGCATGCCAGGTGATCGCGCTACCGCTTGAGCCACATCCCCAGCCCCTGCAGAAGGTTTTTGTTGTAGTATTTTTATTGATTTGGCAAATATAGGCTGTAATCAGTGAACTTTTTTTTTTTTTAACTAGAGGTCAGACTTACTTATTCTATTATACTCTTTTCTTTTTAGTAGTGGCTTCTTCCAAAAATAGATTGCTAGGTGAACATCCTTAGAGAAGATATCACATTTCAGTTCGGCATTTGTTTACGTATCATTTTTTCTTCTTTTTTATCTTTATTTCGTTTGGAA
Organism: Urocitellus parryii; assembly: GCF_045843805.1. Taxonomy (NCBI): domain Eukaryota; kingdom Metazoa; phylum Chordata; class Mammalia; order Rodentia; family Sciuridae; genus Urocitellus; species Urocitellus parryii. The sequence continues at coordinate 83,225,031 of NC_135532.1, read as the reverse complement.
TGCCCCATAAAGTTAGTTTATTTTAGTGAGTACCTCTGTTCTAAGGTCCTGAATTCTCAGGGCTCCTAATCTAGTACCCTGACCCCATCTCTGGACTTAGAAAAAAATCTCTGGGAAACAGAAGCTGTCCTGTACCAGACGTTTGTGGAAAGTGAAAGTGCAAACAGACAGAACAAAGGACCTGTGGCAACGGAGCTTTTTCTTTTTGAAAACCAGCAATTTTAAGAAAATGAAAGTGCTGTGGAATTTATTTGCCTTTGTTAGAATGGATGCCCATAAGAGTGAACTCCCACTTCTCGCTGCTTTACTTCTCAGTGTTGGGAATTTTCTCTCTTCACTTGACTAAAACCATGCCTTACTCCTTCCTTTCATAGTTTTCTTTAGTTTCTGAATCAATGAAAGAAGCACACTGGTATTCAGGATTTTGCCTCATAGCAGGGTTTCTCAAGGAATGTTGCACAAGAACAGTGTACAACACACAACAGAAAGTTGCCCAGAACAATAGCTCTCACAGCTGAGTGTGCATTGGCACAACCTGGAATCTTATAGAAAGGCAGATTCTCAGTCCACAGAGCTGGGCCTAGCAATCTTCATGTCTGACCCGCTCCCAGGTCTTGTGAACACTGCTGGACTGCAGGTCCCTCGGTGAGGCTATAGACACTCTCTTTGGAGTAGTAATGTGTTATGGTAAAAAGAAAACTCTGACCAAATAAGGTTAGGAAGCTTTATGTTAATCGAGATTACACAACTGGCCGGCTGGACTTCTTATGCCTGTGATTACTGATGGAACTTGTGGGGTGTCCAAGGAGTAGATAAAGCATACAGTAGGTTTCAAACTTTTCATGGATCATCTTAGGCAGCTAGCATTCCACAAGGTAGACTAGGAAACTTTACATGACATTCATCTGCTGTTAAAAAAAGGTATCTTTTGAGTCTATAATTCAATAAAGCACCATATTTATTGAGAATAAATGTACCCCTGTTGTACGAACTATTAATAATTTTAAATATTTGACTCTTAAGTTATCTTTTAAAAATACTTGTGAAGGGCCTGGGGATGTGACTTTGTGGTAGAGCACTTGCCTGGCATGGTGGGGCCCTGGGTTCAATCTCCAGCACCAAAAACAAATGTGAAAGAAAAACTTGAAACTGATTTAGTTGCTTGTTATTCTCAGTATGTGTTTCACTTTTATTGTGGGTGTGTCTGCTTGTTTTTTAATAGAGAAAAAAAATGTATTTCTCCCAGTGCTGGAGGCTGGAAGTTCCATGTCAGGTAGCCAGCACCTAGTTCTTCTCACTTCGTTATACATGGCAAGAGGGGGAGTGCATCTCCTGTGGGGTTTTGAAATTATGAGTTCCCCAGAACACTTTACTTAGCTGGATTCAAGCATGGGATAGAACATTTCAATAGAAACAACCATAAATATTTGAAGATTAGAAAAGCCTTCAACACAGTAATATAGTCAATACTGGTATTATAATTGTGTAGCTTTGCATTCTTAGTTTGTGCATGATTTTTTATTTTGTTGTATTTTTTGTGGTGCTGGGATTGGAACCCAGGGCCTTGCACATGCTAGGCAAGTGCTCTTCACTGAGCCACACCTCTAGTCCCTGGTGCTTTCTATGAGAGCTGGCATGTTAGTAGGGACCTCAGTGTTTTTCTGTGCAACAGTAGCAGCACAACAGCTAAGATTTACTAATTCTCCATGCTGTTCTGAAAATAGTATATTCTAACAATCCAATGAGGATTATTGGTACTCCAGTCCCTCTTCCCCTGTACCCCCTACAGATGAGGAGACCGAGATGCCTAGTGGAAATGTTCCCTCATTTAGCTGTGGTCCACCAGGTAGTCATGATGCAACAGGTTTTTGAACATAGGCTCGGCACTGTAAAGCATGTGTTTTACTAATTGGCACTATGGCTTTTTAAACCCACATTTATGACCTTGTGATCACTACTTTGCGTATATTATCTCATTGTTCATAAAGTTAAAAAGGCAGTGGCTTCCTGTCATGAAGAAATTGAAGGAAGCACACTGTTAACAGTGTCACAATGTAAAAGAAGAACCTTGCTCATTGTAAGACAATTTGGGAAATACAGAAAAGTAGAGAGGAGATAAAAATAACCCATAATGTTATCTAGAGAGAACCTCCTTTAAAACACATTTTTTCATTAGAGAGGAAAAATATTTTGTTTTTAAAAATTCTTTAACTGCACTTTATAGTACCTCAACTTGTTTGTTTTGTTGTTTTGTTGCAGTGCTGGGGAGCCAACAGAGTGCCTGACTTATGTTAGGCAGGCACCCTAGCACTGAGGCTATCCCCAGGCTAGAGGATATATATTCTACATAGTAACATATACATACTACTTGCACAGAGAAGGGTATACATGTACTTATTTACTTGTGCATCTTTCAAATAAGAAATCCCTCTTTTAAAGTGGTTTTATAAATTTGCAGTTAGCATAATACAGTATTATAACTCAAATTTTTGTCATACCATGGTGTGAAATCCTAACTCAATTTTTGAACCAAGCGACCTCTGTGCTTTTCTCTGGTGAAATAAAAGCCTCTGGAAAAGCTCTGTGAAAGTCTCAGGTTTGGAGATTACAGTTAAAAGCAGCAAACACATTTCTACCACAGTCACCAAGGCTCTCCACTGCCCCTGCCAGGCTGTAAGTGTGCTGGGGTTTGGTGTGTGTAGGTTTTGCTTTAGTTTAGAATTTCTTCCCTACAGTCCTCGCGTTGTGATGTCGCTGGAGCAGCTAGCCCTGGGTCACACAGAGTGAGCTGTCAGTTTCTGGGCAGACTCTGGCCAGGAATCCACAGGGCGGCGGGGAAGCAGTGAATAGCGATTCTGCAGTTCCCGAACTGCCAGCCTGCCTATCTTCCCCAACACTGGTTTCTGCCACACCCTTGACCTGCCCTGAATGTTGCTGGTTTTCAGTCTCAAGGATGGTAGCTAGAGGGGAAATAGCAAGATTTTGGAGTCTGGAAAGCCTTCACATGGGTATGTGTACAGAGAATGGATCCTTCTGTCCAGGAGACTCTGCTGTCTCGACTCTCTCCAAGTTGCAGTTTGTGCACTCTCCCTTTCCCTCCCTCTCCCTCTTCCTCCTCCTCCTCCTCTTCCTCTTCTTCTTCTTCTTCTTCTTCTTCTTCTTCTTCTTCTTCTCTCTCTCTCTCTCTCTCTCTCTCTCTCTCTCTCTCTGTGTGTGTGTGTGTGTGTGTGTGTGTGTTCTGGTCAGGTGTGAATGTGTACAATAAAGCTCATTCCTCCCAAGAAAGGGTCCTGAGGGGAGGTTTCATTGCAGACATAGTCCATCAAAGAGATTGACTTTGTTCATGGCATAGTACTTAGAATGAAAGAGAAAATAGTAAGAGTTAAGCATGGTCTTTTTTTTTCTGTAAGAGCCGTGGGGTCTGGTCTTGGCTACTGGTACTGTTATTGATTGCTACTTATTCATTTCATGAAATTTCCTTTATTTAAGAGGTTATAAATACATAAAAATGTTCCTTTATTTAAAAATTTTCTTTATTTAAGAGGTTGAAATACATAAAAATGTTCCTGGCTAAATTTAGGAGTGAGATTGGAGGTTGTGAATTGATTTGGGGAGAATACTGTTTCAAAATCGATATTGCCTAGTCTTCAGTTATTTCACCGTCTCATCACACCCTTTTTTGTATTTTTAATTTCTTTATTACACTCACCCTAACTTCTTAGTTTTTCTAAGTATTGACTACTGGACTAGTCCCTATTTGAATGCAAAAGAAATATTATGCTAAGAAGTTATAAAGTATAATCCATGTATTCTTAAAAGAATCTGTGTATTCTCTTACTTACATTTAAAAAAAATTACTACACAAAAAGAATTTTCTCTGGCTGCTGTAACAGATACAGTAGATTTAAAAACAGATCTTGTCTCTGTTTTTGCCTTAAATAGACGTCAGTAGCTTGCACTGAAATGAATGAGAATCGTAGGTGACAGCTTGAAGGCAGCCTTAGGCCTTGTCAGAGCAATGCTGTTTGGAGTTTGTGCTGTCTTCCTTGTTTTGATTGGTTTCTCTGCTGGCCTGGAGAAGACAAGGATGTGGTTATGGCTTCTGTCTCTGGCTGATTGTCAGAATCAGACTGGTGTTCCATTGCACTAACCCAAATTTAGAAAAAGGAAAAAGAGTTGCCCCCAGATTTCTATATTGAGAACACAAACCCTACCTTCACAGTGGCCTTGCTGGTCACTCAAGTGGCAGGGCTCAGTAATGCCAGCATCCCACACAGTACCCACTGAGTAAGGCCAGGATGAAAGGAGGGGGTGAGCGGGTGTCCTACTCTGGGAGTTGTTGCAAGGGAGGGATGGTGGCCTCCCTCTGACCTGCAGCATTCCTCCAGGCCTGGGAGATGATCGGAGCTGCTTCCTCCCACATTCATGTAGAGACCCAGGAGACGCCTGACTCAGCCTCTCAGGGGAATGCTCTGTGTTGCTAAAGACTCATACCATGCCAGAAGCTTTCCTTGGAAAGCTTGTCCTTTGGAAATGGATTTTGGGGACCTGTTCCCCTCCCCATCATACCCTTACGGAACTGGGAGAAACCTGCTCCTGTGCCAGAGCACCCCTTTCACCCTGGGCTCAGCTTCAGTGGACTGGCCCTGGCTGTAAAGGGCTGGCAGCTGTCTCCTAGGCCTCCCTGCTGGGAAAGGCCAGCTATGGAGTTGTCTTCACTTTCCCTCTCCGAAAGTTCCCTTGAGCAGTGTGTTCCTAAGACAGGTCTGTTATACTACATGCACATGTATGGTAAAATGACAAATGCTATGTGAATTGACTGTAAATGATAAACTAGTATAAAATAAGGAATGAAGCTCACCCATGGTGGGTTTGCTTTCACTTGAAATAGCTGGTGAACTTTTGTGAGGCCCTTTGGGATACTTTGGTGATCCTTAGGGGGACGTCCAGTGAGAATAGACAGGGAGCCCTTCCCATTGATGTGAGTTAAGTGAGGCCAGAGGCGAGGCAGACTCCCCAGGATTGTTTTGGAGCATACACATCTAGTCTGAATCCAGCCCTACCATTGGGAGTAGTTAACCTCTTTGAGCCACAGTTTCCTCCTCAATAAATGAACAGTAATAATCCAGAATGCTGTGAGGCTCACAGATGATTTATGTCAGGCTGAGTATGATGCCTGGAGTACACTATAGCTCACTCGGGGGATGCAGTGGAACTGGCTGGAATCTTGCTGGGTTCCTTCCACCAGTTAACCAGTGAGAGGCAACTGTGGGAGCTGTGAGTGAAAGAAAAGAGGAGGCTTCCAGCACAGATCCTCAGGTGCCAGAGAGGATGGACAAAAAAAGCCATCATCAATGCCAGAAACCCAAGGAAGGACAGCAACTAGCTGAAAAGAGGAAATAGAAATGTAGGGACAAGCCAAAAGTGAAACCCGAGGGCTTAGTGGGGTTTGGCAGCCCACACTTGTAATCCCAGCAACTAGGGAAGCTGAGGCAGGAGGGATCACAGGTTCAAGGACAGTCTGGGCGACTTAGACCCTGTCACAACACAAATAAAAAACTGAAAAGAGCTAGGGATGTAGCTCGATGGTGGAGTACTTGCCTACCAGGTGTGAGCCCCTGGGATCCAATCTCCAGAACTGCATTTAAAAAGAAAAAAAAAAGAAAACCTGAGGGCTCAAAACAAGATGCAGAGAAACCCCCAACTTGAATCCTAGGTCTGAATAGGAAACAGGATGGAGATCAACCTAGAGCAGGAGGCAGCAGAGCTGCTAGGCTGGTGGTGTGTGGGGTGGGTGGGTGGGGGATCCCAGAGGTGCTGGCTGCCCAGTCTCCTGGTGCAGACCTACTCTTGCAAGTCCCGTGAGACCCATTTTACAGATGAGCACGGTCAGGCTCTTTCAAAAAGTGATCTAGAGCATATATGTGAGGCAATTTTAGGGTAAGTTTTCATTTTAAATTGAGGCGGGGGGGAATTTATTTACTGGTAGTTTACTTAAAGACTTTTATACCCATTTTCAGAGGTTTGCTACAAATTTAGTTTAGTCATAATTGGCTTCTGTCTGCTCTGGGCAGCCAAAGTCAAACATGGCCCCAAGTGGTATGCTGATGTAAAGCTGTATATATTGGGAGAACCATCTTATTTTTTGCAGTACAGGGGAGTGAACTCAGGGGCTCTTTCCCTCTGAGCTACATCATTTTTATTTTTTATTTTGAGACAGGGTCTCACTAAATTACCCAGGCTTGCCTTGAACTTGCAATCCTCCTGCCTCAGCCTCCCGAGTAGCTTGAATTATAGACATGTGCCACCATGTCTATAATGGCTGGGAGACTATCTTTAAACAATCCTTAGACTTTAGACTTCATGAGAGGTATCAGTGAGGGCACTTATGTTCATTGCTGGGGCCCTTTTTTATTATATTATCATTCAATATTTCTAAAGATTAAAAAATACTATTTATGGAGAATGGTTTAAAAGTCTACATTGGGCTTAAAAGTGACTTAGGTGACAGTGATATTTTACATTCTAGAGTGTGAAAGATATTTCATGCTGTAATTCATTCAGCTAGCACTGACTAGTAAGCATGTTCCTCATCCTTGAGAAAGTCAAGGGAATAGCTATAAGCTAACTTAAGTGTAAGAACTTGTACATACACATGGTAAGTATTTTGAAAGAAGTAAAGCTGATGTGTTTCTAGGACATTGAAGACAGATTGTTACTGTAGGGGATCAGGGAATAATGTGAGAAGAGAAATGAAAAATCATGGAATTCATCAGGAACTGACAAACTTTCGAAGGATGATTAGGAAGTTGACAGGCTGTTTTGGGAGGGAGGTTGCTGCATGTGGAGAAGTCAGCAAAAAGATCTTTCTCTATTTATTGGAACAGAGAATACTCTTTGGTACCAGATGGCTATAGCAGAGCTTTCTGTGCAATCAGAATCCATTTCTCTGCAACCTGTGGCTTCCTGCATGGATAGGCAGTGAAAGACATGCCTCTTGCATAATCCATTCTTGTTATGTAGTTTAAGTAAGGTTAGTCTGAAGTCCATTGGTTCCCAAATTTGGCCAGGCTTCAGAAAGAATCATTTCGGGGAGCTTTATGAAGACAGATTCTCAGCAAACACTCTCACCCACCCACCTTGATTCAGTGGTCCTGAGTGGGGCAGGACCACTGAACCAGAATGGGAGTGTTTGCTGAGAAAGCTTTTCTAAACATTCTCCATGTGATTGAGTACCCTAGGTGTCTGGGAACCATTAATGAGGAGTGGATTGGGTGCCCTGGCAGCCAAGTGGCATGCTTTGACACTACTGCTTGTTCCCTCTGTGTGCATCTCAGTGGTTTGAGGGTCACTTTCTGGGTTGAGGCATTCAGCCATGGTTTCAACCCTTGGTTAAGCCACTCAGGTCTGTGTACACAGCTGCCTGCCTCTGCCAGCCATTTCCGCTTTTGAGATGGGAAGTCCGAATTGCTTATCTCAGCCTTGAGGAAGTCAGTAGGAGTGATCAGCAGGAGGTTTTCTGAAGTACATGTTTTTAACAGATTGTTCAAAGCCCGGGAATGTCCCCAAAATAAGATGAGGGAAATCCCCTCCGAGAAGCCTGCTGGCTGGGAAAGGGTGCTGCTCATTAGCTACTGTGCTGGTAAGAGCTGGCCCGTGGTGGAAGTACTGTCTTCAGACCAAGCCCTGCTGACGCTGAAGTTTGGCATCTTAATTCTCACCTTCCATCTGTTTAACAAAGTGCTCCACATCTGCCTTCTCATCCCTCCTCCCTCTCTCAGCTAGCTATCCAGGGCAGGGACGTTTTCCTCTGTGACAAATGAGAAAACAGAGGTCAGAGAGGTCAAGGCCTTTCCCAAGATGGCCACTCTGGGACTCAAATCCAGATCTTGGGATTTCCAGTCTAGTTCTTTTAAAATCCTGGCACTTAAGGGTGTAAAAAATAAGCCATATGGGAAAGAGACCTTTTGTTTTTCATGAGGACAAAGCTCCAACAGGCTGTGGGCAAATAGGAAGGTGTTGTAAAAAGCAGCACTGCATTGTTGGTGCCCTTTGGTGATTCCTGACCCCCAAGTTCATCTTGAATCAGTTGCCAGGTATGATCTTCTTATTTTTATTTATTGGTTTTGCAGTGTTGGGGATGCGACCCAGGGGTGCTCTGCCATTGAGCTCTATCATCAGCCTTTTTAAATTTGAGTTGCTAAGTTGCCCAAGCTGGCCTTGAACTTGGTGTTTTTCAGCCTCAGACTCCTGAGTTGCCAGGATTATAGGCACACGCCACCATGCCCAGCCAGGTGTAATCCTTTCACACATGTAAAACCTGAGTTCAGACAGAAGAATGTTATTTGTCTGAGGAGTGTAGGGGCTGCTTATTGTTGGCTTTTTTTTTTTCTTATGTCTTCTTTAATTGTAAAAGTCCTACTGATGTAAGATATGGCACATCCTCTGTGGATACAACACTGTTCTGCATTCTTACTCCTGAGGCCAGCTCTGGCCAGGACTGGACATATAGACATGTGGACTCTGGGAGGTGGTGGTGGTGAGTTCTCCTCAGGTGGCAGCCGTAGCCTGAAAAGCTGGTCAGTTCATCCAGGAAGTACACAGACTTGGAGCATAGAGGAGACCTTTGAGGCCAAACCTCAAGGCTGCCATGTAAGGGGCAGGGCTAGGAAAGGGGCACATTGTGCCTGGGGACGAAGGTGGCTCAAGTAAGGTGCTCAGGAGACTTGGGAGGATGGCATTTCCAGGAGTGATGGCTGCCAGTGATTGTTAAATGGGAGTGTGCACTCACTCACTGCGTGTTTGGAATTGGCGGTACTCTGTGGAAAAAACTCATTCTAGCCAGAGGTATGTGCTGACGTCAGTATGGAGAGCTTTAGAAGAAAAAGGGGGCTCTTCCTGCTTGGCTGAAGCTTTAAGAAATGCTGTGCAAGGAGAACTGTGGCTGCTGTCATGTTGATGACAGCTGGAAGTCTAGGCTTTTAAAGGTGATTTCAGTTTGGAGCAGAGTTGGCTCCATATTTACAGTAGCATTTTTAAAAAATGGCTTTTCCATACTTGTTTTCTCCAACAAAACAGTAGAGTTATCATTGAGAATGCAGAGAAACTACATCCCATGCTCTGCTGGTAGGAATGGGAACTGATGCAGCCACAGTGGAAAACAGGATACAGCCTCCTCAAAAAACTAACACTACAAAATCACCCTGTGCTTCAAATTTTTTCCTTCTGGGTGTATAACTGAAACAATTCAAAGTAGAGTCCCCAAAAGAAATTTGCACACCCACCTTAATGGCAGCGCTATTCATTTTAGTAGAGGTGAAAGCAAATCCAAATGTCCATCCACAAGTAAGAAGATAAGCTGAATGGGGTGTATACATAAAAACGGAATATCATGCTACCATTAAAAAGGAAATTCTGGGGCAGGGGCATATGCGAAGCACTGGGTTCAATTCTCAGCACCACGTATAAATAAATAAAGGTCTATCAACAACTAAAGAATTTTTTTTTAAAAAAATTCTGACACATGCTACAACATAAATGAACCTTGAGGACATTTTGCTCAGTGAAACAAAGGGACATACTGTATGTGATTCCACTCGTAGGAAGTATCTAAAGTAGTCAAAATCAAAGGGAAAGAAAGTTGAAAAGTGGTTGCCCAGGAGTGGGGGCAGGAAGAGAGGAAGTTGTGCTTGATGGGTATGGAGTTTCGGTTTTGCAAGATGAAAAAGTTCTAGAGAGCTGTTGCACAATAGTGTGAACACACTTAGCACTTCTGATCTGTATCATTAAAAAGGGGGGGGTGGGTATTTGTTTTATAATAATTTCCCCCGTTTCACTGAAAAACATTGAGATTGATTGATTGATCGATACATGCATACAAATTGAGGATAGAACCCAGGGGCATTTTACCACTGAGCTACATCCCTTTGCTTTTTAAAATTTTTTATTTTGAGACAGGGTCTCACTAAGTTGCTAAGGCTGGCCTTGAACTCATCGGCCTCCTTAGTTGCTGGGATTACAGGTGTGCATCACTGTACCAGCTTTTGAAAACTTATAATTGTTCTACATCACACAAAATTCCCCTGAATAAAGGGTTCCCATTACTAAGTTTCATCTTAGCTGAGGGTTTTGAAGTCCTTTGCAGTTGGTAAGGAAGTGACCCTGAAGAGGATGGAGACGGCAGCAGCCCAGGCCTGTAGGTCTGGGTCATTTAAAGAGGTCTGTCCCTCACCAAGAGGTGGGTGTGGGTGTTGGCACCCAGTGGGCACACATAGGGTTTTCATTTAAACTGCAGGTTGGTGTTTCTCCATCAGCAATTTGTAGTTCAGTTTAAAACAAAAACAAACAAACAAAAAAATAACCACTTATTGTAAGTGTTTGCCACACAGAAGCTCCTTTAAGTAGAATGGAATCAGATTGCAGGAAGGCCTTGGAATACCTCGGAATACTGTCATGGAATACTTTCATAATGCAATAGATAATCACTGTGTAATTTCTTGTGAAATCATGAAACCACTATTTTAAGTTTACCTTGGAAGTATTGTATAGCTTGTCTCAGGGAGGGAGACAGGAGCCCCAAACACTAGCTGGAGAGTTTTCTAGTGCGATAAACACTGGTGAGAGTCGGGGAGACCTTCGTTTCCATCCTGGCTCTGATCCGGCACTTGTGTAGCTCAGTTTAATAACTTAACTTCTTGGAACCTCAGTTTCTTCATGGGCAATTTGTAGTTCAGTTGGAAAACACTTATCGAATGCTTTCTGTATATCAAGTATTATGATAGAATCTAAAAATAGATTCTGTCCTCCCCTGAAAGGAAGTCACTGTCTTTAAAGGGAAACAAAGATAAGGACTGTAAGCACAGATGCAGCATTATGATACAGCACTAACTTCCCTCTAATCTAGACACAAACTGAAAAGTCCAGCGCTGTAAAACACATCTGAATTATAGGATAAAAACACAAGAATCATTAGCTTAGAAGGAACTTAAAATCAGGAATATAGTTAAGGTCATGAAGGGGAAAGGATTAAAACAGAAAACTGGATCAGGTCATTGACAGGCCCAATTGGGAACTGTAAGCTGGGGTAGGAAGCAAAGCTTAGCAAAGCACTGGAGAGTCGGTAATTATGGCTATTCTCCAGAAGGGTGTAAAGTACTAAAGTTTTAGGGCAAGGGGGTTTAATATCTGCCTAGTAGTTTTTGTCTGTTTACCAACAGCAGAGGGCCTACAAGGGAGGTAGTACTGCTGGTGGGTAAAAGTGAGAGGCCCGATGCACACAGCTGGATGTATTGGGACTTCAGTTTACTTGTGTGTAATTGGGTACCAGTTATAGTACCAACCACATAGCATTGTCAGGAGGATTATATGAGCTGATACACCCCAGAAGGCTTAAATTGGTACCTGGCACATCACGCACCACATTAAAGAATGTCTGGTGCTTCTGTACTGTTTTTTACTTTGCAAAGTGCATTTAAACATCATCATTTCATTTGAGGCTTACAACAAATCAGTAACAATTACTGTGGAGAATTTACAATCAGCCCTGAGAGATGGGTATTTATTATTCACATTCAATGGATAAAAAGACACAGAAAGTCCAAAAACTCACACTCAAATAAATAAATAAAAACTTTGCAGCACTGTCATTTGAAGGCAGGTCATCTGACCCCCAAACCATGCTTTTAAGTCAATGTACCATATAGCCATGCATTACTTAATGACTAGGGCACATTCTGAGAAATGCATTGTTATACAATTCTATGATTGTGAACCTCCTATAGTGTTCCTACTAAGACAGAATAATATAGCCTAGAATACACCTGAGCTTTTGCTCCTAGGCTATAAACCCATACAATGTGTTCCTGTAGTGAATACTGTAGGCATTTGTAACCATGGACCAATTTTAGACCAATTTTATATCTAAACTTAAGAAAGGTATAGGAAAAACATGGAGAATTTTTCTACCGCATTTTAATCTTTGAAAAAAAATTTGTAGTTGTAGATGAACAACATGTCTTTATTTTGTTTATTTATTTTTTGTTATTATTTTTTTGCTACCAAGGATTGAACTCAGGGGCACTTGGTCACTGAGCCACATCCCCAGCCCTATTTTATATTTTATTTCAAGACAGGGTTTCACTGAGTCACTTAGTGCCTTGCTTTTGCTGAAGCTGGCTTTGAACTCAGAGATCCTCCTGCCTCAGCCTCCTACACTGCTGGGATTACAGGCATGTGTAATCGCGTCTGGCTCCGTTTTGTTTATTTTTATATGGTACTAAGGATCGAACCCAGTGCCTCACACGTGCTAGGCAAGCACTCTGCAATTGAGCTGTAGCCCTAGCCCCTCCATTTTAATCTTATGGTACCACTGAAATGTAATTATGTAGTTGACTGAAATGGCATGGCCATTTCCTCCCATCTGTCTAGTATTTATTGGGCACATAGGTGTGCCAGAGAGTTGTCTAGTTACTAGGATTGCAAAAATGATAGATCAGATTAGTTATTACATTGGTAACTTTTATTCAAGCCAGACAATAAAATGTAGTAGATGATGACGACTGCTACAGAGGGAAGTAAACTGGGGAGGATGATATAGTGTTAAATGGGATGGTCCAGAAGTGCTTGCTGGGAGGGGTGCTGGGTGCAGAGGCAGCAAGCCCTGGGCAGAGGGCAGCGCCTGTTTTGTTTGTAGTCAGGACACCAATCAGGGCCAGAGCAGAGTGGGAGGGGTAGGAGGCACAATGTGTGCCTAGGGAGGGCCTTGGGACTTTGGCTCTCTCCTCTGTGATTGGTTTTGAGCAAAATAATACCATGAGACTGAAGAATGATGTAGCACCATTATTCTGGCCACTTTGGAGAGAATCCTCTGTTGGGGCAGCCACAGGGGGGCCAGAGAGGGGCAGCTAGATTGAGTGAGCCCCAAGCCTGGGTGGTGGGAGACCCGTGAAAGGTGGCCAGGTTCTGGCTACCATAGCTACCATAGGAGTCAACGGCAGACTTAGTTTGCTGGTGAGTCACATGTGGGATGTGAAGGGCAGCAGGAGGAGAATGACCTGTGAATATACAAAACATGTAAACCTGCTCAACTGCAGCTAGATGGGAAAAACTAAAGTTGAAAGAGGTCAAGTGACTTGCTCCAAGGGCGTTTATCTAGAAAGGCAGTGAAGCCAGGATGTTTCTAAGTTATTTTATTTTGAATTAACAAGTAACAATTGTGCAATCCTACATAGGATACAGTATGATGTATAGGTGCATTCGTTGTGTCATGTCCAAATGAGGCAGTTAGAGTATTCATTACTTCCAGCATTTATCATTCCTTTGTTGCTTCCAGGGATTTTTCATTCTATCCTTTCCCTTTTGCACACTGCCTGTCTCCCACCCCAGGCCCCTGCCCTGCCTCTCCCGGACAGCAAGGTCCAGTGACTATCTTTAATGTCTGAAATGTTATTATGCTAATGTTCTGAGTCACCAGATCTATGTGTTCTTGCACCTCCTTTCCACAGTGCTCAGTAGATACTCCTCCATGGTGTGGAAACCACTGCTAGAAATCTTTCTCATGACCCACCTCGCTCTCCTGTGTTTATGGTAGCAGCTCAGAGGTTTCAGTGTTCCAGGTCCATGTCCAGAGGGTTCCATTCTCATATCTCCTGTAAAGTTGAACACTTCTTCCATGGGTTCTCCTTCTCATTAGACTTGTTTAAATTGTGGATTGTGCACGATCATTACTTTTACTAATTTTCACAACAACAGTCAGATTACATGGTAGGACCCTCCCTGGGCAGATATTGTTTGGTGGTTTTTTGAGGGAGAAAGTGCAATTATCAGGGCTCTGCTCTGGGTGGGAGACCCAGACACCTCTATTTTTACTGAGCTGCTTCTACTCTTCCTCTTCTTCCTCCTTCCCTCCCCCCACTCTCTCTCTTTCTCCCTCCCTCCCTCCCTCCCTTCCTTCCTTCCTTCCTTCCTTCCTTCCTTCCTTTCTTTTGTTCTTTCTTTTTTTTTTTTTGCTCAACTGCAGCTGAAATGTGATAAGGAAAAATGCTGTTGGTTCCAGGCAGTGCCAGATCACTGTTGGCCGACATCTGAAGATTCCTGCGGCTTTGGGCCTCTTACAACCTTGGTTTTGTATATATTGTGCTCAGCCTGGAGCCCTAGAACATTTCAGACATTAAAGGTAGTCACTGGACCTTTCTGTCTGGGAAGCTGCCAGGATTGGAGGAGGCTTTTAGCTTTAGTGCTATCTCTTTTTTAGTCTAAGACATACTTGTGCGTGGAAAAAAATTTTACTTGCTTCCCAAAACTTTCTTCCCCTAGCCTCCTAAAACACATACCCAGGAAAGTGCACTAGTCAAGGTAACCTCCAGTTCTTTTTTTTTTTTTTTTAAACATTTTTTTTTAACACAATGCCTCTATTTTTATGTGGTGCTGAGGATCAAACCCGTGCTAGGCAAGCGCTCTACCCCTGAGCCACAATCCCAGCCCAAGATAACCTCCAGTTCTGACCTCAGGGGAGAAAGCGGAAGTTACACATTTACAAAGGAGCCCGTCCCTGTGCTTGGTACAGGCTTGAGTATGTTTCTCTCACCCACACACACACCCAGAATCAGACTGCAGAACCACCACCAGCCCTGCACTCCCTGGGGTGAGAAGTTCCAATAAGAAAGAGGGGGAGGAGAGAATGGAAGGTGGGTCCTGCTAGGTGGTGTCATTCCTTGCCACTTACTGGTTCAAGAGACACACACAGAGCAGGTTCCCTGCCTTTGTCCTCCTGCGCTTCTCCTGGAGTTCCACTGACCCTGCTGTGCCCCTGACAGTGCTGTCCTCTCTCCCTTGGTGAAGCGGGGAGAAGCCAGGGCCCAGCCAAGGCTCTGGAGAGCTTCCCGTTTTTGTGCTCAGATCCAGGAACATACCTTTCTCTGCAGCCCCATGTCTGAGGCATTCCCTTTCAGTTTCACTCCCCAGTCCCTGGGTAAGATTAGGGATGGGAACAGGAGTGGGGGGTTGAGGTGGGGAAAAGATGCTGGGCACCATGCACCTGCCTAGAACCCCAACTTGGTCCCTACGGAGAGCTGGAACGGGGCCAGTAGCATCATTAGTTCATCCAGGGTTCACTGACTTTTCTGTATTCAGTGCACCAGCCTAGGCAGTTACACTCCAGGGGCATAGGTGTGCAGACCAGTGGGTACAGCTGGCTCACCCTGGGCTCACTATAGGGCTCTGGAAAGGAGGTGACTGCAGCTATGTTGAGGGATTTCCAGGTGGCAGGGGCATCCTGCAGTGGGAAAAGCAGTTAAAAAGCATGGGCTCATCAGTAGATGTGTCTGGGTAGAGTGCCCCTAACACTGTGTTCAAAGCTTGGGCACACAGGACAGGGGCAACCAGTGGGAAAGTAGCTGGAGCAGAGTGTGAAAGGAGTGGCTAGGGCCAGGCTGGGAAAGGCCCAAGCTGGCCAAGTAACCACTCAGTCACGGCTCTGTCTACCCACCATCTGCTTTGTGAGCATGGTGCCTCTGCTTTTCCAGCTTGAATTCTTTATCATAATCTTTATCCTATCTGTATTTGGAGAGGAAAATCTAAGAATCCAGCACATGAAATACAGTTCATGTGGTTAACTTTCAGAGTGTTTATAACCCCCATTGTTGCAAACTCCTTCAGTAATTTTTCCTATTTTTAGTGTAAGAATTTGAGGCTTTGCTTAAAAATCCATTACTCTCTACCACACAGCCACAGCGTTGAGGGAAGGAGAGGACTGAGGCAGGTAGGATGCAGGGAGGAGGTCCTGGGATGGTCCAAGGCTACATGTGGGTCTGCAAAGCTCCTGGGATGTATCCATCCAGCTGTGATGGGCTGGGAATAGAAAATGCACCTTGGATTTAGCAGCATATAAAAAGTTAAAAAAGTTCTTCAGTATAGAAAATAGGCTTGTTCACAGAGAGTGAAGTTAGTAGAAATGTCGATTTGCAAGTCCAAAGTCCAGCAGAGCACAGCCATGCTCTGACCTGTCTAGCCCTTCCTCCTTCCTTCTGCACTGGTTTTCTTCCTCTGGTATTCCTTTTTTAAATCCTCGTAGGAGCTTGGGGTTTTCTGAAATCATGTTGACTTCATCCTCTTTCTCTCTCCAAGCTTGAGCTTAACCTCTCCATCATCCTTGGACTTCAGTCCCCACAGTCCTTTCCCCAGTCCTTCATCTTGTTGCCACTGGCTCCTTCTAATCTCATTTCTCCCAGCTGGTTGCTCTGGCTTCATTCTCCTCCCCCTCCTCCAGTCCTTCCTTCACATTATAGCAAAGTTGTTATTTACCCAGCCCTTGTCACCTTCAGTGCGATCACCGTAATAACTCTTGCCAAGCCCCAGCTGCTCATCAATGATGCTAGGAGGTTGACACATGTTCTGTCACTACATTCTTCAAAAAGAAGTGTGTGAAACTCAGAGAGATGAGTTGCTCAGGTCCAGGACCATGCCTGTAGAGGGTTAGGGCTGGAACTTAGCCCACACCTCAGCAAAACTAGTATCTCCTCTCTCTACAACATCAGCAGACCTCTACTCAAAAGCTGTCATTCCCTGGCTCAACCCTAAGAAAAGGCCCCATGGCTGGCTTTAGTCCTTGAGAGCCTCCACAGTGAGCCCCTCTCACCCTGCCCCCTCACTTTTCAGTCTCATCTGTCATTCCATGCATGAGTGAATACCATGGGGGATAATTTCCAAGACCCCCAGTGGATCCCTGAAATCACGGGTAGTACCAAACTATGTTTTCTCCTTATATATGCATACCTATGAGAAAGTTTAATTTATAAATTAGGCATCATAAGAGATCAACAATAATGACAAATAATAAAATAGAACCATTGTATATTGTAATATTATAAAACATGAATTGTTTTTCTGGAATTTTTCATTTAATATTTTTGGACTGTGGTTGACCATGACCTGGGAAAATGGAACTGCAGATAATAGGAGAACTTCTATACTACTGTCTGTGTAGCATGTGCTTTAGATTCCACTCTTTTGCTCTCAGTCAAAAGCCATCTGAGGCATGAGGGAAAGATTAAACAGAGACGAGTGGGGGGAGAGAAAGGGAGAGAGAAGGGAAGCTGTATGGAAATGGAAGGAGACCCTCATTGTTACACAAAATTACATATAAGAACTTGTGAGGGGAAAGAGGGAAAAAAACCAAGGGAGAGAATTAAACAACAGCAGATGGGGTAGAGAGGGAAGATGAGAGGGAAGGGGAGGGGGGATAGTAGGGGATAGGAAAGGTAGCAGAATACAACAGTCATTAATATGGTATTATGTAAAAATGTGGATGTGTAACCGATGTGATTCTGCAACTTGTATTTGGGGTGAAAAATGGGAGTTCATAACCCACTTGAATCAAATGTATGGAAGATGATATGTCATGAGCTTTGTAATGTTTTGAACAACCAATTAAAAAAAAAGCCATCTGAGTATCATGAATAGATAGCCACTGCTTCTGTTTTTCTGTTTTATTACCTTCTTCCTGAAACTCTACCCTAGCTTACCAGAGTAATGTCCCTGGTCTGCTAAAGTCAAGGACTATCCTTTGCCCAGCACCTGCTACTCATCCCATTACAGAAAATAGTGATGGAGACATCCCTCAGCTTGTACAGAAGGTCCAAGGCTATCAATCTCAAAGAAGAAACATCTCCATTCAGTGACAGATGATTAGTTAGCATTGGTGAGAGAAAGCCTTTGTCCCAATATAGAAAATCTTGATAGCAAGGTAATGAAACCAAAAATTCTACATGTATCCTTAAAAGGTCTGTCTCACCCAGGCAGGGTGGTGCATGCCTGTAATCTCAGCAACACAGGAGGCTGAGGCAGGATGATAAGTTAGAAGCGAGACTGGGCAGCTTAGTGAGACCCTCTCTCAAAATTAAAGATAAGAAGGATTGGGGATGTAGCTGAGTGGCAGAGTGCTTGCCTAGCCTGAGCTCAGTCTCCAGTACACAGAATAAATGAATGCATAAAAGACCTGTCTCTTGTAGTAAAGATACCATGTAATTCCTAATTCTGAGAGTTCCAGTCCTTTTCATCTGTGGACAATAGTAAGAGTGGACCTGGGGATTTAATAGTACTATTGCCTTGCAGATGGAAGCAGAATACTTTTTTAAAAGTGATCATAATTTTCAGTTTCTTTACTTCCTCTAGTCTATCACCATATTGCTTAGAAACATTATATCTGTATTTTTCTGTTTTGAGGCATAAATTTTCAACTAAATCACACATAGTTTACCTTAGCTCACAAAATAATTGTATTAGCAGTGCTCTCTGAAATGTCCCACTTCTCACTTAACAGAACCCCTGACTCCAGCTCCTCAGAATCAGTTGCTACTTCTGGATTAATCAATATGTCAGTAGATGTTTTCTAATGATTTCTTATTTGAGTAAGATGAAACTGATAATTTTCTCTGAGGAGTATGTTATCAAAGGTAGTTTATTTTGTCATATGAAAAAACTTGTTATCTGTGCTTTCTTTTGTTTCATTTTATTTTGTTATTATCTGTGCCTTTTCAACCATGCCCTTCCTCTCTCTTTCTCTAGTTTCTTCAGATGGAGGTACTGAGTCCTCTGCCTTAGTCGATGACAACGGTAGCGAGGAGGACTTCAGCTATGAAGAACTCTGTCAGGCCAATCCTCGGTATCTACAGCCAGGCGGGGAACAGCTGGCCATTAATGAGGTACCAGAAATCCACACAACAATGACATTTATTGGACACTGGATTTGCAGGGTCCAGAACTACTTCAGAGGTTGCTATCTGATTATTTTTTGCTAAGCATTTTCTAAACCCTAGAACTCTGATTCCCATTTTGGGGATAGGGGTGTAGTTTGGTGGTAGAACACTTGGCCTAGCATGTACGGAGCCCTGGGTTTAGTCCCCAGCTCTGAAAAAATTGGCTGGAGGGGTAGCTCAATGGTAGAGCATAAATGAGGCCTTAGGTTCAATATCTAGCACTGGGAAAAAAAAAAAAAAGCAAGCAAACAAAATATACAAAAAAAAAACCCAAAACCATGCATATACAAGAACAACACTGTGGTTTTTTGCATTGTCCAGAAAAATGTCTGTGATCAAGCTTTCCAAGGAACTGAAGCTTATCCTTTAAGTAATTAGAGCAGCAATCATTAGCACTCAAGTCTTGCTTTTTAGTTTATGAAATGCACTCCCATGAGCCAAGTACATTGGCTCATGTAATTCTCAACTGCAATCTAAAATGTAAAAGTTAACATTAGTCATGCCCTGAAATGGACTTGGTAGCAAATGGTAGAGCTGTAATTAATCATGTGATTCTCACTCCCAATCTGATGTTCTTTCTACCACTTTGCAGCTTTAGTTCTTTTTACAGAAATTTTTCTAGAAGGCAGGCACCTCAATCTTTGAATACTCTTAAGGCGAGTGTGCGGAGTGTAACTGAGGTCTGTTAGCCTCCCTACTGAGATCTCCTGTCATTATTCTAAACATGATATAAGCCAAGTATCCCTAAACTTAACCCCCCAAATCTGAAGCTCTTTAAGCAATAACGTGACATTCAAAAAGCTTAAGATTTTGGATTTTTGGATTAGAATTATCAACCAGTAAAGACTATGCAAATGTTCCAAAATCCAGAAAACTCAGAAATCTGAATCACTGCTGGTCACAGGCCTTTTTGTCTGTAAGAGCCAAGGGGAGACAGAATCAACTCTTCCCAGTGAATGAGCCATGTCTGTTCTTGACTTTTTCAATAACTGTTAAATATCCCAAGATCAAGCCATTGTCTTTAATTGTAGTAAACTATAAAGTTGAATATCGAATTGGGAATTAGTATGAGTAACACACCTCTGGGATAACATGTGCAGGACTTCCATTAACACGTACAACTAACATTAGGATGCTAGGCTCCAACATCTGCAGAAACCAAATATTCCAGATATTCAAGGTTTTTAGTTAACTGACCTAGAGCTAAGTGAGCTGTTTATACAGTCCCCAATTTACAATGTTTCAGCCTTTTTTTATTTTACCATGATGTGAAAGCAATACTCATGTATTCAGTAGAAATATACTTTCAATTTTGAGTTCTGCTCTTTTCAGGCTAACAATTCATTCCATCCCTCCATCCATCCCTCCATCCATTCTTTTTCACTTTCATTTTACAGTGTTCTGTGTATTACCGGAGCTATTTAACATATCATAAAAGGGTTTGTTAGATGATTTTGCCCAACTATAGACTAACAGGAGTGTTCTGAGCATGTTTATGTTAGGGCAGGCTACGCTGTGATGTAAGGTAGGTTAGGGGTATTAAATGCATTTTGGATGTAGGATATTTTTAATTTACAACGAGCTTATGCGGAGGTAACCCCATTATAAATCAAGCGGCATCTGTACATCTTTTAAAAGTGGATTTGGGGGCTGGGGTTATGTGGCTTAGTGGCAGAGCATTTGCCTCACACGTGTGAGGTGCTAGGCTCAATCCTCAGCACCACATGAAAATGAATAAACGTAGATATTGTGTCATGTATAACTAAAAAAAGTAAATTAAAAAAAGTGGGTTTGGATTTTCTTTTAAGAACAGGTTGGAGATGCCCACCTGGTACTTTTCCCCCCAATATGTTTTCCTCTATTGATTTTTGTATAACCAGTGAAAGTAAGGATTGACTGGACGTCACCAGGTGTCTGAACAAGAACTAGGAGAGGTCAGGGTCACCAAGATAGAGCCCATACAGCAGCTCCCTTGTTCCTGCCCGATCTCAACATGAAGCCTGTCCTGTCTCTGTTCCAGCTGATCAGCGATGGCAGCGTGGTCTGCGCAGAAGCTCTCTGGGACCATGTGACCATGGATGACCAGGAACTGGGCTTCAAGGCCGGGGATGTCATCCAGGTCCTGGAAGCCTCGAACAAAGACTGGTGGTGGGGCCGGAACGAGGATAAGGAGGCCTGGTTCCCTGCAAGCTTTGTCAGAGTAAGTGTGTGGCCCTTTGTGCTTTGGGAAGTATCTGAGGTGGAACAGCAGACTCCTTTCAGGCAGATCTCCCCCTTATTCAGGTCTAGTTCTTTGGTAATTTTTTGTTTCGGTCCCACGTACCAGTCAAACCTATAAGAAATCAGTTTAGTCCAAATAAAAAATTTAATGAAGGTAAACAAATTATTTGGCAATCCTGCTATTTCTTGGAGTGTGTAGGCAGGGCTGTGGCTCTGCTAAGGCCATAAAGATGGAAGCTAGGGCCAGGCCACTCTGATAACTGGTCACAGACAAGTGGGAAGCCATGAAGTCTTCACCTCCTCCTTCCTCACATCACCTGTCACGTGTGTGTGCACTGCAGCTTCGAGTCAATCAGGAAGAGCTGTCTGAGAATTCTAGCGGTACCCATGGTGAGGAGCAGGAGGAGGATACCAACACAAGCCACCACAAGCACTCTGAGAACAAGCACCAGATGCGGACAAATGTCATCCAGGAGATCATGAACACTGAACGGGTGTACATCAAACACCTCAAGGACATCTGTGAGGTAAGGTGCAGGCCCCAGGGCCTTGCTGTAGGTCAGAGCCCATGGTTGCAGGACACGACCCCACTTCCTCCTTACAAGCACACTTTCCTATACTTCTCATTTCTCCTTGCCTCTGCTCCTGCCCATCTAGCCCCTGCCCAGATCCATTAAACACCTACTATTTACATTGCTGAGTTTAATGGGCTGTGGTTGTTTTACCTGCTCTTGCAGCCAGTCCTTATTTATTCGCATACATATATAAATGAATCTATGTATACACAGAGATGGGGTCTTGCTGCATTGCCCAGGCTTGCCTCCAACTCCTGGGCTCAAGGGACTCTCTTGTCTCAGCCTTCTGAGTAGCCAGTCCTCTTTAAAGGGCACTTTGCAACTTTTTCCCTCAGGACTTAACTCCTGGGAGTATTTAAAGTGATTGACTTCTGCAGAACCCACTTGACTTTACAGTTGAAGGTTGTCACTTTCTCCAAGCCCCCAGTGTATAATCACTGACTCATAGATGAAATTCAGAGTCGTTAGATATAGATGAAAAAAATTTTAAGCTTTATCCTAGACTATATTTTATGGTGTCATGATATTCTCCTCAGCAATCATTTATTTTATGTTCTTGTCCTAATTTCAGAGAACTGAACTTTAGCAGATGTGAGTCTGCAAGGCTCCTTTCTCCCCTATTGCTGTGTGTCTTGTAGACCTTGACTGAGTATTCTGCTGAGCTCTGGCCTGCCAGGTCTGATCATTCCGGCTGTCCTAGCTGTGAATGCTGAGATCTGCACTATCAATTCAACTGTGACCATTCAGCACTAGAGACAAACTAAGGCAAAGTACTGTCCATTCTGTACTTAGACAATCTGCCACATGGACCTACTGATATTTTGCTTACTTGTGCCAACCTTCTTATTCTGTGTCAATGTGTGGTGAATGAAGTGTCCTTAAAGTGACATATAAAGACCACCATATGACTCAGCTATCCCACTCCTTGGTATTTTTCAAAAAGATCTAAAACTGACATATTACAGCAATACAGCCACCCAATGTTTATAGCAACACAATTCACAATAGCTAAATTATGGAATCAACCCATAGCCTTATCAGTAAATGAACTGATTAAGAAATTGTGTTCAGGCATGGTGGCTCACACCTGTAATGCCAGCGTTTGGGGAGGCTGAGACCGGAGGATCTTGAGTTCAAAGCCAGCCTCGGCAAAAGTGAGGTGCTAAGCAACTCAACGAGACCCTGTCACTGAATAAAATACAAATAGGGCTGGGGATGTGGCTCAGTGGTTGAGTGCCCCTGAGTTCAATTCCCACTACCAAAAAAAAAAAAAAAGAAATTGTGGTGTATGTATACAATGGAATTCTACTCAGCCATAACAAAGAATGCGATAATGGCATTTGCCAATAAATGGATGGAAATGGAGAATATCTTGCTAAGTGAAATTAGTCAAATTCAGAAACTCAAAGGTCAAATGTTTTCCTTCATATGCAGTAACTAGAGTAAAATAAAGGAAAGGGGCAGAGAAGGATAAGATTACATAAGGAACCAATCAAATATAAATAGATAAATGAAAGAAAGTCTGAAGGAGAAGAAGGGAGGGGAGGAGAAGAGTAAAAAGGGAGATCATGAACTGAAATCAAATCCTATGCATGTATGAACTTGTTGGGATGCACCCAATTACTATGTGTAACTGTAAAGCTCTGATTAAAAAAAAAAAAAGTCACAAAAAATAAAATGGCATTTTAGGAAAATCAGAATAACTGCTAATCATTGTCAAATATTTATCATGCTCCATTTCTTTGCCTGGATTAACTCAGTTACTAACCATTTTTATTGGGCAATCCTGTTAGCCCCCTAATGCAGATAAGGAAACTGAGGCAAGAAAGTAAAGTGGTAGAATTGGGATTTAAACCTAGGCAGTCTGTCCCAGAGCCTGCACTCTGAACTATTGCATTGTGTTACTATCCTGTTAAAATTCATACCAAAAGTAAGTGGTATGTATTTTATTTAAAGGTCAGTTTTGGGACTGTGGTTGTGGTTCAGAGGTAGAGTAAGAAAATTAATTAGCACTCTTAGTTAGGGCAGTCCTCTGATTAAAGTTGTACACATTTTTGCTGTATAGTGAAAGTGGAATCCTTGTGTTAGATGTCCTTGGCGTCTTGCCATGATTGACAATGAGCAGAGCTGCATTAGCTATTCAGTAAGCAGTCACATTCCATGTTTGACAAAGGTTCTCAGCTGTGCAATAGAATTAGGGATGGGAGAATGATTGTCTTTAAGAATTTAGATTAGTGTGACAGTACTAATTTTTAAGTTCTGGTATTTGAAACTAGTTTCTGGAAGCTTTAAATCCAACCACATGAAACTTTTCACTTTTCTTTTTGTGTTTTTTTATTTTTCCCCTAAATATTTATGCTGGGGTGGGGATATACTCAGTTGTTGAGCACTTTCCCAGCCTGTATTAGGCCTGGGGTTTGATCCTCAGCATTGCATTTCTTTGACCTTTCAAATAAAAAAGGTTGCTTTTGTATTTTGCAGGGCTATATTCGACAGTGCCGCAAGCACATGGGAATGTTCACTGTTGCACAGCTAGCCACTATTTTTGGAAACATTGAAGACATTTACAAGTTCCAAAGAAAGTTCCTGAAAGACCTTGAGAAACAGTATAACAAAGAGGAACCTCACTTAAGTGAAATAGGATCCTGCTTCCTTCAGCATGTATGTTACTGATGCTTCTTTACTAATAACATCTGGTTAAATAATAATTTTGAAATGAGACTCCACTAAAAATAGGAGTCTTTTTTCTTTATTTTGGTTTGTTGCTGTAATTGTTTGCTTGATTAATTTTCCATAGAATAGAGATGTCACTTGTAAAATTAGGTTGGGTGGTTTCTCAATACCCCAAGGCAATTTTTTCAATATCTTTTTGTTCAGTTTGGGATTATATGTGGAGTAATAGTATCCATTAAGTGTCTGTTATGTTTCAAGCACTGTTTTCCGAGGTTTCTCATTGGCTCCTCTACATTCATTAGGTTGAAATGATTATCTTCCCCATTTTACAGATGAGGAAACCAAGGCCCAGAGAGTAAGTGACCCAAGGTCACACATTACTAAGTAGTTGGCATGTGACATTGTGATTGTTTCAAAACATTCCACTAACAGTGACATGAGTTTATCATTATTTACCAGTGATTGACTATTATTATTTTATATACTAAGATTTCAGGAAAAGACCATTTTATTTCCAGCCAAAATAGTCAGGGAGTAATCATAGTAATAATGTTAGTGACAGCAACACCACTTTTTCAGTTCTTGGGTTCTGGGCCTGAGAGCTTTTGAGCTGTTCCCTCAGGGTGGGTAGACCTTAAATCGCTGATCATCATGTTTTGGTGTGAAGATGGGCCCTCTAGGTACCTGGAGCATATCTAGGGCATTATAATAGAGCTGTGAGGTCAGAGTAGCAGGTCCTTGTAGAGGAGAAGTCAGAGAGGCTTCAGAGGTGAGGGAATCAACAGGAGAGCAGGCTGGTGAGTGTCCTGAGGGCTAGAGAGAATTGCTGCTGCCACCAGGGAGGGTACTGGTGAGGGACTGGGAGATGGGAAAAGAGATTTGTCAGAAGGGGTATTTTTGAGGAAAGTGTGACAAGTGGTTATAGGTGACAAAACAAACAAACAAACAAACAAAAACAATAGTCAGAACTGCCTTACAGGGTTTTGAGTCTCAAAAATTAACAAGTAGCTTAGGAAAATCTGTTTTCTAGGGAAATAGGAGCTTAGTTTGACATTCTGTGTTTGAGCACACTCAAGCCTCTGCCATCCAGCAGGGCAGGGCCAGGCATGGGAAGGAAGGAAAAGCAGCTCTGGTGGGGGCTGGACACGTGTGAGTGTACGGCCCAGTGGCTGAGGGTCAAGGAAAGGCAGCATTCAGGGACGTGGAGCAATGCCCAGGGACAGGGCCTGGAATGCAGATACCTTGTTGACCCAAAAGGGTGGAGGAAGGGAAGGAGCCCACAATACAGAGAGGGAGAAAGGGAAGAATGCAGCTCTGAAATCCAGAAAGGTAGATGGTCTTGATGGTCTTTCTTGAGACAGGAGAGTGACATGTATGAAAATCAGGCCTGGGAGAAGTAGGCAGAATTGTGGGGAGGAGGTGAAGGAGGCATGGAGTCAAAGAGTTTATCAGTGAGCCAGGCACCAGGAAGCATACCTCTAATCCTCTCAACTCCAGAGGCTGAAATAGGAGGTCTCAAGATCAAGACTAGCTTGAACAATTTGGCGAGAACCTGTCTCATTTAAAAAGACTTGGGTGAGTTATAGGTATAGCTCAGAGGTAAAGCATTCATGGGTTCAATCCCCAGTACCCCTCAAAAATAAAAAGATCTTATCAGAGAAGTAAAGAGGAGCTGGCTAGAGAGAATCGGGTTTCCGGCAACACTTTTTTCTCTGCCACTTCACCTACAAATCCAAGCTAGATGAAGAGGGGATGGCAGAGGTCCTGCTCTTCCATCTTTCCATGACAGAAGCCAGAGCCTTTGCCAGTGCCCATTGCTGTTGCCCAGGTGTGGAAGCCACTACACAATGGCGTGGATCACCTTGTGTCTCATGACCTGTCCTTGCTGCAGTGATCCTTCCTCCTTTTTAGGAGTGTCCCCTTAGATGACCCAGAGTCACCCATAACCTGATAAGGCTGCTTTCCCCCTCCAGCAAGAGGGCTTTGCCATCTATTCCGAGTATTGCAACAACCACCCAGGAGCCTGTGTGGAGCTCTCCAACCTCATGAAGCAGGGCAAGTACAGGCACTTCTTCGAAGCTTGCCGCCTGCTCCAGCAGATGATTGACATTGCCTTGGATGGGTTCCTCCTCACGCCAGTGCAGAAGATCTGCAAATATCCTCTGCAGCTGGCAGAGCTGCTCAAGTACACCACGCAGGAGCACAGGTGAGGGAGCTGCCATGGGACCTTCAGGGCAGATGGGCAGAGATGGCGTTGCCCTGAACCTGTGCCTACCCAGTGTTTCTGCAGTGACTGGGACAGATGGATATAAATGGCAATCTTTAGAGCTGTTGGTTTTTAGGGTAAGGGTTAGTTATGTTTATGACTGTCAACTATTGAAAATTCTAAAGAAAAAAAAAAAGAAGAAGCCTTATAGGGTTATTTGAAGAGGCTCCAGAATAGGCATTTTTAGAGATATAAAAACATAAGGGTAATTCTTAAACTGTGTCATGAGTGTGTGCAGGTTTTTACTATATTGTTATTTCTTACCATTTAGAAATACTGGATGAATATTTTTTTGTAGTAGTTAATGAATTCATTGGTTAAGTAGACAGGTGTGACTATAGTGGTCGCCCTGTATCTGAGAGGGAGACATTCCAGAAACCTCTATGGATACCTAAAACCACAGATACTACTGAACCCTACATGGATGCATAGACTATGTTCTTTCCTGTATCTATATATCTGAAAAAGTTTCATATATAAATGAGGCACAGTAGGAGATTAACAACAACAATAACAAAATAGTTCTAACAAAAATACTATAATAAAAGTTACCTAAAGCTTATGAATTATTTCTGGATTTTTCCATTTAATGTTTTCAGAGTAAGGTTGACCATGGGGAACTGAAACCACTGAAAACAACTAGATAAGGAAGGACTGATTAACCTGGATAAGGAGGATCACTGTACCAACCTGCAGGGTATAGAGTGCAAATCATTCTTTTGCCTTCTCTGCCTCTGAACTCTTGGAGAGACCAGACTTAAAAAGGGAAGCTTTTATGATAAATAGATTGGAAGGTGAAGAGTAAGAGATGGCCACTGAACACTAGGCCTAGATACTAGACCTAGTTTAAAGAATTAGAACCAAAGTGTGTGTGTGTGTGTGTAAGCACATGTATCTTTCTGTCTCCAGTGGAAAAGTCAGAAAAGTTCAGTAGGAAACACAAACTTGGATGTCAAGAGAGAGCCACTAATTTGTGGAAGTGTTTTTTAAAAGAATGAACAGGCATCGTGACAAGGAGCTAGAGAAAATAGATAATTCAGAAGCAAAGCCTCCTTGAAAAACATGCACAGGCAGCTTACTGCATTCCAAGGTAGAGAAGTTGTAGTCCAAGTTCACACCACTCTTCAACAGTGACTTCTTTTTCTTTTCCTCTTTTGCACTGGGGATTGAACCCAGGGCACTTTATCACTGAGCTATGTCCCAGATGTTTTATTTTTTATTATGAGACAGTATCTTGCTTAAGTTGCTTAGAGCCTCAAAATAATTTATAAATATATATATGAACTGTTCGTACACACACACACACACACAAGTACACACACACGTATATATATGAAACAGATTAACAAAATATATGAAATAAAATGGCAAAAAGCCCATTTCTTTGTCTTAAGTAAAACAGAGCAAAAATTCTAAAGAAAAAGAGAAGCCTTATATTCTACTTTTTTTTTTTTTTCTAGGATTGTACCAAAAATTTTACTTTGCACCTTTTTTCTAAAGACCTCTCTGGAGCATTCACTCCTGTTATTTTGACAGCCCCCATGTATCATTTTTGTTCCTCTTTTCTGCTCTGCTTCTGTGGGAATAGTCCTGTGTAAAGACAGTGAGATCTGCTTTATGGCAAATGTTGGTATTTCCAAAAAACATCTAAAACTGACATATCATAGCAGTGCAGTCACATAATGTTTATAGCAGCACAATTCACAATAGCTGAATTATGGAATCGACCCACAGCCTGATCAGTAAATGAATGGAGTTTCGCTGTGTTTGGTAGATAGACAGCAGCATCTACTTTCAAGGCTTTTCTCCCTGGCTGTGCAGGAGGATTCTAATTCAGTCCATTTGAGTTAACCCTGTGGCTGGGTCTGTCCTGCTAGTCACCATAAGAGACTGAAAAGTTCAGCCGTCAGCTGGATGGTTGGTTTACATATCCCCAGATCATCAACGCTAAGCTAAACCTGACTGTGACACTTTCAGACACCGCCGTGTTGCATCCTGTGTAGATTAGAACTGCGGTTTCAGTGTTTTCAGTACTTATGGTTTTAGAGGCATGGGGATGAGGGCTAGCTAGGGGGTTATTTTAGTTTGGCTGCAGCATCCAGAAAACACTTTTTAGTGTTTTCTAAATGAAGACCTACTGGTGAGGTAAAGGTTCTGTGAGCACAGACATAATTCCTCACTTAAGACTGTGGCTTGTATCCTCTCATGGCCCTTCCTGAACAGGGGAAAGAGAAGACTTGGTGCAACAGTCCTCTTGAAATGGTTAGAGTGATTTTTAAAGTACTTTGTATAGCAGAACTGGCTATGTCAAAATCAAAGCAATAATGAAGACCATTCTTTCTATATTATCAAAAATAACCCCTAGTCACCATGACCAAAACTTAGTTTTCTTGTGGCATTTATTTTCATTCATTGTGATTTCTGGGAAGTGAATGAAAACATTCTTATTCCAAAGAATTCTGAATTGCATTCCGTCAGCTTCCTTAACCTATGCAAACTGTAGTCTATTCATGGGGAAACAAGGAGAAGGGAACAATGGCTGTTATTTAAATGCCACTTTGTCTAGACTATTAGTGTACAAATCAGGGATCCAGAGCATTATTTTGTCAGTCCTCATTTGTGAGTTGTGTGTTATGTGATTGAAATTAACTTCCCATTTTGCAGTGATTACAACAATATAAAGGCAGCCTATGAGGCCATGAAGAATGTGGCCTGTTTGATAAATGAGCGTAAACGCAAGCTGGAGAGCGTCGACAAGATTGCTCGCTGGCAAGTGTCCATTGTGGGCTGGGAGGTAAGTGGACCATCACACACACACACACACACACACACACACACACAATGCCCCTCCACCCTTTCCTGCACCTTTGACCTGGTGATGATATACTTGAACATCCTGCGATTGACACTTTGTTTTTGGCTTTAATGATATACATTACTGTTAATGGTCCGTGTATTTTGAGGCATGTTGATTCCTAAGTTGAGAAGGAAATTATTACTTACCCCATATGCCACTGTGGGCATTATATAATACAGTACAAATGTACTGTCTGTTTTAGCCAATAATAATCGTCTAAAAAATTTGCCTGCTGTTTTTGTTTATACATACCTATGTTAAATACATGTATGCTTGCAAATAGAGACAATAGTTAGAGCCTGTATTTTATTTACCTCATGTCTGGCACTGTTCTAAGCCAGTTACATCTATGAACTCATTTAATCCTCTTAGCAGTCCTATAAAGTAGATAATGTTATTACACCCAATTAGCAGAGGAGGAAATGGAGCACAGAAGGGTTAAATGTCTTGCCTGAGGACACAAACAGTAGAATTCAAACCAAGCAGGCAACCTGGCTGCAGAGTCTTTGCTGGTAACCACTGTGCCATATTGCTGCTCCTACGAATAAGCCAGCCACACTCAGATTGTTTTTAGACCAAGAAGAATTCTTCCTACATCCATTCATTGGTCAAAAGAACTTATTCTCCCAGAGGATTGAGAGTTTGGAGTGAGGAGTTAGAAGTTTAATGGAAGTAGACTGTAATGGTGAAAGTGAGAGAGAAATACTTACATTTCAAAGACTTTTTTAGATTTTTTTGAAGCTTGGACAGGCCTCAGACTCCCTTATTTTGTATGTGAAGAATCTAGGGCACAGAGTTGCTTCAGGCAAGTAAATAGAAGAACTATTTTGGAGTTAAGCTCTTTTGCCTCCAAAAAAATATTATGTATGACTGGGATTAAAGGAGAGTAAAATCTTATAAAACAAAGGCCAGTGTCATACCAAATATTATAAAGTAACATTGGATTAGATCCAACCTAAATATTGTGAAAGTGTTTTTCTTTTTCATTTTGGACTGGCATTTAGGGAATAATTTAGTGTCAGAAGTTTACTAATTTCTCAGTGGCAATTTGCTGCCTGACCTTTGTTTCCAAGACCCTAGACAAGTCAGGGAGCTGTGATGTTTCTGACTCAAAAGCCTACAGGAGTCTGTGGCACCACACTGTGTCCCTGTACTGGAAAAACCTCCTTGATGCTTCCTTATTCTTGAAGGATCAGTCTCATTCAGCTATCACTTGAGATCTGAAGCTATCACTTCTGGGGTCCTGCCTGCCTATCTGTGCAGACAGGCAGTGGGTGGTCTCTGGATTCCCGTCTCTGGAAAATCCAAGAGAAATTATAGGCCTGTGTCTCAAAGACTCAAAGGAATCAGAATTAGAAGATCTGAAAGTGTGTTTTCATCCTTCCAGGGATTGGATATTCTAGACCGAAGCTCAGAATTGATTCATTCAGGGGAATTGACCAAAATCACTAAGCAGGGCAAGAGCCAGCAGCGGACCTTCTTCCTGTTTGACCATCAGTTGGTGTCCTGCAAGAAGGACCTGCTACGCAGGGACATGCTGTACTACAAGGGTCGCATGGACATGGACGAGATGGAGCTTGTGGATGTGGAGGATGGGCGGGACAAGGACTGGAACCTCAACGTGAGAAACGCCTTCAAGCTGGTCAGTAGGACCACAGACGAGGTTCACCTGTTCTGTGCCAAAAAACAGGAAGACAAGGCAAAGTGGCTGCAGGCCTGTGCGGATGAGAGGCGTCGGGTGCAGGAGGACCAGGAGATGGGTAAGCAGCCCTGGGCACCCAGGGCTTATCAGCCTCTGCTTTCCAGCCTCATTTTCTGCCTCTCATGCTTGCTGTGTTCCCAGCCCACTCCCTCAGAGCTAAATCCCACCATTGGGAAAAAAGAAAGGATTTGCAAATTCTAAATACTTCTGAACTTGCTCCCAAGACCTAAGATGACAGAGGTGGTTCCTACAGACAGTATTTATTAGATATTTATGCAAGTTACTCTGCTCCACATTTATAGAGATGTGAAAGACCTTGGGATGTGGTTGCTTTTATTATGCCATTTTTACAGATGAGAACTTGAACCTAAGGAAGCAGCCCACTCTTACCATGTGGCACAGTAGCATTTAAAACCAGCTTAGCGTGACTGTAGATACGGAGGTGTACTATGGCAACCCCACCCCTACCCCCCACCACCCCAGGCCATTAGAAGTACCAGATGATTCTTGAGGCTTCAGCAGTACAGAACACTTCAAATTTACATTGCTGCCTCCATCTATCCAGACCCAATTCTGCCTCTTATGTTTTTCTGTTGTTGTCGCCTATGAAATATGCTCCATACATTGCAGTTAAAGCCATGCTTGTTCATATTTGTTATGCTTGTACAGGTTGAGCATTCTTAATTTTAAAATCCCAAATCTAAAATACTCCAAAATTAGAAACTTTTTGAGTATCAACATGACGTCACAAGTGGAAAATTCCTCAGCTGGCTCATTTGACAAGTTGCACTCGGAATGCAGGAACACTAAGAGTACTATATAAAATTACCTTCAGGCAATGTATGAGGGGTTTATGAAACATAGTGGATTTTGTGTTTATACTTGAGTACTGTCCCCAAAATATGACATTGTGTTTGTGCAAGTTTGTGAAAAATCTGAAATGTGACACATTTCTGATCCCGAGCGTTTCAGGGATACTTGACCTATACTGCTGGTTTGTCTTCACAGTCTCTCCTGATCTTGAACTATTGCATGGCTCCATGAGACTGAAGCTGCCATGTGGCCTTAATGATGGTAGCACCCACAATCTCTAAACCCAAATTTCAGAGTCCCCCAAACACGAAAGTCGTGAGTGCACCTTATTGAAGGGAAGTCAGGGTGCTACAGGGACTGAAGGTCCTTAAAGATGAAATTGATGAAAGAAAATTGTCTCTGCAGCCCAAGTCATCCCAGACTGCAAAGATCCTGGGGTCCAGGATGGAGCTCAGGGGCTTCCCCGCTCATCCTCATCCACTGCTGGGAGGGAAACCTAATCATCGTGTGTTGCTATAACCAGCTGCTGCCTTGAGCCTTGACTCTGGCTTTGTTCTCACTCATAGGAGGGTTTTTGTGGGGTCTTGTTTTAGACTTGAAAGGATTTACAAGTCAGGCTAAGCCATTGTCAGAAGCAAGAATATATTCAGAGAGAAGAATGAATGAGGGGAATGAGTAGGGGGATGGATGAATGAGGCCAGGAAGGCTGTGAACTGGGTGCTTGTGGGATGAAATGGGCCCCAAGCCTCTGCCCAGGACATTATTCCAGTCTGGGTACATGATACTTGGCACTGAAGGGGTCAAGCCCAGGCTGTCTGTGACAGCCTGGAAGGCAGGAAATGCCAAGGGGCCAGAGTATCTTGCCTGAAGGAGACATCAGTACCAATCAGGGACAGATACTGGTCATGGGAAGGGAGGGTCATGCAGAGTTGGAGTCTGGGTCCCAAGAGTGACTCAGGGCTTTATTGTTGTTTTGGGTAGTAGGGGTTGAATTCAGGTGTACTTACCACTAAGCTACATCCCCCAGCCCTTTTTATCTTGAGACAGGCCTCAGTAAGTTACCTAGGCTGACCTTGAACTTGCAGTCTTGCTTCAATCTCCTGAGTAGCTGGGATTGTAGATGTATGTCACTATCTCTGGCTACTCAGAGCAATTTGAGAAGTGAAAGCAGAGCCCAGATATGTCCAATCAAAAGAAGTACCTACCTCCAGGGGGAAGGCTTTCTGCTTCCTGTTCCCTGCTAGAGAAGACAGGGCCAGCACCAACTGCTGCTCAGTCTTCCACCTCTCTCTGAATCTCCTCAGCTTTTCTAGTGTTGCTTATTTTCATCCAGTTCACCTAGTGCACAGACACTAGATACCCTTGTTCCTTTGCTGCAGAACTTGAGCATAAAGGACACTCAGGGCACACATGCACATAGCTGGAGTAGAGCCAGTACCCAGTCCTCCAACAGCACTTTTGTTCAGGTAGAATCACGGCCTTACAGAACTCCCTCTGCACACAGGGAGCAAACCTTGGGCCCCTTGGCTGCACTGTCTCCTCCTAGGGCCTTGTGCAGTAGAGTGGTGAGGGCAACCACATGTG
The DNA here is from genome assembly GCF_045843805.1 of Urocitellus parryii. Lineage (NCBI taxonomy): Eukaryota > Metazoa > Chordata > Mammalia > Rodentia > Sciuridae > Urocitellus > Urocitellus parryii. Next base: position 83,191,589 of record NC_135532.1, on the reverse strand, counting down.
AACACTTGCCCAAGAATGTCTGGCTTTACACAGAGTCTCTGTGGTTATTCATAGCAACCCATTTTATTCTTGGTGATGTCTGGTTTTGGAGGTAATTAAGAAGCCACCCTAGGACAGTCTTTCTACCCTTGATTTTGCTTCAGATTGTGGTACAGGTGTTGCTCTGAAACATCGCGTTTTGAATATAGATCATATTTGTTTCTTAATACAGGAATGGAAATTTCAGAAAATCAAAAGAAACTCGCCATGTTAAATGCTCAGAAGGCAGGACAAGGAAAGTCAAAAGGTAAGGCTTGAAGAAGGGTTGATCTCCTGAATGTGCATTAGTATCAGAATGAGAGAAGAGGGGGCAGTTATTAACTTCTGTCAAAGGGACAGACCCAAGTAATGGTCAATTGGAGATGGTCTGTATTTGGTTTATGTTGTTTCGATTTTGGTTTTTTGTTTTGCTTGGTTGTTGTTTAAAAATCTGGAGGTACTTTACCAGTGAGCACTTCTCTGCACCCCGTCCCCTTTGATACTAGGGATTGAACTCAGGGGCACTCTACCACTGAGCCACATCCGCAGCCTTATTTTGTATTTTATTTAGAGACAGGGTCTCATTGAGTTGCTTAGTGCCTCGCTTTTGCTGAAGTTGGCTTTCAACTCATGATCCTCCTGCCTCAGCCTCCTGAGCTACTGGTATTATAGGTGTATGCCACTGCACCCAGCATTTTAAAAATTTCTATTTGTTCTTTTTAATTACATATGACAGTAGAAACTATTTTGATAAATTTATACAAACATGGAATATAATCTTATTAGGATCCCAGTTTTATAGCTATACATGATGTTGAGATTCACTGTGGTACTATTCATATATGAACATAGGAAAGTTGTGTCCAGTTCATTCTGCTATCTTTCCTATTCTTATCCCCTCTCCCTTCCCTTCATTCCTTTGTCTAATCCAATGAACTTCTAGCCCCCCAACCCCCCATTTTGTGGGATTGTGTATTTCACTTAATATGATAGTCTCTAGTCCCATTCATATACTGGCAAATGTCATATTGTCATATTCTTTATGACTGAGTAATATGGCATATACACACACACACACACACACCAAATTTTCTTTATCCATTCATTTGTTGTTGGGCATCTAGGTTGGTTCTATAGCTTAGTGATTGTGAATTGAGCTGCTATAAACATTGATATTGTTGCATCACTGCAGTATGCTGATTTTAAGTTCTTTGGATATATACCAAGGAGTGGTATAACTGGGTCAAATGGTGGTTCCATTCCGAGTTTTTTGAGGAATCTCCATACTGCTTTTCAGAATGGTTACACCAATCTGCAGTCCCACCAGCAATGTCTTAGTGTACTCTTTTCTCCACATCCTCACCAACATTTATTATTACTTGTATTCTTGATAATTGCCATTCTGATTGGAGAGAGGTGAAATCCCAGGGTAGTTTAATTTGTATTTCTCTAATTGCTAGAGATGTTGCATCCCAAGCCCTTTTAATGTTTTATTTGAGACAGGGTCTCATTAAGTTGCTCAGGACCTCACTAAGTTACTAAGGCTGGCCTTGAACCTGTGATCTTCCTACCTCATACTCTCAGTGGCTGGGATTACAGGTGTGCACCACTGTGCTTGGCTGCAGTTGATTTTGAATGTGGGTGCAGCAAATCTGAGCTGGTACCTGAGGGCTGCAGACCTCATAATTCCTTGTACCCTTCAGAGAAAGATGCTGTTACCCACCAGGTCACATGAGACTCTTTCCTCTCTGGGCACGAGGAAGAAATCTGTACATTCAGAGCATCAGTGATTTAAACATAAAAGAGTGAGTGGAGTTTATTCAGTGTGAGCCCCTTCATGTAATGCACATTAGAATTGCCTGGCAGGGACATGAGGACATCCACACCAGACCACACACCTGGGTCCTGATGCACACACACAGATTATTCCATAATGCAGATGATACAGGTGATCTAACCCAATATTTTCCATTAATTTTTTAAATTTATTTTTTTAAGTACTGAGGATTTAACCAGGGGTACTTTGCAACTGGGCCATATCCCTAGCCCTTTTTTATTTTTATTTTTTGGTACCGGTCATTGAACTCAAGAGCACTCCACTACTGAGCCATATCCCCAGCCCTGTTTTGTATTTTATTTAGAGATAGGGTCTCGCTGAGTTGCTTAGTGCCTCGCCATTGCTGAGGTTGGCTTTGAACTCGGGATCCTCTTCAGATCCTCAACCTCAGCTTCCCCAGCCACTGGGATTACAGGCATGTGCCATGGCGCCCAGCCCTTTTTTATTTTTTTGAGGCAGGGTTTCACTAAATTGTTAGGTCCTTGCTAAGTTGCTGAGGTTGGCCTCAAATTTGCAACCCCCCCGCCTCAGCCTCTTGAGCTGCTGGGATTATAGATGTGTGCCACCATGCCCAGCCATTCAGTATTTTCGTACTTGAGAAGACAAAAGCAAGATCAGTTAAATTCAGCAATCTGATAGGCCCTCAATTAATTGGCTAAGATTACCAAATGACACTTAGCACTCCCCTACTTTCTCTGTGCACATTTTTCCCCACGGAGTATCTTCAAGGCAGAAAATCCATTTTATTTTTTGTATCTCTCCTAGTGGCAGGTAACTAGAAGATATGACTTGGTTAGAATATGTTAGTCTCTCTCTGGATGTTCTATAGGTCATTCTCGGAGCAGCTAGGTTTCCAAAGACTGAAAGGAGCACTGACATTTTTGAGTGAGATGACCATATTGGGCACTTCTCCTGAGTTCTTCTTCCATCCTCCCCATCTCCCTTAAGATAAGGAAAGCCCTGTGACAAGCTGGGGCAGGAGTGGATTCTGAACCAGTCAGCTTCTGAAGCCCTCTCTTTCATCATGTTAGGTTGACTTACATTCTTACCTTTGATCTTTTAGTTAATTTTAATAAGCCTTTTAATGACCTCTGTACAGATATGAAATACCCTGATGAAGCAGGGTTCAAGTGGCTGGGTATCCCTCTTTGAAACATTTTACCTATATTGACTCATTTTATTCTTTATAACAATCTGGTACTGTTGCCCCTTTTTAGAAATTAGGGAACTATAGAATAGACATTATGATTGCTGTATGTATATAGGGGACTGTATGACCAATGTGATTCTGCAATCTGTACAATCAGAAAAATGAGAAGTTATACCCCAACTGATTCAAATGTATGAATTGCCAAGGTCATTGTAATGTCATGTGTAGCTAATTAAAAAAAAAAAGAAATTAGGGAACTGAGGCACAGAGAAGTCAAACACTTGCCTGCAAATAACTGCAACTAGTCGGTGGCAGAATAGGCTTTTAGCTGAGGCGAGATGAGCTTCAGGTTTTCATTTAAAGCATGTTTTTGCTTTCCAACCCAACTGGCAGCCCAGTTCTAATTCTTTTAACTTACTGCTGTGTGACCATAGGTGATTTACATAACTTCTCTGGGTTTCAATTCCTGGAAACTGGATGGTATTAAGAGGATTAAATGAGATAATCTATGCCAGGCTTCCCACGTGGTATTTGAATGTACCATTTGTGAGGATAGCTATTCAGTATTCTTTTGGTTAATGTTTAAAATTAGCTAAGATCTTTGAGTCTTGACATTTTTCTTTTTCCTTGTGGTTCTCTTGAGTGACTCTCAATCAATGTTCTATCTTCCTCCCCCCCCCCCCGGAGTTAGACTATAGCGGATGCCCTGTTGCCCCGCCACACCAGAACCTGCATCCCCTCCACCAGCGCCACATCACCGTGCCTACCAGCATCCCCCAGCAACAGGTGTTTGCCCTGGCGGAACCCAAGAGAAAGCCTTCCCTCTTCTGGCATACCTTCCATAAACTCGCCCCTTTCAGGAAGTGAGCAGCAGGCCCATACTTCCCCCGAGGGACTGTGAAGAGGAGAACCATGTTCATTTCTTTTGTGTGAAACCCAGGGAAAGTTTCTTGGGCCCAGTGTTGAAAACTTCTTTGGGGGTTCAAGGAAGGATTTGGACTCACCTTCACTTCAGAGATCCTGCTGCTTTCGTGGAAAGGAGGAGAAGGTCATGACACATAGCTCTGCCCTGCATGACAAGCCCCAAGGAGCACTCTGAGGTGGTGGGACTTTGGAACCAGGGTCAAGTTCTACAGGAATGCTGCTGTGGTAGCTCCACAGCCCCACTAGAGAGGGGAACACTCCTGCGGTTCCAGAGCACCGAGAGCTGTTCAGTGCTAAGGAAATGACTCAATTAGAGGATTCAGTCTTCATTTGATTTTGAAGGGAATCAACGATGGGGAGTAGCTATAGTGCTGCCTCTCCCTACCATGTGTCTGGTCACACTTAGAAGGTGAGCTTTTACTCCCTCTGGTAGTATTAGGGGATCAACAGCTGCTTGGAGATGACCAGGGTGTTCCCTGGTGTCACCTGTGTCTACACAGTTGCCAAATGCAGGCATCATCTTGCAAGGTGCCTCTTCTTTTAAGCTAGTCAGGAAAATTACATCCATCTCCTGGCAGCACAGCTTGAGATGTGGGGGCACTGAGGCATCCTCCAGGTCATGCTACTTTCAAGGCCAGCTTGTTTGTCCTTGGCAAGTCGGATCCTCACCTGCCTGTGTGCCTTGTGTAACGCCATGAGCAGAAATCACATCTCACTTATTCATCCTAACCAAGAAACAGCATTCGAACAACTGTTTGCGATATAAAAGCTCATTTACTTTAATTTTTTAATGACATGAGAATGCACCAGTTGGAAAGCATTCTTAAAAACATCCTGCGCATCTTCCAACAATTGTCTCCAATGTCTTCATCAGTAAAATTGCAACTCGGAAGAACCCATGAAGAAAACACAGGGCAGATCAATCCTGCTTCTCTGGGGTTTAAAGCTGCCTTTGTCCTATAAACTCAGAACGGTGGAGATTCACTGCCTGTGAAAGACACCTTAGTAAAATATCTAGGCTCAAAGATAGGAGTCTCTTTTTAATGGAGGCCACACAGGCTGATGCCTGCAGATAATAATCTCCTTTTCTTTGCTTATACTGAGAAGTATGATGAAAGTAACTTTTAAATAGTCTGGAGAAGACAGGCTCTGCACTCTGTGCTAACTAGAGGATATTGTGTCACATAGTTTGTGGATTTCTGTTTGAGAAGCTCATTTTTTGTATGCTATTCTTGCAAAGTTTCTTCCCCCACAGACCCAAGCTTGAGAATAAACAAGTCTACAAAGTTAAAGAGGAAGGTGTTAATTTTAAGGATGTAGTTCCTCCCTTCTCCCCTGCCTTGCCATATGCAGAGTTATTCATGCATCAAGAAAACATAACTCTGGACCTCTCTGCTGGGCCCTTAGGGCATTTTGTGACTATTTAAATGCCTGCTTACATTGGCTTGCTGAGAGTTTGCCTTGCCCTGTGGTTTACAGCCTCAGGGTTGCTTCTTTCTCACCACAGGTCCCTTGACAGAAGAGGTGCTATGGCTTCATGCATTGGTTGTGTGTATATGTGTGTGTCCATGAATAACTGTTTCAACCTCAGTTGCATTTATATAACTGACATTTTTACTAACAAAATGTAATGATATATTTTGAAAACTACTTTTCTGCGCTAAATAGAGTTGTTTGTATGTACAGCAATTTTGAACAGGTTTTTGTTGTTTTTAATGTAATATAAGAGAATTGCTTTAAGGTAGTAAAAATATCATTTACTTATGTTACATTTTTTCAGTGAGGATTCATTCGAGTGAGGAGTCAGAGGGCTTCCATTTGCTAGTATTGACCAATTGGCAGTGAGCAAAGGCTTTAAGGTTTTGTGATCAGTCCTAACATGTTTCCCAGCTGAGTCCTAACTTCCAGTTCCCATCTACCTCCATGGACTCCCTAACAGAGAATCCTGAACACCAGGACATGTTTTGATTAAGTCAAGGTCAGTTCAAGACCTGGGATTGTGAGAATCAGTTTTATAAAGCGTGATGGTCATTTGATGATGTCATTTGATTATATACCTGGCCTGGGTGGATTCTACTTGGATTCTGAGGTGATTTTGAAAACTGCTAATTATTTTTATATATATATATATATATTTTTTTTTTTTTAAAGGCTAGAACATCCTTTGACTTCTTAAAATCTGTCTAGCTTGGGTTTTATTACTAAAAGAACAGAAGGCCTCAGGTATTCTTGTTTTCAGCTTGCCATACTTCCTTTTTGATTTAAGTCATGTTCTACTTGGAGAGAGAAAAAGAGGCAACAAAAAGTCCCTGCCTGTGTGGATTTTACTGGGAAACCCCACCTCCACCCACTGCCCAATCTATCTTCTCCACCCCCAACCCTGGGTGGGCCTTTTTATTTTTTGGCCTTATAAATATGTACAATTTTTATGATTTTATGTACCAGTTTAAAAAATAAATTTAAATTTCTTTTAAAAGAGTCAGGCTTCAATGACTTCACTGGTTGACAACATTTGGATGAATTTCATTAGTGCATCACAATTTGCTAACTCTGTGAAAGACAGTTGAAATGGCCGTGAGCAGCTTTCTCAGTTTTGATATACCTAAATGGATGAGAACCCTGCAGTGAATTGTAAGCCATTCTAAACAATATTTGAAAAGTCCTAGAGAAGGAACATTCATTGTCTTTGGCCTGCTAACAAGGAAGAGGGTAACAAGCAGTTTGCCAGCACTGTCAAGGGATACTGTGTGCATGGTTTGTTTTCAGAAAATCTGGGTTTTGTCTCCGGTTGGCAGATGTGATTTTGTTATTGAAAACATATCACCACCATCAATGCCATATCCAAATACTGTACCCTTTTATACCTAATCTATTTGAAGACTAATGCCACATCCTGTGATGTTATTGTATAGCAAAAGTGTTTTATTTCAAAATTTACTTCACAATCGAAATCTTTTGTAAAAACCAGGTGATTCAGCATCTGGCCAGGTAGCAATCTCTGCATGCCTAAATTGCTGATATTCCTGAATACAAATCAACCTACTTTCCTAGTCAGAATAGAAGAGCCTGATTGCCCAGAGCTGGGGGAGTATTACTGCATTATTCTTGCATGAAGGAGAGGAAAACCAGTGAAGTGTATGTAAAAGGACAGTGCCAACAAGTGTGAATAAACATCCTTTCAATGAATGGCTTACAGACCTGGGATGTTGGACCCAACTTATAGATTAAACTGCTAGCAAAGTTTTCCCTGTAATATGCTTCACCTAACTATTAGCAACTATTCTTGCTAATCTTGTTTATTTTCAGGATGTAATGCAAATGGAGTACAAAAAATTTTGGAAAAAAGTGGAAAATTTTAGCTGGTCTTGGAAGGATTAAAAAAAAAGAAACAGAAGTTTAAATGTTTCATGTAAATTTACCTAGTAGAACATACTTTTTATTACTGCTTTTAGTTATCACATTGACATTGACATTTGTATTTAGAAAATACTTTAAACCAACTCTGTAATTTAATAATTAGTCTTTTTGTACATAATAGAACCCATTGTGTATGACTTGCTTACCCACTTTGCAAGGCTTTGGTAATTTTTAACTCATCCATATAAAGATGATGTTGTCTGTATAAGTCAGTGATGCTTCCAAACTGGTGGATTAGCTTTGACAGCTAAAGTCTGGTCTACAAGAATACTGTAACTTGATATGTATTTTTGTTGAAATTCTTTTTGTAAAAGAAAAAAATTATTTACAATGTTATTTGAATGATTTATTGTAAATGCTGTGAATCTATATTTGTTGTTTTGTATCTGTATATTAAAATTAATTTCCCAAACTGGTCTTAGTAATTCATTTGAGTAGTAAAATAAGATGATGCTCTGTTTAAAAAGGAGAAAGAGGCCATGAATGCCAGGAGTCTGAGATGGGAAGACCCTTTTCTGTCCTCGTTTCTTCTAGCAACAACTCATTAATCAATCAGATCAAACCTCTGGAGAGGTGTAAGAGAAAGAAGGCTCTGAGGGGAACCACGAGGGGCCACTTGACTGAAAAACCCACAAACTAATGGAATCAGACTGATGTAAGCAGAATTGGAAATAGGAAGTCCTAGTTGGCTTTTGCTTTTTGGTTTTGGGAGCTGCACCCAAGGCCTCCCGCATGCTCTTCGCAAGCTGCGCTCCCAGCCTGGAAGTCCTGGTTTGTTGTAGCAGCTTTTTCAAGGGATGGAGTATGGGTGACCCAAGTGTTCCCCCTTGCAACAGCTACAAGGCAAGATCCCTCCACTAGGAGGTGACCTGGGGTCCCAGGATAACCCTTTGAATGTGGGGTGGATACGAATTTCCTTATCTAATTAACAGCTCAGAAAAACCAAGTAAATAGCCCATTGTTTGCTGTGACTAATCAGAAAAGGGTTCCTAAGAAAGCTGCCAAGTGCTTCTTGCTGGTTGTTTACTCCTAGGTCCACCTACTTCAGAGTGAGCTGCTGGCCCCTCCTTGGGTTGGGCTGAGGGAAGGCTGTGGGTGGGTGGGAAGCAGGGTGGTCTACAATGGTACCATATATAGGAATGGAAATAATTGAAGGACAGTGGCATGAATTCACATGTATTAGCTGCCTGCTCTATGCACTGGGGAGCTGGAATGTGTGAATCTTCCGAAGGAGCTTGTGGGGTCAAAGGGGAGCATAAATAGGTGTGACCAAACAGCGGGAACTAAGCAACACCAGAGCTGCATAGCTGTTACTCAGCCATGACAGCGGAGTCCTCTTCCAAGGTGAGTATCTTGCGAGGGGCATCACACACTGGTGGGGAAAAGGGTGTGAGCTCCCCTGGGTTAACCATGTCAGACAGGAGCAGAAATGGAGCTGAGACCATGGTCTCGGTGTGACCAGAATGGTAAGCTGAAGTTGGATGGCCAAGGCCCTGTGGCCCATGGTGGCACTTGTGATTTCCTAATGTGATCACACAGTTTAAGGGAGGTTGTGGCAAAGATGTCCTATATAGGAGTTGGCTGGGTTGCAGTGAAAAGGGCAGATGTTAAACCAGAGGCAGAGGGATTTCATGGGAGACAGTTGCTCAGGCATAAGAACAAGGCAGGAGAGCAGGAGGTGGATGTGCAGGCTACTTGGTGGCCCTGTCGGATCTCATAGGAAAGATGGAAGGACTCTGGTCAAGCCTGATGTGATGAGTGAGGGAGAGTGCCATATACGGAGACTGAAGAGTGGCTTGGTAGCTGACCATCTGGCTTATCCAGTCAGCAAATGTAGCATGGATCTCAGGAGAGAGGTCAGGCTGGAAATAAGTTGGGGAATGGAGGAATCAGAGCAGGGTGGGCCACACACAGCCCTGAAGTCTTGAGTGGCCAGAGGATCCCTTTGGCAGCTAGACATTGCTGTTTGGAGCCCACCACATGAAGGGACATCAAGTATCTGGGTGTAGCGGTTAAGAGATGAGTGTAAGCCGTCGGGTGGCCAAGAAGCCAAGTCAGGTAATGTATACCTGCAAATCCAGTTCCATCCCCTGGGACCTTATGTTGGTTTGCTGTACTGATGAGGAATGGAATCATTTGGAGAGGAGGGTTGGGATGTTGCAAGCCCCTATAAAGTGAGGCTTGTCCTCACTGGCATACATCCCCCAACGTGGCCTCTGCATTCAAGCCTCCTGCACCTCCCAGAAACAGTCTTGGGGAATTTTGTCCTCCTGAAACTGTTTTAGATAAATGTTAATGGGAAGACTTAGGAAAAATGAAGAGTCAAACGGCAAGACATTGAAGAAACGGTCACACCATGTTTTTCTCAGCTGCAGGTAGAGAAGCATGTATGAAGGCAATGAACTCTGAATCCTTAGCTACCCAAAGACCTAACAGCAAAAGGAATTACAAAGAAATTTGACCATAGTAGTCCTGGTTCAGGATCCAGCTGAGACCTGGTCACTGTTACAGTCTTAATTCTTGTCCTGTTGATTCACAATGGACCTTAGATCCACTAAGAAGTTGCTTAGGAAAAGCCTGAACATCATTTTAAGGAAAGAAACCTGCCATGGAGATTCCTTCCTTCGGATTCCATGTGGAGGAACACCTTGTTTTATTAAAATGGTGGGAGGAGGGAGTTTTCTACACTAACGAGTGCTAGTAGCTAAAGCTACCTAACTCAAGCCTTGCCGTGAATTTTGAAGCTCTTCCAAGACATCTTGTGCCTTCCTCCATCCCCTCCCCTTCCTGCTATTTTGCAGTTATGTCCTCTAGGGAACTGTATGGCAGGAAGATGTGATTTTCCTTAGTTTGCCCTGGATTCCTGATTTGCACAGCACCTGGGTCCAGCCCGCAGCCCTAGGGTTCAGGTAAGCACATGGGGAGGGGATTTCTTCACCTTCAGGTTAAGGCTTCTGGTCCTAAAACAGCTGTTGTAATGTCAGTGAGAGTTAATCTGGCCTCATTTGCAAAATAGATGTCTTACAGAGTTTCTGGTAGTAGGAAGAGGAGTGGGATGTTTCAAAATTCATTCTTAAGAGGGTAAATAAGGGCTGGGGCTATAACTCAGTGGCAGAGCACTTACCTAGCATGTATGAGGTACTGGGTTCAATCCTTAGCACCACATAAAAATAAATAAAGCCATTATGTCCACCTACAACTACCAAAAAAAAAATTTTTTAAAGAGAGTAAATAGGAGAGAAAAGCATATCTTGAAAAATTTTTAGAACTCTGCAAACCAGCTGAGAGAAAAGAGAAAAACCATACAATAATGTCCATAAAAATAACTGACCTTTCAGGAGAGCTTTCTAGAGAAGCTTGCAGGCTAATTAACACAAATATTAATGTGTACCTTTTTTATATTTATGGCTATGCTAGTGTAGAAAATATTCTCAATATATGTTGAAGAGGAAATATAAAATGTACAATGCACAGAACACATGGAAGAAAATATAGTCAACAGAGGCAACTTTGAGATATTTAGATTCTTGGGCTGCTAAATGTGGGAGGGATGTCGGGGTGTTAGTTCATCTCTCACATTTTATGCACAAGGAGGCTGAGATTCTGGAAGCAGGGGCTTGGAAACCCAGTAAAAATCACTCAGCTGGTTTCTGGCAGATGTGTATTAAGTCAGCCTTTGGGGAGAATAGGATTTTTCTTTTTAAAGTGTAAAAGAGTAGTATTTATTCAAGTGAGAAGAAAAGAGACAGAGCTCCCAAAAGGCAAGTGGGGGCCCAAAAGAGGCTTCCCAGAAGTAAGAATCTTGAAGAGTGAAAACCCTTAACCTTGGCCGTGAATCAGAGAAAATTAATCAGGAGGGCCACTGGATAACCCTGTGTCAAGAGATTCAATAGTGAGAGAAATATAGGTGATAGGAGAAGAGACTCAAAAGTAAGACATTAAGTCAGAACCTACTTTATTTGGGATTAAAAACAAGTAATCCCAAGTCCCTGGCAGTCTGTGTCCCTTTGCCCCTTCCATGTCAGAATACCAGGTCCAGATCACAGCATTCAGCAGGTGGCTGCACTATGGCTTGATGCTTTCAGATTGCTCACCTTCATCAGGCAGTGACTGTGCCTGAGGGTCTGTGTGCCATGTGTCCTCAGCCACTCTGAGCCTTGGGCTGACTGCAGGTGTACACAAGCCCTCCTCACTTCTGATGAGAGGCTAGACCTTGGGCAGCTGACACTTTGCCTTAGTCAGCATGTGGGCTTGGTTGTCAAAGATGGGATATGAGTGCAAGACTCTTGCACGGAATCTAGGATTCTTCCTATGCCTAAACTGTTTCCTTCCTTGGGGAGTCCACCATGGCCCACCACCCTGTGTGCACCCATCACAGGAAAAGGAAAAGAACCTAAGGAATGACACACCCCTTCCCTTTCTGTAGTCCACAATGGCACACATCATTTTGCCATTCCCATTGGTCAGAATCTGGATTCATGGTCAAATCCAGGCTGCAAGAGAGGCTGGGAAGTGCAATCTATTGGGGGCAGCCAGAAGCCCAGCTGAAATTGCTATTGCCTGGAAGAAAGTGAGAGGAAGTGAGAGGGATGTTGGAGATAGCCAGCGATCTCCACCCAAAGACTGACAGAGCTCAGATTTAACACCCAGACCCCTCCTGAAGGGTTGAAGGGTTGTGGAGACACAGTTGGAACTAAGATAATATTTAATTCATTCACTCATTCTACAAATATTTGATGGTGGGGTATCAAAAATAATGAAGTGAAAAGATGGAGTCACTACCTTCAAAAAGTATTAAACTTGATTGGTGGTTACTAATTGGTAACCACCTAGGTAAGGTATGGAGAGCACGTGAAGTGTAGGGGTGCAGCCAGAGAAGAGAGAGAGTGTGAAGCTGCTCACAGGGAAAGATCGGAGACTTAGAAGGGGTCCTATCCCCAGTGCCTTCTGGAGAAAGACCAGACAGGAGTTCAAAGCTGAGGGTGATCACTGAGGTTGAACTAATGAAGCTGAGCATTCAACCCATAGTTTTGTGAGAGGCACAGATGCCATTTTTTTTTTCAAAATAACATTAATAAAATTTCAGGTATATATACTTTTTTGTGTGCAAACCCTCAATGTTCTACATCGAAGCGCAAGCCCTCATCTAAATTTTATTATACTACCACAACTTTTTTCATTGGTTATTTGGGAGCAAAGTGTGTTCAATTAAAAATATCCATTGAAGATTGTCTGTGTGTTAAGCACATAGCATAAGCAAGTTAGATGTTTTCTGCCTTAGTCAGCATGTGGGCTTGGTTGTCACCAACTATGCAAAACTCAAAAGAATTATAGAAGAACAAATATTTACTTTTACGTTAATTCTTCTCTAGCTGGTAAACAAAATGGAGTTTTTCCTCACTTGACCCCTTCATGATCTTGTGATCTTTTCTGCACTGGAGTGATAGAACATACCAGAACCTATGGAACACTGTGAAGGCAATTCTAACAGGGAAGTTTATGAGTGGAATAACTTGTAATGCACAAACTCCCAACAAAGCCTGGTTACTGGAATTAAGATTTGACTCCTATCATCAGTCACCTCTGAGTTACACAAAAGATGCAGGTGCAGGTTATTCATGGATTCAGCTCCAAGGAAACACAGGTCAGTTTCCAGAAATGCCATAAGTTTGTGACTTTGAAGGGAAACATCTGTATTTCCTTTTCAAAAAAATACTCTTAGCCTTAGGCTGGGCCTCGTGATCCTTAGAGACTTCCACAAGATGGCGGTATAGTCTTTTGTTTGGCAGAAGCTAGTTATTTTGAATGACTGAATCTAAGCATCTTTATTTAAAAAATACTTACCTAGAAATATATGTGTAGTGCTATAAAAAGTTTTAAAACAGGAAAATATCCCATAACCCCACCATTTATAGAAAAAATGTTTACCTTTAGTTTAAATAAGAATATCTACCTTTAGTTTACCAATATGCATTTATTGGTTTATACCATTCTACTTCCTACATCACCTTCTGTTTTTACATGTTATTTAGTGTGCACCTTTTAATCATTGTAGATAAGGCTTTGGTCATCTCTGTGTTTGGCACACAAATCTTGGGTCATGATGAAGAATTTTAGAGATGGATCACAGGTAGGGGTGTCTTTTGCTTTTTACCTTTCCAAAAGGTTGGGCAGATCTACATTGCTGTCAGTAGCACATGAAGATCTGAGTTATGACCAGCTGCACTAACCTATGTGTTCATTTTGCTTTAAGTCCTAAAATACCTACCATGATAATATTTGTTTCATTTTATAAGTATTTGTTTCAAGTTTAATACTGGGTACTGAAAATATAACAATGTGGGAAATCCTGTCAGGTGGGGAGCCAGAATTTTAATCCTACAGTTACATTTTACATCAAATGTAAAACCCCTACCAAGATAGGTACCATAGAAGAGAGGCACATGAAACTATATGCACTTTCCTGTGGAGGTTGGATTTTGTCAGGAGGTCCCATGAATTTGAGTATCCATCCACATTCCTGCAGGCGCTTATATAGTCTGTTCCCTTTGTTTGGAACACTCTTCCAAGTTATCTCTTCCTCCCTTGTTCACAATTCAGCCCCTTGAGGTTTCTTTGTCTTTGCTCCTGATGAGGTTCGAAAACAATCAAAGATCTGGGGCGGAGGGGGGGACACCATTTATACAGAAAAGACTTGAAAATGCACTTCTCCCAAATTGTGTGACCTTTTGTGTGTGTGTGTGTGCATGCATGTGCACATACACACATATGCGTGTGAGCAGATCCTTTATGGATCTACATTCAAAGAATATATTTAATCACAGAAGGACTACTTGGAATGCTTTACTTTTTTCCTTTTTCTTTTTTTCTTTGAGACAGGATCTCACTAAAGTGCTTAGTGAAAAACCTCACTAAATTGCTAAGGTTGGCCTCAAACTGGGATCCTCTTGCCTCAGACTCTTCAGTTGTTGGGATTATAGGCATGATCCATTGTGTCCACCTAATTTTTTAATTTAGTATGTTATTGTGGTAAAATATATGTTAACATAAAATTTATCACTTTAACCATTTTAAGTGCACGATTTAGTGGTATTAAACCATGTGGCATTATCATACAACCATCACCTCATCCATCTCTAGAACTTTTTCATCTTTTCAAAGTGAAACTCTGTACCCATGAGATACAAGTTCCTGATTCCCCTTAATTTCCCCAATCCCTAGAAACCCCTGCCCTACTTTCTCTACGTGCTTTACTAATTTAGATGCCTCCTAGGAGTGGCTCATACAGAAATTTGTTTTTGCATAGCATAATATTCTCAAGATTCATCCATGTTGTAGCATGGGTCAGAATTCCCTTCCTATTTAAGACTGAACATTATTTCATTGCAAGCACATACCACCTTTTGTGTGTCCATCTACCCACTGATGGGCATGAGGGGTTTTCCCACTTTTTGGCTATTACAAACAATGGTATTCTAAACATGAGTTCTCAGTTCAAATCTCTGTTTTCAATTGATTCAGAAATATTCCCAGAAGTGAAATTGCTGGATCAGATAGATGGTAATTCTACAATGGCTTTATTGTTTATCATGTGCTTTTTTCATGTACATTATGATCAAATTTGGTCTTTTCATCAGCCCTGTGAGTAAGCATTCTTCTCTGGCTCTAGGAAGTAGTTTTATAGATTGGATACAAAATGTCCCTCAGAGGTCATGTGTGAAGGTCTGGTCCCCACTGCCGTGATGGTCAGAGGTGGGGCTTTCGGGAAGTGAATTGGATAACGAGGACTTTGATTTCATCAATGGATAAATCCACTGGTGTCCTCTTAGCTGATGGCATTGTTAGGAGGCAGTAGAAACTTCAGGAGGTGGGGCCTAATTGGAGGAGTAGGTCATGGGGGTGGGGAGGGGGGGGCATGCCGTGGAAGAGTATTTCTTATCCATGGCCCCTTTCTCTGTCTCTCCTTCCTGGTTACCTTGAGGTGAGCATGGCCTTCTGCCATGTTTCTGCCTTGCCACAGCAGTGAAGCCAGGTTCCCTTGGACTGAGGACTCTGAAACCATGAGTCAAACCAACCTTCTTCATGAAGTTGGTTTTCTCAGGTATTTTGTCACAGTGACAAAATTGAAAAGATAAATAAAAGACTATCCTGATCTCAAACTTGGCTTCCTCATTTATCATCACCATTAAGAATGATCCTCATTACTTGTGTTACCTCCTAAAGACAATGTTTTCCTGATTGCAACCACTGTGGTCAGCTCCCAGGTTTCTACTCTCATCTGCCCTGACCATACTGTCCCTCGTTTGAGTAAGGATGGGCCCATTTCCCACTGCAAAGGAGCAGGGTCTGTGTTCATAGCACCAGTGACCAAGGTTGCTCCTTTTCTCTGTTTCTGTCTTCTAGTTCAGACTCTGTCATCTGGACCATGAGGATCTGGTGGTTCCTGCTTGCCATGGGAGTCTATACAGGGAGCATAAACTCACAGGACACGTGCAGGCAAGGGCACCCTGGCATCCCAGGGAATCCTGGTCACAATGGCCTGCCTGGGAGAGATGGAAGAGATGGAGCCAAGGGTGAAAAGGGGAATGCAGGTACTCATCACCTGGTGGCTTTCTGCTGCCCTCCATTGATGCCGTCAACCCCTTATCACATCTGTTTATTCTCTGTGTGGTTTCCCGGTCACCCACTGAACCCTCATCATTCACATGTCAAACACTTATCAAGAGTCCTCTCATATCAGATTCTGTGCTGGGTGCTGGAATGGAGTAAGGACTAAGCTGACATGACCCTGCCCTCATGGGCTTCTCCTCCACTGGGGATACTGTTTGTTAGCCATTGTCTCTGATATTATAGGACATATTCAGGAGTATACAATGTCATCAATCTTCCTGCCTTAGCAACGCTTATGACACATCTTCAGTAACATGAGGCCAATAGAGAGGGCTGATGGCTAAATACAACAGTCCCATATTATTCAAGGAAGTTATGTTCCAAGACCTCCAGCAGGTTTTAGCCAATGAGTGGCTAAAACCATAGATAGTACAGAATAGTATATATACTATGTTTTTTTCTATGCAGATATACTTATGAAAAAGTTTAATCTATAAGTTAGGCACAGTAAGACATTAATAATAGCTGATGATAAAATATAACATTTGTAACACTATACTGTAATAAAATCGCCAGCATCACTACTCTTGCCCTTGGAGGACATAAAATAAGGGTTACTTAAATACAAGAACTGTGATCCTGAGGACAGTCAATCTAATAACTTAGATGGCCACTAAGTGACTAATAGGCAGGAAGCATCCACAGGGTAGAAAAAGGGATGATTCATATTCTGACCAGGATAGAGTGGGATAATGTGAGAATTCATCCTGCTACTCAATATGGCATGCAATTTAAGGCTACACATTGCTTATTTTTATATGGAGGCCTGACAGTTTATTGAGTGGGCGGGGTGAGGCTGAAGTTTACCAGGAGGCAACTTTATTCTTTTCCAACCACCACCATACAAATATACTCTGTGAAGTCTTCTCTTGGATAATATCTCTGGAAAATCCATGCTGTTTTAGTCACATTTAGTCATTAGACCTGTCTCATTTCTGGGTAGCAGAAAGTCCAGTGCAAGTTAATAGGAACACTTAAGTCTTAATGAACCCAATCATTTTACCCTCCCAATGGGACCACAATAGTGTGTTTGTTTTATTTTTTAACTTATGGGGTTTGAATTTTTATTTTAAAATATTTTACATACACAAAAGAGATGGATGATACATAAGAAGGAATAAGGTAAAACATTCAACCAATACCAAGTTTCTTTCTTCCCTATTGAATCTCTTGCATTTTTCTTCAGTTGTATCCATTCTTTCTAGTTTTACATGTTTCTTAGAAGTATATATGTTTTATATATTTTCCATATATATATTACATATAACGTTATTTCTTAGAAAACTATTTAATCATATTGCTCACACTAACAATTCACATATTCTTTATCTTTTCCTTTTAAATTGTTTGTATGCTTTATAATGAATGCATGTTTAGTACATGACCTATTCACAATTCAGATGCACATAAATGTGCATTGGTGAGGTCCACATTCATGTTTTGTTATTTGATGTTGTGTGATTAAGAAAGCTTAGCGGTCACTGCTGGAGAGATGGCAAGAATGGAGAATTAAGCAGGGAAACAAAAGAGAAAGACTTATGGCTGGGGAGGGAGAAGAGGAGAACAGGAAAGGAATTAATGTAAGGATGATTCCCACTTTGAGGTCCCACAATACCCAGGGCTGGCTTGGGAACATTGGCTCTGAGCTGCTTGGAGTCCCTCAGTGACCACAATCATGAACATCAGTGTCTCCAGCCACACATTTCTTTCTCAACCTTCTTCGCTGCTCATGTGTGGTACATCTTACAAGTGGGTGCTTGGGAAGTGCCCTGATTCAATATAACTCATTCATCTAACACCGATAAGAGGCCCAGATGCTCACTCATGCCTGCCTCTCTCCACCCCAGGAGGGCGTGCCCACTGGGGGTAGACACCCCCAGCACTCTCCACCACACACCACCCATGGAGGCCAGTGGCCAGAAAAATCAGATTTGGAATTTCAACTCTTCTGTTTTCTTCTTTTCCACCTAGGAGAACCAGGACATCCCGGTGGCCCAGGGAAGGATGGAATGAGCGGGGAGAAAGGAGAACGAGGTCAGAAGCTGGCTTCCTATTAACCATGCTCTAGTGTGGAACTGACACCGTTTCACCATAGCTATTATGTGCTTGCTACTATGGATGAGTCCTTATATGGCTCTGAGGATGTCCCAACAATGAAGGCCATTCAGTTCTTGCTCTCCAGAAGCCCACGACAAGCACAGGGATCCGCAAGCTTTTTGTGTAAAAGGCCAGATAGTAAATATTTTCAGCTCTGCATCGTGTCTACTAAACTGTGCCATTGTCGTGAAAAGCAGCCATAGATGCTACATAAATAAGCGGGGCTGTGTTTCAGGGAAACTGTGTGTATAAAGATTGAAATTTGAGCCTCATAATTTTCACATATGACAGAATATTATATTTGACAATTTAAACCCGTAAACCATTCTTAGCTTGTGGGCTGTTACAAAAACATAAAGACAGATTTGGCCAATGGGAGACAGTCTGATGAACCCCGACTTACTGGATAAGCACCAAGGAAGAAGAATTTGGACTCAGTGCCTCTGGCCCCACTGCATGGAGAGGGTGGCCCTGGAATTGGGATGAATGCTGGCAGTTGGCAACCGATGGAGAGAAAGATGGTTCTCTGTATCTTGTTCTAAGTGCTTCTCATGTATTGACTCAGTGGCTTCAAGAGCCCTGTGAACTTGGAAGCATTACTGTCCTGATTTCATGGATGAGAACAGAGGTGTAGGAGGTTTACTCATTGGCCTGACTTCCCATGAGCACAAGGGGTGGAGAGAGGATGGAGTCCTGGCATTGACCTCCAGAATCCATGCTTGCAACCACGATGTTCCATTTGGGGCGGAAGCAACTCAGAAGCACCAAGCATCTATAGAATAAAGAAAACCATAATACAACTGGTAGAATGAGCAGGCTGGGGCTGGACATTAGAGATGGATGAATGCCATACTCGAGACTTTACTTTGTGTCACAAGAAATTTCTTAGGGGACATCATTTCACTAGGTCTGAGCAACTGTTAACTAAGTATCCTGAATCAATCTGCTGTTTGCAGTGCTGCCCTGCTCTGAAGAGTGTTTCTCTTAATGTTTGGCCTTGCTTCATGGTCAACATGGTGGACTTAGATGGTAAAGGGTTATCATTTCTCGTTTAGGAGACAGGAGTCAAAAGGTGTTTTGTGTATGAGAGTGTACATGCATGTATGTGGGCACACATGCCTGTAATTGGGAGTTCATTAATTTCCAAACCCTGAGCAGATACTGAACCTCAGCACTACTCCATCTCAATTAAATGTTCAATAACAGAAAAGCCAAAGTTGTTCACAAGGGAATATTTAACAGACCATTTCTTTTTTCTCTTCCTCTATTCAGGAGCAGATGGAAAAGTTGAAGCAAAAGGCATCAAAGGTGATCAAGGCTCCAGAGGATCCCCGGGGAAGCATGGGCCAAAGGGATCTGTTGGACCCATGGGAGAGAAAGGGCTCCAAGGAGAGACTGGCCCTCAGGGGCAGAAGGGGGAGAAAGGTGAGGTGGGTCCCACTGGTCCAGAAGGTCTAACAGGCAATGATGGACCTATGGGCCCCACTGGCTTACCTGGCCCTGTAGGTCCCATTGGCAAGCAGGGTCCCAGGGGAGAAACTGGACCTATGGGACCCCAGGGTGAGCCAGGAGTTCGGGGAGTAAGAGGCTGGAAAGGGGATCGAGGAGAAAAAGGAAAAATGGGTGAGACTCCAGTCTTGCCAAAGAGTGCTTTCACTGTGGGTCTCACAGTGCTGAGCAAGTTTCCTCCTTCAGATGTACCCATTAAGTTCGACAAGATCTTTTATAACGAATTCAACCATTATAATGTGGCCACGGGGAAATTCACTTGCCACGTGGCTGGGGTCTATTACTTTACCTACCACCTCACTGTTTTCTCCCGGAATGTGCAGGTATCTCTGGTCAAAAATGGGGTAAAAATACTGCATACCAAGGATGGTTATATGAGTTCTGAGGACCAGGCCTCCAGTGGTATGGTCCTGGAGCTGAAGCTTGGGGATGAGGTGTGGATGCAGGTGACAGGAGGAGAGAGGTTCAATGGCTTGTTTGCAGATGAGGACGATGACACAACGTTCACAGGCTTCCTTCTCTTCAGCAGCTCATGACACAGAAGTCTGTACATTGGCATCACCATTGGTCAGAACTCGCTTTTATAATTCCTAAGATTATTGTAATCATCTTTAAAAGGTGCAAATGGGAAAATCACTTGTAAAAATGGTTCTGTGTCACAATAATCCAAAGAGTAAATTTTTAAATAGTTGCCCTGTTTTTTTTTTTTGTTTGTTTGTTTGTTTTTGCAGTACTAGGGATCAAACTCAAGGCCTTGTGGATACAAAGCAAGCAATTCACTCCTGAGATACATCTCCAGCCCCTGTTTATTATAATTTATTTAATGTTTTTCATCATTCCCATGATTGGGGGAACCCCTGGCGTGTTTCTGATAGGAAGAGTACTGCTACCACTCAGAGTTCTAAGGAGATGTATGATGATTTAGTGCTCATCTATGCTTCTGAGAACATCAGTGAGAAAGAAAAGTAAGCTCTGTGGTAGGGCACTTGCCTGGCGTGTGTGAGGCCCTTGGTTCCATCCCCAGTATAACACACAAAAACAATGTTATTCCACTTAGTGCTGATCAGAGCTTTAGGCTGATGACAATGAAATCCCAGAAGGCTGCAGATACTTTGCTTACTTTCTAATTTAGGTTTTCAATGCTACTCAATCCAACTGTAATGTCCACAGCCCAGGAGAGCTAAGGCAGTGGAATAGCTTATGGAGAGGCCAAGGAAGTCATCAGAGATGGGATAGGAGGCAGGAGGTTTACTTGGAAATGCTTATGGAGGAGATCTGGCGGTGATGGGCTTGACAGATCCTTTGCCAGAAAGTCCAGTGGCCACAGGCTGGACAGGTGCACCTCTATTTCACATGGGGCTTCCTCTACTTTGCCAGGAAATAGCACCTCCTATCCCTCACAAGACTTTGTCCAGGGACAGCCTCTGGGACAAGCACTGCCCTCTCACAGTACTGTGATCCTCACTGGTGACCACAGGGGGAGGGATTTTCATATGTTAGGCTACAGAAGCAGTGACATTATTAATTGGCTTCGTTTGCACTATTCCTTGTATTCCCAGCATCCCAAGGAGCAGCTGCCCTAGTGTGCAACAAAGCAGCTTTCTACAGACAACACTAACTGTCTCTAATTCCCTTCATACATAAAAGAAAGCCAGTGGACACTGGAAATGTTTACCTGGACATTCTGGCCAGAACTTGCTCTTATTGTTCCCTTGACTAGGCTTTTTGGGAATGGAAAGGGAAATATAGGGACATGATGTCCTCTTTTTCCTCTAAGGATAACACACCAATAAGTCATTGTCCCGACTCTGTATTCAATTTCTAGGACTGCTACAACTAAGAACCACAAATTGGTGGTTAAAAAAAAAAAAAAAAACAACAAACAGAAATGTATGCTTTCATAGTTCTGGAGGCCATATGTTCAAGGCCATATGTCAGCAGGCCAGGCTCCTTCTGAATATTTGAGGGAAGGTCCTTCTTTGGTATGACCAGCTTCTGGTAGCCCATGGCAGCATTTGGCTTGTGGCAGCATCACTCCAATCTCTATCATATGGTTGTCTTCTTTCTGTATGTGCTCGTGTCCAAAATTCCCTCTTCTTGCAGATTGCCTTAGGGTCTGCTTTAACCCAGTATGACCCATCTTAACCCGTTTATATCTGCAAAGACCCTATTTCCATATAAGGTCACATTTGCCACTATCATGGATTGGGATTTCAACGTATCATTTTTGTGAGATACAATTCAATTCATTAACAGTCTGCTCTCTGCCTCCCCCACAAACTAGGTGCCCTTCCCATATACAGAAAATATCCCCCCATCCTAATATCCCCCAAAGTTTCAACAATTTCATCATCAACTGTTTGTTAAGTCCAAAATCTCACCATCAAGTCATTTAAATCAGTTATAGGAGAGGGGTAGTCTGTGATTTATCCTGGGGAAAAATATTCCTCCATAAGTAAAACCTATGAAATCAGACAAGTTATCTTCTTTCCCAATATAATGATGGTCTAGGTATGGAATAGACATTCTCATTTCAAAAGGTAAAAAGAGGAAGGAGAAAGAGCTTGCAGGTTCCAAGGTAGTCCAAAGCCGTAGAAAAATTCCATTAGGCCTTTTCACTATTCAACTTCTAAAGATATTTTTTTCAGTACTGGGGATTGAACCTAACCAGGACCTTGCACTCTACTGAGCTATCTCCCCATGCCTAGTTTCAAAGGTTTATGCAAGAGAAAAAAAAAAGTTACTGGTTGTGGACACCAGTTACAGGGGTAGAGGAACAGGAGAGGGGTAAGTTTATTAAGAGAGTAGGTTAAAGGGAAACTTGTCCCTCAGACCTGTAGTGGACACTTGTTTAGACAGGTCCCATCTATTTCCCCATCTTCAAGTAGAGGCACCCTACTGTCCGTATCCTAATGTGGAAAAGTCTTTCAGATGGTGTAAACTCTACACTGCTTGTTGGACATGGGATACAGGACTGGTTAAACAGAATAGCACCTCCTGACCATGGTAACAGTTGCAAGATGGCACTTGATCTGATAAGAACCAATGATGTTCAATCTGCAACTTAGCTGGGCTTGCTAACCACAGACGTGCTCTTCTTTACTTGAAATTAGAAGGGGGAGGTTGAAGGCTTGAAGCTCCTGGCAGCTTCTTACTAATCTGTAGAGCCTAAGAATGAAGCCAAACAGCTAGACATAATCTAGTTGCTGTGGTTTAAATGGGTCGCTCAAATTTTGTGTGTTGGAAACTTTATCTCCATATTCATATGTTGATGGTATTTGGAGGAGGGGCCTTTGAGAGTTGATTGGAATTATTATGAGGTCATGAGGGTGGGGTCCCTATGATGGTATTAGTGGCTTTCTAAGAAGAGGAAGAGAGACCTGAACTGGCACTCTTGCTCTTCCTTGCCATGTGATGCTCTCCACCATGTTATGGTACAGCAAAAAGGCTCTCCCAAGACGCTGGTGCCATGCTCCATGGACGTTCCAGTCTTTGGAACTGTAAGACATAAACCTCTTTATTAATAAATGACCGGTCTCAGTCACTTGTAAGCAACAGAATATGTAGTAAGAGATCAGTTCTGATGGCATTGTTTGGGCCTCTAAATCCAGTTGTGCCTAAAGGCAGAGCCATCCTTGGGCTATTTTGTTGGGTGAGCCAACAAATTTTCTTTGCTTAAACCAATTTCATGCAGGTGTTGTCATTTCTATCACTTTCTTCTAAAAGAATATTAAGTGCTCCCTAGTCCAAGGATAGGGGAAGCATGATCATAGTGGGAAAAGCCCAAGACTGAGAGTTGATATATATGAATTTCTGATTCAGCCAGGATAAGGGATTTGAATTAGATGAGCTATTTAGCTTTTCTGTGCCCCTGATTTTTATTGAGCAATGAAAGCCAAACTGAAAAATTTCACAGGGTCCCAATTCTAGTCTAAAATTCTGCAATTAATTACATATACTTAAGTCAACTTGATATACTTTTCTGTACTGAGAATTTAAACTGTATGTAATTATAAAATTTGCCTAAGCAAAAAAAGACTATCGGCAACCTTTGAGTTTGAAAGAATCATTCTTGGCATGAGTTTTTTAGTCCTTTACATGATCTTACTGTAAGCACTGCTCCTCAAACCAAAAATAAGACCTTTTGGATGATGTTTCACCAGGGTTACCAGGTGGTGACAGTTAATTATACACATAACATTCACAATTAATGTGTTGATTGTAACTTGTGTGTGGTTCTAGGGTAGCTTCTAATCTCTGGGGTAAATACTTAAGCTTGGTCTTTTGCTTTTCGGTAATAAGAAGAGCAATGTTGCTCCACCAAGTACTCCCACCATGACATCCTGTCTTACCACAGCATAAAAACTAAGGGTCTGCCTAGTCAAGGACTGGAACCTCAAAAACTATGAACCCAGATAAAATTTTCTCCTTGTGTTAAAACAAAAGGACTCAAGTTTAGTGCATGTTTAAGCTATGGAATTTTCTACACCACAACATGGGACATGCCATTTGACAGAATGTGCCATTTGAGATTGGGATTGTCCTAGAAACCACAGGATTTACAGGTGTTCTATCTATATTCAACCATCAACACAGTTTAGGTGGTATGTTTGTTCCCTAGGGATGAGGGATTTTTCTGAATTATCACTATAAGCAAGCTGCACTGCTATAGATAAAATATTTTAAAATTACAGTTGGCCTTACATATCTGTGGGTTTACAACTCCAGATAAAACAAACCACAGATCAAAAAATTTGGAAAAACAATTTTGTCTGCAGTAAACATGTACAATTTTTTTGTTATGATTCCTTAGACAATACAGTATAACTATTTTCATAACATGTATATTGTATTAAGTATCTTCAGTAATCTAGACATGATTTAAACTCTATAAGGGGATGTATGTAGATTTTATGCATATCCTATGCCATTTTATATAAAGGACTGGAGCATCCTCAGAGTTTGGTATCTGCAGGGGGTCTTGGAACTGATGTTCCATGGATAACAAGATATGAATGTATTTGGTGACTATGCAAAATGTTAGAAGTAAACAGACATAGAAATAATGTCTTTTATAGATTTTTTTTGTTTTCTTTTATTTACATTTCCTGTGGAACAGAAAGAGGATATGGTAAGGCAAGTGGGGGAGACAGAGTGTGAAATTTAAGTAGGCATTGCTCTCAGTCCTAGTCTAGCATGTGCATGGCCCCTAGAGTGGATGCCTCCTTAAATTCCCACAAGACACCTCTTATTGCAGAATGACTAACTATAGTCATTTTTTGAGCATGAATGTCCTTATTTTTTGGCAGCTTTGCATTTTTTCAGTTGCAACAATCCAGGCTGTTTTTCCCCAGTACAAATTCTGGTTTTGCTATGGTCCCAACGGTAGGAATACTTGCACCAACTCTCATCTAACTTAGGAACAAAATTTACAGACTGACATATGCATAA
Organism: Urocitellus parryii; assembly: GCF_045843805.1. NCBI lineage: Eukaryota > Metazoa > Chordata > Mammalia > Rodentia > Sciuridae > Urocitellus > Urocitellus parryii. The sequence continues at coordinate 83,166,516 of NC_135532.1, read as the reverse complement.
AGGAAAAAAAAACTTTTATGACTAGCACATAGGAAAGATGTTCTTATGATATTCTTTTTTTTTGTGGGACAAATATAGAAGACATGATGTAAAACATGTTTTAAAGGACTTCAAAAGATAAAGTAGACTTGGGGGAGTCTAATCTGTCATTTGCAATTATTTTTCACTGGTTGTCTGTGAATCTGGAATGCAGTTTTAACTAACTCTGTCAGGCTGTCTGAGACACAAGACACCTTGTTAACTTAGCACCAGTCACTGAGGGAGCATGTAAGCTTAAGTGTTTACATTATAAATGGTGGGTACCCTTGCATAAAACCCATCCTGGGCTAAAGAAGCTGTCAGATCTGAAACACATTTTTCACTAAGATGATAAAATAAACATTTTTGACTAATATATTCTCTCTCTTTCTTTCTTTTAAATGATACATTTGCCACCACTTTGTAAGGGGCTGGTTGCTCCTCTAAGGACATAATAGCCGGCTGCCACAAGGAAACATGAGCCACTAAGAACTGATCAACTACTGATAGTGTGATATTGATCAACATGGAGTTAGAAATTTGGTGATTTTTAAATAATTTTAAATCTTTGATTTAAAAAAGCAGAAAATGAAATCACAACTGAGCATATATAAACAATGAAATAAAGAATTTATAATTTTTAGGAATTCTATAGGAATGGTCTTTTAAACCCAATTTCAGCTGTTATTTATCATCTCTATCATTATCAATTGGGATTTTTCTTCCTACCAGTGAAAATTCCATTTTGAGGGCTGGGGATGTAGCTCAAGTGGTAGTGCGCTCACCAAGTATGCACAAGGCACTGGGTTTGATCCTCAACACCACATAAAAAATAAAATAAAATAAAGATATTGTGTCCACCTAAAACTAAAAAAAAACCATAAAATTAAAAAAAAAAGAAAATTGATTTTGAACCAAAAATTTGAGGGGGGAAGGGTGAGAAGTTGTCTACAGATTGTATGCACTTGGCTTTCATTCTGGTTTTCTGGAACTTTGGAGAAGGTTTCTGGACTGCTCAAACCCAACAGATAATGTGAAAATGAGCAGAGCTTTACCCTAGGACAAAATATTCAGGATGAGATAAAGCTTTGAAGATACTTCAGTGAAGAACTTTAAAAAAAAAAAAAAAAAGTGTGACAGTAAGCCAGGTATTTTGGTGCGCACTGTAATCCCAGAGATTTTGGAGGCTGACACAGAGGATGGAAAGTTTGATTCTTTCATTAGTTCACAGAAGACTCAATGCCCTCCCCATTTAGACAGATTTATAAGAACCAGGCAGTATCTGGCTCCTGCATAAAGTTGCGACTCTGAGGAGCGGACAAGCTTGTCTTGGCAGGCTCTCCCTCCTGTCTACTTTCCTGGGTGCTGAGAGCCATGGCAGAGCCTGTATGGCCCCTGGCATTTTGCCAACAGTATTGATTGACAGGCGAGGCATTAATAATTAATATCTGCCTCTGCCGCAATCTGGCTGTAGCAAAATAAGGGGGGGGGTACGAATAACTTGTGTACGGGAGCCATTTATTATAGGACAGGAGGGGTATTTATACATTCCACACAGCTTATCTAATTAACATAAACTAGATAAGCAGTCAACCAATAAGGAATTTCCACACTTAGTGGCTTGCTTTTGTTACTTCTTAAACCACTCCCTCTGGCATTTTGCCAGGCACCACCCAGACTTGTTTACCAACTCTAACATTCCCCTGGCAAAATGCCAGGTGTTATTTTTACTTGTTTACAGACTCTAACACCTGGGTGGTCATCTCATCCCCCTCCCAATCCACCAAGCTTTACTTCTGTAGAAAGGTCAATTCTCAAAGGGCTGGTCTTGTGTTGATTCCTCATTCTGCAGCCTAATTCCACTGAGAGCAGAGAGTCAGGTCTGTCTCTGGGCACTGTGATTCAGGGCTTGTCCAGGCACATCTGAGACCTCCTTTTGGTAGGCCAGGCCCCTTTTCACAACCCCCTTTCTAACCACTGATTCCCTACCACTATCCATATTAGTTTCTCAAGGTTAAAAACACTTCCCTGTTAAACCCCCTTCCTTTCCTCCCTACCTACCCCTGTAAAGTAGACAATGAACCTAATGCGCGTTCCTTTCTGCAGATGGGAACACAGAAGCTTAATAAGGTTAAGCTTTGGTCTTGGACAAGAACTTGGACCTTGAATCCAAATCTAGTGTGGCTGCCATTCGTTTAGAGGGGGCTAGGGCTGTCCGAAGAGTTTCCCATGTTTTCCCAAACGAGCACCATCATTCTTCCATTTCAATTCCTAAGATCAGAATTTCCTACGGCCTTCCATCCCACAGCCCCACCTCTTTTCCTTTCTGTATAGTTGCTTGAAGTTTAGGGAGATTCTAATTGATATTGTAATTCATTATCATTTTACGAGTCAAAATAGATTAGTCACGAATAGTTAATTCACTCAATTGCACACAATAGCACTCACGTGTAGGCTTAAACTATCTGTGAGAATGGAGACAAGATTGGCCAGACTGATTCGACTGCGTGCTATCTCCTGTGGATTCTTCCACAGGTTTTGGCAGTGAGTCATCCTGGAGAAGTAATCAAGAACTCACCTTGCTGCGATCTGTGTATTCCCTTCTTGCTCCTGGAAAAATTCAAATATAAAGATTCTTCTGCCTGGTTCAAGTCACTTAAGGCGGGATAAGTCCTATCTGTTCCTTACTTCAGACACACGGGGGCGCACGACCGCAGCGGCTGCGGAGAAGGTAGCGGGGCGACGCTCTTGCGAGGACGTACTCACGTCCTGAAGGCCTTTCGCCTTGATCCGGAAGCTAGGGCGTCGCACGGTGCGGCGTGGGCCGCTGCCTTGGAAACGAGGAGTCGTGCGCTCCCCGCTGGAGCTGCGGCGCCCTAGCTACGGCCCTGGTCTGGGGGAAGAGGTTACTGAGAGTGCACGATGCTGTGTGCCCGAAGACTGGGCAGCCTAGCAGCCGGACTGGCGGCTCTGCGGCCGGGGCGAGCCGCTCGGGGCAGTCTCGGAGCCGGGATTCAGGCTCGAAGGGTCAGCACTAGCTGGTCCCCGGTGGGCGCCGCATTCAATGTCAAACCGCAGGGCCGCCGCCTGGACTTGTTCGGCGAGCGCCGGGTGAGCCGCGTGGGAGGGGGCTCCCCAAGTCCGCACGACCGGCGGCGTTCCGGACTAGGTCATTCGGGTCTTGGAGGAACTGGATAGCAAAACGTTGCACTGTGGGGTGTCTTTGGCCCTCTGGGTAACCTTGCTTGCTACCTCTTTGAGGGTCCTATTTAAAGGAGGATTGGCGGGGCAGTCTTTAGTGGCCCCTCCACTAAATTGTGGACCTGCGTCTGCGTGAGCAGCCTGTTACCCATGAATTTAAAATAGTAGCAGTGAATTTGTTCTGCCGGTCCCGCCCTCTCCCCATACTCAGCCCCACCCCTGCTAAAGTTTGGTTTTGCTTCTAACCTAAAGTAGTGCCTTATGAGGCCTTGCCCTGTAAGTTCACAGGTGATATCAGGTTGCCGTTTTGCAGGGTCACACTTGTTTTTGGCCGCGTAAATTGTAATCCCGTTGACCCCTAACTTCCATTATCCATTCATTTATCATTTCAAAGCTGTGTTCATATATATATATATATATATATATATATATATATATTCCTTTAAAACACAGAACTCCGTTGAGACGAGCCTGATTTCTCGAGTTCTGTGGTTAGAGTTGATCACATTGATTTACCCTAGGAAGTCATTAAACTGGGTGGTTTTGGTTCTTATTTCTGTCTCCATTCTGCCTATCATGGTGTCTGACATTCAGCAGGCACTCCTGAATGAATGAATAAATGAATGAACGAACAAACCAATAAACGAATGAAAAGTCAAAGAAAGTCAAGCTTGAAAAAGACTTGTTTGATTCCTGTTTTACTTTGCATGTATAGATTTTGTTCATTTAGGTTAAGGATCAGTTTTGTTTTTGCCTTTCAAAATTTCTTCGTTGTACTATTGCCTTTCTTATAAAGAGGAATCTAGGATATGTTTGCAGTGAACTTACTTGTATGTTTGTTTCTATCTTGTCCCCTTCATTAACTTTAAAATTCTTTTTGCATGATATTTCATATGGGTACATAATGTTGGTATAAGTTGGTCTGAGGAGAACTACCTATAATTACTGAATAGAAAGATGGAAGGATAAGATTCGTTTTGAATGGATAATATATATAGCTAGTTTTAGCTTTTTTTCTTTTGTGCATTATGTACTGATAGCATATTTTCTTTTGCCTCAAAAAAAAGTTTGTGTGGTTTTTATGATTACCTTGTCAGGTATTCCAAGATTTAGAATTCTTTTTTTTTTTTTTTTAAAGAGAGAGTGAGAGAGGAGAGAGAGAGAATTTTTAATATTTATTTTTTAGTTCTCGGCGGACACAACATCTTTGTTGGTATGTGGTGCTGAGGATCGAACCCGGGTCGCACACATGCCAGGCGAGCGCGCTACCGCTTGAGCCACATCCCCAGCCCAAGATTTAGAATTCTTGAGAGCAATCTGGAAGATTGTACAGGAAAGCTTATTCTTTAATCAAATTAAATCACTGTAAATAATTAAATTTTTTTGGTTCCCATTCTACTCTGCCTCCAAATGTATTTTATTCGTTTTCTTCATTTTTTTTCATATTCTTGAAGAGAGTTTAACAACTTCATTCATCTCTTTTTGTGCAAACAGTGGGCTTTATCAGACTTGTAAGTTTTACAGTGGGTGTTTCCAAAAAATCTCCATGCTATTAATCTATAAAGTTAAGCATCTGCTCCATTTGCTTGTTTCCTTCACTGAGTTCCCCTATGTGTTAGACATGCTATTGGGCATCTCATTAAAAAATGAAGGTCAGAGTTCCTGTCTCTAGGAGCTCATCTTCTCAGAAGAGAAGACTTTCAGATATATAAATTGCAGGAAATTGGAAAAAATGTGGACTTTGCAGATGTAAAGAACAGGTACAAGTTCTGGCTTTCCCACCATCAATGAGTGGTCTCAGCATGTTTTTGCTAACCTAAAACATATTTGGGTATCTAAAAGGATAGTCATACTTCCTGCTCTAGGATTATGTGATTTAGATGAGAGACCCTACATAAAGTATATGGCACACTTCATGACATGTAATTGATGCATACTGTTTTTTTCCCCTCCCTTCCTGAGGGTGTTAACTAGAATGTTTGAACTGGTATAAGAGAGTGGTCATTCCCAATAGATTAGTGATTTTTGTCTTTTTAAAATACTGAAATGTCTTTGGAAAGTATAAATTTTGCTGCCAGTTTTAGTTTGTGATTTAGTTTAATGTGTTCCTTAAGTTTTTCTGAATATTTACGTGCTTTATAATTAATTCATCCTCCCTATTTTATAATTGTAGAATAATTGATATTCTGTACCGAGACCTTACTCTATGCTAGGCATGATCATAAATACTTTACATATGCTTTGTAATTCAGCATCCATATGCCTATTGTGAGAATAGGTACTGTCATCCTCATTGTACCTGATGAAGACATTGAAGCCTAGGATAAGAAATAACTTAGTCAGGGGCTGGGGATGTGGCTCAAGCGGTAGTGCGCTCGCCTGGCATGCGTGCGGCCCGGGTTCGATCCTTAGCACCACATACCAACAAAGATGTTGTGTCCCTGAGAACTAAAGAATAAAATATTAAAAATTCTCTCTCTCCTCTCTCACTCTCTCTTAAAAAAAAAAAAGAAATAACTTAGTCAAAGTTACAAGCTAATAATGATTATCACTAACATCAAGTAAGTGCTTTCAGTGTGCCAGGCACTGTTGTAGTGTTGTTTACAAGAATTATTTTGTTTAATTGTCCTGATTTGAAGCTACAGTGGTGACAGAACTGAATTGAACCCATATCATTCTATTTTTGTTTTTTATGAAAATTGAAGAAAAGTTAAATACTTAACATCTTCAGTCTAATCTTTGTGGAGTGACACAGGTAATGTGATGTGATAGCCACAGTGACAGGTATCATGATATACCAGTGAAAACCAGGATTCCCTTCATGAAAAATGTATTTTTAGTTAATACAAACCAATCATAACTTTGGTTTAAACTATACTTATTGTTTGGATTTAAGGGTCTTTTTGGAGTTCCTGAGCTCAATGCACCAGAGGGGTTTTATATTGCACAAGAAGAAGCCTTGAGAAAGACAGAGTTGCTGGTGGAGCGCGCATGTTCTACCCCTCCTGGGCCCCAGACTGTGCTCATCTTTGACGAGCTCTCTGATGCTTTGTGTAGAGTGGCTGACTTGGTAAGATACTTTGTCTAAGACTTGAGACTATCTCTTTTTCAAATGATTAACATTTAAATAAAGTTTGCCCTTTGTTTTTTAAAGATTAGTATTAGACTAAGCTTAAAAATGCCTGAAATTATTTGAGAGCTGTTGGGTATAAGTCATGTTGAAGTATGACAATGGGAATGGGGAAAATATATAGGAAAGGTGATATTTATAACTAATTTACTATGTATATATGTAATAAAATATTCATGTAATATGTAATAAAAGAATGATTACTAATACAGCAATGATTTTTTTTTAACAAAGGTCCCTTATTCATGAAAGCTTCTATCAAAATTCTAATGGAATTTTTTTTGTACATTTATAACATAAGTCCCCTTTTTCATAAGAGGAATAAAAATTTTTTATAAACCTTTCAGTATTGCCTTTTCTGATGTCAAACCAATTATTTTTAATTACATTTTAAAATTGAAATAGAATTACAACTAGATCTTTTCATCAACTGAGAAACTCAGTGCTGAGAAAAGTGTGATTTTCTCTCAGCCCCAAAACATCAGATCTTGCTTAGTGAAGGTGATTAGTGGTACACATAATCTAAATTTATGATCATTCATGATTCAGTCTATGTGATATTTAACTATATACCTCTTTCCTCACATTCACTCAATGCTGAGTCGAATACTATACTATGAATACAGTTATGAACACAACAGACACAATCTCTGGCTAAATGGAGCTTATATTCTGGTGTTTCCTTGTTTTTAGATCTTACTAGGTAGACAGTAGGCCCAGGAGATAGCTTTACCTGGATAGCTTTACCTCTCAGCATATCTCCACCCACCTCTCATCCTTACCGATGGCAACCACTAATCTGTTCTCCATCTCTATAGTTTTGCCTTCTCTAGAATGGCATGTAAATGGAATCCAGTATACCTTTTGAGACTATCTTCTTTCACTCAGCATACTTCCTCATTTTTGGGTTATTTTTCTTTTTTAGAAAATTTCTTTCCTCCTCTGCATTTGAATTGAGCAGTAACACATTTCAGATGATTATACACCACTATAATAGTCAGTTTTAAGAAAATTGATAAATTATCATACTTTAAAGGATCTTCCTTAGGAATGAAATTTGGGGCTCTGAGTAGTCCTTAGTTCAGTTATACTGGGTTTTCATCATCTCCCTCTGGTATGTGCATAGGACATGTTTCTTTGATGCTGGAGAAGCTGTGGAGATGCACTGCCAGAGGAGCCTTATCCATCTAATTGTTTCATTGAAATCTGAAAAGGAAAATGTATGTTACAGATTTTACTTAAATATATCGTCAAAGGTTGGCTTTGGTAGTCAGAATCCTGGAATTCACTGTTTATTTTTTGTCATAGTCTCCATCTTAATTAAGCCGTGTTCTAGAATTTTACTCTACATTTTTGTTTTTGCTTTTTACTAAAAGATTTTGAAATTTCTGCCCTATATCTTGTCCTGTCTTGAATTTTAAAAAAATATTTGTAATGTATAATAGTACCTCATTTTAAAACCTTTTAAAATCTAGAACATGATTTATATGCATAAATCTTGGTCAAATAATTCAAAGAATGTTTTTCCTTTTTAAATTTTTAAGATGTTATTACTTATATGATCAATATCATTGTAGTAAGGCAATAGTTTTATAAATTCTCAGCCAATGGTCATTTTGTTGTTATTTTTTTAAAACAGTTTTTATGTAATAGAATTATTTTCCTCAACACCATTATAAATAGACTTTTAAAATGTGTGCTAGAGTTTTGATTTTTAACATTGTAACTTCTGCAACATGTAGATTTTTAATTTATAAAATATGTTGTAAATTTTACATAGCTTGTTTTTCAAGTGCTTTAGTATAAAATATTATTTTATTGTTCCCTGTTGTTACAAAAGATGTATCAAACTATGGATTTGAATGTTTCTGCATTAAAGGTTATTTGATAATAAAATTAGGAAATTTTACTTTGTGGTGATTTTATTTCATGTTAGAGCCATGCACGTCATTTTGGAGAATAAAGAAAGTATGTAATATTTTGTAGTTTCCCTGCATTTCATTTTCTATTGCAATGATTGTAGTTATCATGAAAACTCAAATCTAGTTTTACATGATTTCATTTTTTAAAAAAATTTGTGCTCATTTTAACTCTAGTGATTAACATAGCAACAGCAGTTGTCATTGCATGCCATATTAAATGGGGTCAGGAATTCATATTTTACTAAAAGAGCTATAAAGAGAATGTGTCTTTGTTTTCTGCACAAAGCCTAGAATGTGGTTGTTGGTTTTAAGATTATACTATGTGTTGAATATTTTAAAAAGCACCTCTCAGTTATTCTCTGGGGCCAGGTTAACACATGAGAACCATATTGCAAACAGTTTTAGCTACAAAGTTTTAGCATATTTGAAACCAGGGTCTGTTCTTTTGAACTATAGGATTAGGAAGAATTTGTTTGGTGTTCATTTGAGAGAAAAACTTCACTAAAATCAAGTTCATGGAAATATTTTCTTTGGAATGAAACAAACTTGGTTCCAGGGAATAACAGAATTAATAAATGTCTAGAAAGAAGCTGCTTTGCCATTCTAGTTGAGGGAAAATTCAGTAATGGAAATGCACAGTTCGAGCCAAATGGCACATTTTAAAACAGGTTTTCATTTTCACTCTCAGATCTTGGAAGCCAGCTATCTGTCACATTCGCTTTTGGTTTTGTCTTTTTTCCTTTATTAGGCTGATTTTGTGAAAATTGCACACCCTGAGCCAGCATTCAGAGAGGCTGCGGAAGAAACCTGTAGAAGTATTGGCACCATGGTAGAAAAGTATGTGCTGTCTTCTCCACTCCAGTGCTGGGAGACAGGGTTTCATGGATTTGCACTTCAGGCAATTTTGTGCATAGTGCTTGTCTGGGTTCTACAGGGTGGGAAGTGGTGTGTGAGTATGTGACCATTGGGCAACTGTCCAGAGGGTTGGAGAAAGGGAGGGCTCTGGGAGCAGGTTCACCTCCCAGTCAGTGACTTTGGCTAGTTACTTATCTCCCCTCAGTTCCTTTTCTTTTCTGTAAATGGGATAATGAAGTCAATCCTTCCTTTTAGGCTTGCTGTGAGGATTGGATAAGATAAATGTAAGTGCTTATAAGGTGTCAGGTACATAGCAAACACCCAGTAACTTTCATCATCATTATTGTTTATGTTAAATAAGGGCATTTTAGTATCTTAGTGGCAAATTGGAGTTCCTAGATCATCACATGATTAAATTGCTGTTGCATAAATGGCTAGGGGCCATAGGGTGAGAAGCCAAAATTACATATCCACAGTGCCCTTGCAGTCCTGTTGAATTGGGCTTAGGAGGGCCTTAAGGGGACTATAAAACTTTGTGGGAGGGCTGAGGCAGGCTGAAAGCTGAGGCTATGATGAAGTGAGTTTTTAAAAAGTGATTTTGAGGTAAATTGAAATGTTTTTAAGCCATTTATGAGCACTCTAAAGTGCTTGTTAAAATAACTTAAATGTGGACAGTGCTATATTCCAAAGCACTTAGGTGCAAGATACCATGTCAGATGTGTATAAAGCTAAGCTTGCCTGACATGAATTTACTTAGGACAGGAAAACAGGGCCCAGGCAACATTGTTAACACTGTTTCATAGAGCAAAAGTTGGGGGTTGAGGTACTTTCTCCATTGAGATGAAAGTTGGATGGTAGACTCTTTCCTCCTGAGCTTTGGCTAACAGCAGGCTGGCTACATGGGCAGTGGTTTATTAGTATGAGGATTGTACTCAGGTTCACACATGATCTCACTTAATCCTTAAAATAACCTAAGATCTAAATAATTTGCGCCAGGTCACAGACCAGTAGTAGGGACAGATCTGCATCTGGATGTGGCAGTAAAGCTTAGGTCCTATGCTTTCCTTTCCTATGGGTCTGCCTCTCCCACCCAGGTGAATACAGGAAGTTTAGGTTCAGAGTGCTGAGTTCAGGACTGGAAAACCTGTCCATTAAGCCTCCTGCCAATCCTCACTCCTTTCCTCTTATTAAAAAAGAGATAGGCTTGGGTATTTCTCTTCTTGCTTCTTTTCTATGCTTTTTGGGCCTAACTACTGACTATGGATTTGAACTTACTCTTTTATATTGTAGGACAGTGAATACCTTTGACATTTTACCTAACAGATTGCCTGCTTCTATACTATATAGTTCTGTTTCTAATAAAGCTATTCCTGGTCCAAATAAAGGAAAGGGGGGGGACTAAATCTACCCCCAACTTTTAACCTCTGGGAATGGATATAATACAATCTCATATGGTTTCTTTTTTTATAGAGAGAGTAAAAAATAAGATTTAAGAAAATCAGTGATTTTTTTTTATTTTTAATTTTTTCTAGGTTGAACACAAATGTGGAATTATATCAAAGTTTGCAGAAATTACTATCTGATAAAAAGCTTATGGATTCCCTTGATGTAGAAACCAGGTACTCATTCCTTTGCATTTGTTATGACTGTGACTCTAGTGGTAAAGCTGAGAGTTTTCCCCTTTGGAGTATCCTCTGCACACATAGCTCCCTGCAATGTTCCTCCCCATATATCTCCATGACTCCTGCACTTTTTCTAAGACTCTACTCAAATGATAGATCCTCTTCCCACCAGGTCAGGCCCCATTCTCTTATCTTGCTTTGTTTTTCTTCAATGCCCTAATAATTTCCATCAGCATCTTATCCATTCGTTTATTTATCATCATTTTACCTCACTAAATTTGGTTCACTCAGGCAACATGTAGTAGGTATTTCATCAATGAATGAATGAACTATAAACATTTGATAATTACGCTTACCTTTATGCTTAAAGTTCCATAATTGATACCATTGGAAGATATTACCAAATTGATTTATTTACTGTGGATATCAATATCTTTGAAATGATTTGCTTTGGTTCATTAAATTACTTTATTAGCTAGATGCATGGCATCTGCCTGTAATCTCAGCTACTAGGGAGGCTGAGGCAGGAGGATCACAAGTTTGAAGCCACTGTGGGCAGCTTAGTGAGATCCTGTCTCAATAGAAAAAAGAGGATATAGCTCAGTGGTAGTGTGCCACTGGGTTCAATCATCAAAAAAAAAGAATACAGATTAATAAATATGAATCAAAAAGTCAAATTTCTAAGTCAATACATAAGAATATTTGATATATGACCTTGGATATCTCAGTTTTTTGGTCACATTTGTTTATAAAATCAGTATAATAGGGTTTATCATTTATTTGCTCATATTTGGATCATAATGTACAGATTTTTGTTTTTCACCTTATTTGGATCTGCTTATCTTTTTTTTTTTTTTTTAATGGGACACTTATTTCCTTTGGCTCCAAATTTTTCTTTCTCCTGCTTCTTTCTTGTCTCTCTATATGTGGCTATGATTCCCAACTGAAGCCCTATTCCACAGGGACCAGTTGGTAATGGAATCTTGCTACTCCGTGCAGAGTGTGAGTACCATGCAGTATGAGTAGCAAAATGAGCTCAGTGTTTCGTGGCTTATTTTCATCTGACTGGCTGGTATGCTGGTACCTGACCTTGTTTTACTTCATTGATCCTGGTAGCTCGGTATACTAGTAAAGTTAGCTGTGTTGTCAGAATATTTGGTTTCATTATAATTTTAGGTTTCAGCATTATATTTGCCTTCATTAGTAAAACAAGTAAAAGTTGAATACCTATTAATGGTGCCAGATTTATACTTTATAAAATAACAATGAAGAATATTAAAAATAAGATTATTCAATCTGATTTTTTAAAAAATATTTTTTAGATGTTGATGGACCTTTTTTTTTATTCATTTATTTATATGTAGTGCTGACAATTGAACCCAGTGCCTCACACATGCTAGGCAGGCATTCTACCACCGAGCCCCAGCCCCAGCCCCTTCAATCTGATTTTTACAGAGGATTGACAGTTTAATTGCAGACTATCAGACCGTTTTATATGCAAAGGACTTTTACTTATAGGATATATTCTATATTTCTAGATGTTACTAAAAAATGCTGATAGGAACTTTCGAATAACAAAATGACAAATACATTGGGAAGAATAAGCTACATGGAATATCAGTAGTCTAAAAAGGAAAAGCTTTGAAAGTGGGAGAAGGCTAGAATTTGAAGTAATAATTAATGAAATATCATGACACTTGCGTATCAATCAGATGTGTTAGCTGGCAACCAGAAAGAACTATATCCTAGTTTTTATGTATTGTAAAGTATAAGTATAATGGCTAAAACAGAGATTTATTGATTTAATAAAGTACCTTGTCATGATAAGTTAATGTATAGAAAAAATTATTCGAATTGAGTAGTTCATTATCTTACTAGATCCATTCCATGAAATATTAATTCTATCAGATATTCAGAACTTTTCTTAGAAGGGTTTTCTTGGTCCATAAGTTTGAGAATCTGACATTTGTTTCCCCATTGGAGAATTTTAATACTTTAGAGTCTCTGAGAACCCAACCACAAAGAAACCTGTTTAACTTGGGACTTTCCAAAACCATATAGTCTGTATGCAAAAAACATAGAAAACTCACTTTCCAGACAATATAATGGAGGGAAAACCCCAGCCACAATAGCAACAAAAGCTATAATTTACTTTGGAATTAACTCCCAAGGTCTGTGCAGAACCTGAACCTGGCATGGGTGCCTGTGCATGGACCCCTCCTTGTTCCCCAGTATGAGAAACAACTGGGAGAAATGTTCTTAGATAAGAAGGAAGGAAGTTTAATATTGTTCTCTACTGACCTGTAAGTTTAGTGCTCTTGTTTCTATATCTAAAAGAGACTTCATTGTTTTTGATACTTAAATTATTTTGAAGTCTTAGAGAATAAATATGAAAGCATAGGTAAAAAAAATTACTTAGAAGAGCATTATACGTAAGCTAGTCAATAGTCTATTAGATCAATGAAAAGCAAAATTTCAGACACATGTAAGACTATATTTGGTATATAATAGAGGTGCCATTGCATATTAGTGTGAAAAACTTGGTTTTCAGTAAATGAATAAGCATTTTGGGGAGGAAAAGTAGATTGATTAAAGATTAAATATTTTTAGAAGAAATCACAAAAGCATTGTTAATCCTGGGATGTGGAAGATCTTTCTTGGCATGATACAGAAGAGAGAAGACTGATGGATTTAATTACATAAAAATTGCAGATTTGGTGTGGCGGAACTGCATTTAAAGTTAAAATACAATGAGATAAATGTTACTTACATGACAAAGGGTTAATGCATTTAATTATGTTGAGATCTTACAAATTACTTGGTGATTAAAAAACAAGAAAGCCAGCCATCTTATAGAATAATGAGCAAAAAATTCTTGTGAGAATGAGTAAAAAATGTCTAGAGCATGGAGATGTAGCTGTGGGATTAGACTGTCAGAGTCGGGAATTGACTCAGTAGTTCTCTAAGCCTTAGTTTTATCCTTCCTTGGACAGGAATAAAAAAGCATGTCATAAGATTACAATGAAGTTTAAACGAAATAATTCATGTAAGTGCTGTGTTCAGTACGTGGCATCCAAAAAATGGGATCTGCCATCATTGAAGAAAGGCAGAATAAAGCAAAAAGCCCATCAGTCAACAAAGTTGAAACAGAATAAGAATAGTGATGTTAATGGGTTGAGGTAGAAGGTTTCCCTCTCTAGTTAAAAGTAAACTGATAAGTCTTTAGGAAGGACAATATGGTAATATATGTCAATGTGTGTATTTTTTGATCAGTTTAATTTCTTGGAATTTATCCTAAGGAAACAAACAAGGCTAAAGACACGTACTTAGCAGGAGTGGGAAAAATGGGAACTATTTTTAGTCCATAGAACAAAACACAAATTTTTAAAGTCATCTTTTTGAAGAATGTTTAATATAGGGAGATCTATTCATGTTTGTGATGTGTTTTTTAAGTTTTTTATTAGTACATTAAAATTATACATAATAGTGGGATTCACTGTGACATGTCCATACATGCACATAACATAATTTTATGAATTTTCATTCCCCAGGATCTCCCGTTTCCCTAACCTGCTATCTCCCGCTTATCTCCTTCCTCTAGTCTTCTGACATTCTTTCTATTTTCATGAGATCCCACCCCCTTTTTTCTTTATTTTCCCCTCTAGCTTCCACATATGAGAGAAAACATATGACCCTTGACTCTCTAAGTCTGGCTTATTTTGCTTGACCCTCTTGAGTTCTGTTCATTTTCCTGCAAATGACATAATTTCATTCTTTGTGATATAATTTTACAAGAAAAAGACAAATACAAATGTGTGTGTGTGTCTCAATTATTCTAAATAAATAATATAGCATATTGAAAGTAGATTGGGGCTAGGATATAGCCCAGCAACAAAGTGCTTGCCTCTTATTCGCAAAGCCTTGGGTTTGATCCCCAGTTCCAAAAAAGAAAGCAGATCGGATGGAAGTACAAGAGTTTTAATAGTGGTTATCATTGGTGGGATTAATGATTTTAGTACATAATTTCTCATACATTTCTATAATAAAGTAATGTATAATAGAATAAATTTATCTGATCAATTCCCATTACCAGTTTATCAGCCCTGCTATCTTTCTTCTCTCTTAGTAAAACAGAAAATTTATTGTATAGTCTTGAATTTCTATAATATGGGACTCTTGTATCTTAAATTATTGTTGCTTAAAGTTAATAAATTCAGGTTATATTGTCCTAAAAAAAAACAACAGAAAATTACTTAGAGAGGGCTAGGTTCTTAGGTGGACTGTTTAGAAAGAGAGAGAAAGGTGGGCTTGAGTGAAGCACTCTACATTATTTAAGAAAGAATATAAGTGACTACATTATTAGTTTTCAGAATTTCAGAGGAACTTTAATCTGATTATTTAAAATATCTCAGACACATTAATCAGGAAGATAAATATCTCTCTTTTGAGACAGCCAAAAGAGTATATTAAATATTTAGCTGACCTATCTCCAGAAAAAAAGCGTTAAAAATATATTGTTGACAGAAAAAGGTATTACAATTGAAATCAGTTCCAAACAAAAAGCAGAATTAGAAAGAAAGAAAACAGTTTTCCTTAGCCAAGAAACTAGGCTTCCGGCATAGCATCAAAGAATTGAACATTCGAAGTAGCTGCTACTATTTGGAAAAAAAACCGAAAATCTCATGCGAAGGGCCTTTGAAAAATCATCCAACTGTTTTATGTTTTTAATTTTTGGGATTTGGATGAAGTTGAAATAAATAAGTAATTATGATGGTGACTTTAACAGGTTTGCACTGAATAAGGGAATAAGCTCTTACATGACAAGCTAATGATACTTATCAGTCAGCTAGATGTTTTTTCTGACTTCTGAGATATTAAGCTCCTTGTTTAAAACAGATAAATTATGTGTGTGCTTGTATGTGTGTTGAAACAACTTTTGGCAATAAGTTTTAAAAGGGTTGATTCAACTATGATAATAACAACAAAAAACCCACTGATTTTTGTTAATAAATTTTATTAATGATTATAACCTGGACTCTTTTATATTAGGCGAGTGGCCGAACTATTTATGTTTGATTTTGAAATCAGCGGGATCCATCTAGATGAAGAAAAGGTAAATCTTTTCCTCTGTATTTGATCCCTCTTGTTTTACTAGCATTTATAGTTGACCTCTTTGTTGCAGAGTGCTTATTTAGTGCTTGAATATTTATATTACAAAAATGCTCAGGTGGGGGGGGCTGGGGTTGTGGCTCAATGGTAGAGTGCTTGCTTTGCACGAGTGAGGCTCTGAGTTTGATCCTCAGTACCACATAAATAAATAAATATTTTTAAAAACGCTCAGGTCATTGTTATGGAATTCTCCCATAGGCTATGTTTGAATGTAGTGCTCTCTGGAAGCTGGGCTATCACAATTAAAAAATGGCTTGAGACAGTTGGGATGCTTGAGATGTCATGGAATTAGGGTAAGATGCTCAATATCAGAAAAGATCAGCAAGCAAATAGGCTAAATCATTGACAGTCGGAAGTACAGGGGATTTCCTTAAGTGCCCTTATTCACATTGCCCATGTTTTTGACAGATCCACACACTTTTGTTCTGGCAGCAATAAGTGTAGGTCACAGTGTTTACACTGGGATGAAGGGCTTGATACATTGTCCAGACCTCTTGTTTTACAGATGTGGAAACAGGACAAAGTGATTTGTTCAAGTTCTTATCCTTAGTTCCCAGGACTTCTCTTCCTGGCCACTGCTCTTTCTAGAACATGACA
The DNA here is from genome assembly GCF_045843805.1 of Urocitellus parryii. NCBI lineage: Eukaryota > Metazoa > Chordata > Mammalia > Rodentia > Sciuridae > Urocitellus > Urocitellus parryii. Next base: position 83,150,002 of record NC_135532.1, on the reverse strand, counting down.
TCCTAAGAAACTGAGTGCTGCATTTTTTTCTTTAAAGGTAACAATGTTTTTCCAAATAAATATAGTATAATTAAACCATTTACTTAGGAACAGATTAGTTTATCAGGATGTCTTTGAAAGTAAATGGCAGTCTTGAGGATATACCACTAGCCCTCCATATTCATGGGTTCCACATCTGGATTTAACTAACTACAGATGGGAAATATTCAGAAAAATAATTTCATCTATACTGACATGTATAGACTTTTTTTGTCACTAGTCCCCCCCAAAATTCAGTGTGTAACTACTTAACATGGCATTTACATTGTATTAGGTAACAGAGATGGTTTAAAGTAAATGGAAAAATATACATAGGTTCTATGCAAATACAATAATACAATTTTATATAAAGGTCTTGAGCATCTGTGGACTTTGGTATCTGTGGAGGGAAGGGGAGTATCTTGGAACCTATCCCTTGTGGATGCTGAGGGATGATTGTATATAATATACAATAAATTCTGTCATTTTGATAGGCACTGGGTTTGAATATTAGTGGGTCCACACACATGTCTGGCATTTTTATGTAGCTTCCAAGGACTTTGCACCTGACTCTTGGTCTGACCCTGAGCTGGGATATGCTTTCCCATGAGGTCACAAGGTCAATGGGTTCTACTGTAAATTCATAAAGTAAACACCTTTGCCCCTCTCCAGACCAGTTATTTATTAGTACTTTTCTATACTAGTGATTATACCATATTCTCTGACTTACTTGGAAGAAGGTTTCAGGGGCAGTTTGCATTTTTTCCCGTTCTAGTACTCTCATATCATAATTAGTAACCAAGTCAAATTACCTTGACTAGATGATTGCACTGGCCTACAAAGGCTTTGTCTTCCTAATTGTAATTATAATTTATATCACCTGAGCTTTGCTGTATTAAAGCATATGTTTCACATCATATCTTCCTGATAATTTTGAGAATGGTACCATTATTTCCGTTTTATTGATAAAAAACTGGTGAACCTAGAGCTTTTGGGAGGCTATTATGTAAAGTCATACAGAATCCTGTAGGCATGCTGTTGCTCTGTCTAATCTACATCTGAACATTAAGAATCTTTTTCTTAAAGCATCAATTTGTTAGATTCTCCCACCGAGAACCTCTCAGTGCTTTCCTTTGTTTAGTGCTCCATTGCAGCTCATCACACCTGTCTTCCGTCTGTGTGTTTGTGTGGTGTGGGGTATGTCTCCTCCTTGCCAGGTTTGCCTGGCTAAAATCCCCTGGACATTCATCTTCAGGACATATGGTCTGTGTATCAGTTCCCCAGGTGGAATTTTGTATTCATCTTAACTCATTTTACTTGCTTCACTCATATGGCATGTATCCTTATCGCATATAGGCATTTATCTGCCTTTTATTGAAGTTGTTACTGTTGCATCACTTATCACTAAGGCTTATCAAAGACAGAGCATACATCATGATTTTTAATGTGTAACAATTTTAGACTTAGTGAAATATCAAATCACTGAGTCATGAATCATTATAATGCTAGCTAACATTAATTGAATTTGATATCTTCAGAAGGAATATCACTAGTAGAGATCTTTATGGATAATTATAATATTTTATATAATCTTTATAAAAATGCTTTCTGTAACTTGTTGACAAATCATATGTGTTCTGTTTGAGCAATATAAACATTGCTGCTTTATCTAACATGTGTCCTTACAGTATATTACTCTTTCCTAGTAACTAATTCCCTGGAGAACCCATCAACATTAGAGATGTAAGAAAAGTAAATCTGCTAAATTTTGTTACAACTTCCATGTTTGTTCTCAAAGGTGCCCCACAAGGATAGGGTATAAGGAACACGTTACATGTTTTAGAAGAGAGCATGAAGTAAACCCACCAACATAATCTACAAATATAAAGGCCTATATTCTTTACAGTCTTTTTTTTTCTTTCTTTCTTTGAGATGGGGGTCTCATTGTGTTACCTAGGCTGCCCTCCCACTCCTGGGCTCAAGTGATCCTCCTGCTTCAGCCTCCCAAGTAGCTAAGACTTTAGATGTTCACCTCTGAACCTGACAATTTTGTTTAAATTTTATTTTAAGACCTCATGAATATAGTAAAGTGAATGTAAGTGTATTTTTCACAGTTATTTAATAACAAGTTCATAGAATTTTTAGAGATTTCAAAGTATTGTGTATTTAATTGCCACAGAACAAAGAAATGGTATGTCTAACAGATTGTTGAAATCAGAACATGAACTCAGTATTTACTTTTCCTTTTACTAGGTGATACAAATATTTGAAATTACTAATTTTATCACATTTTAGTATTTTTATAGTGAAAGTTTTGGGGAAAATTTTTGAACTACAATGTAGTTTCTAGACATCGTTTGTCTTTTTAGTTATTCTACTAGTTACCATTAGGTGGTGATACGTGGCCACACCAGAAACAAAACAGGCAAAGAAATCTGAGCCAAAAAGCCATTGGATCTCTGAAAACTTATGTTTCTCACAAAGTTTTGAATTTTCTATATTGAAAACTTTGGGTTATTATTACAGAGTTAATTTTTTCAGCTTTTTATCAAACATACATCTGCATCTTAAGTATTTAATTTTTTAAACAATTAGTACTGCTTAATCACTTTTGAAGGAATAAAATATTTACCTTAGAATCTATTAATAGCTATTAGAAGATTAATAGATTTTAGAATCTATTAATAGCTATTGCCCCCTTCCTAGAAAGATTTGCAGATAATTGACCTGAAGCCCCCTCATGAACCTAGTTTAGAAGCCCATCTGGTTCTCTAGTTACAAATAACTGGAAATCCATACCTTGTCCTCTAGTGGACCTGACTAATTATGTGAACTGTAGTTTATCTTTCATCTGAAAACATTTGTGGCAACTCCTTCAATAATGCACATTTCCTCAGGAGATTGTGTTTCATAAAGCTGTGGCTGCAAGATAAAACTTCTATGGTTCTGTTGGTACCATCCACATCCTCACCACTGACAATCTGAGGGCCTGGCAGGTACACGGACCATATGCCATGTGCTGGGTACATTTGCACAGAGTAGAGGACACTGCCCTGCTGTGTGAGGCCTCAGTCTAATGGCTTTATTTCTATTGTTCTACAGCAGCCCAAGAGTATGCAAAATCAGAGCTTTTATTTTTTTAAAAAAAATTTTTGTAGATGGACAGAATGGTTTTATTTTATTTTATTTTATTCTAAACCAGTGCCTCACTTGTGCTAGGCAAGCGCACTGCCAAGTGAGCTACAGCCCCAGCCCCCAAATCAGAACTTTTAAAGCGGGCTTTCCTCTTGTGTGTGTTCTCTACTCTTCTGTGAAATACTTTATTACTTCCCTTTTTCCTCTGCCCTTTATTCTAATCTTTTAAGAGTAAATATATTTTCTAGTTCTGCCCTTTAAATATTAGTTTTTCTTAGTCTAAAAATACTTTGTAAGGCCCCCATTGAACAGATATTATCCAGCACTCTATTCTCTGGCTCACTTAAGGAAGGCTTTTTTTGGGTGGGATGGGGGGACAGAGAAGGATTCTGTATTTTTCACATTATTAATTTCAAGGATTGGTAACATAATTGCATTATACATAAAATAGAACTCTAGAAGTTGTAAAACTCTTAAAATATACAAACATTATAAAATCAAAGATGATTTTTTATTGAGATCTTAAATAATTAATCAACATCAAGATATATTTTTTTAATTGATGATTTTACTCTTTTAATTTGTTTGTATGTACAAAAACATCTGCAGGGCATATTTTAATGCATTCAGACATAACAAGAATGTTTTCTTACTTATGCTTCTCAACTCAAAATATTCGGTGTCCAGAAACATTGTCATAAATCAGTTGCATGATATTTTTATTTTGTGTTGTAATACATTGGTGTTAATGAGGTCAAAGTGTTGCCAAGGAAAGTAGAAGTACTCTGACTATACTGATCCTATTTTTTTTTTAACCATACGATTTATTTTTATTTTTTTTAGTCATACATGACAGCAGAATGTATTTTGACATATAATACATACATGGAATGTACATACATCAATCATATTGTCTATTCTGCTGCCCTTCCTATCCTCCCTCCTCTCCCATCCTTTCTCTCTATCCAATCTAATGTGACACACTTTTTTTTTCTCATCACAATATCATATATGTATTCTGTATAACAATGAGGTTCTCCTTCCATCTTCCATGCAACTCCCCTTCTCCCTCTTTTTCCCTCCTACCTCTCTTCCCTATTTAGTGGTAGTCTTCTTCTCATGCTCTTCCTCCCTATCCCATTTTGAGTCACCCCCCTTATATCAGAGAAGACATTCGGCATTTGTTTTTTAGGGATCGGCTAACTTCACTTAGCATAATCTGCTCTAATGCCATCCATTTGCCTGCAAGTGCCATGATCTTGTTATTTTTTAGTGCTGAGCAATATTCCATTGTGTATAAATGCCACATTTTTAATCCATTCATCTATTGAAGGGCATCGAGGTTGGTTCCACATTCTAGTTATTGTGAATTGTGCTGCTATAAACATTGAATCAACATCAAGATATTAAATGTTCTTTATCAGCTAGATATGTGTTGATTTCCTACCTTTATATATTGTCTATTAAATTAATTGTGAAATATTAATTTAAAATACCCTTAAATCACTTTTATTCCTCCCACATGTAGCGTAAAAGAGCAGTGGACCTTAATGTTAAAATTTTGGATTTGAGTAGTAAATTTCTCATGGGAACCAACTTTCCCAACAAGATTGAGAAGCATCTCTTACCAGACCACATTCGCCATAACTTTGTACGCGATGGGGATCATGTGGTAGTCGATGGTCTGCATGCGGAAGCACCAAATGACTTGGTATGTATTTTTCATTCTCTTTATTGTTTAGGTCCCATCTAGACATACTAAACAATGTATGTTGCTGCTGTTTTAACCAAAAATTTGGTGATAAATTAAAATTCTTTATGTTACGAAGTTTTAAACTTTTAACTAATGGGATCATTAATTCCATAAATGCTTTGAATAATGAAAATGATTTAATTTTTCATGTCTCATAAAAAATTTCCTTCTTTTTTTTTGGCGGGGGGTGGTACCAGAGATTGAACTCAGGGGAACTTAACTACTGAGCCACATCCCCAGCACTTTTTAAAATTTTATTCAGAGACAGGGTCTCACTGAATTGCTTAAGGCCTAGTAAGTTGTTGAGGCTGGCTTTGAACTCACAATCCTCCTGCCTCAGCCTTTTGAGCTCTGGGGTTACAGGTGTGCACCACCATGCCTGTCTTAAAAAATTCCTTTGTTTTAGAAGATGATAAAAACAACAATGACTGACTTTACAGACTGCTGAGATTTTTAATGCATGAAGTCTTTACCTGATTAAAGATGCTTTATGTATAGAGAAATAGCACTGGGTCAAAGTTTGTCCCACCAGACGCTAGCTGTAGCTCCAGTCAAGTATTCTGTTGTGACCCATACTATTTTATTACTCTGAAAGCTTTATTCACCTTGTATAAGTCAGTATTTAATTTTGAAAGTGATGATTATAGATGAAGTGGTGAGATTGGGACTATGTTATTGTTGCATAGGACTTTATTTTGTGGATTTTTATATCTTGCACTTTTTAAATATAGGTTCGAGAAGCTGCTTATAGGATTTTTCTTCATCCCAATGCCAGTCAATTGAAATATTTAGAAGAATTGCTAAGCAACAGAGACCTCCTGGCAAAGTTAGTAGGCTACTCTACATTTTCCCACAGGGCTCTCCAAGGAACAATAGCTCAAAAGCCAGGTAAGCCTAGTTATCCACCTTTTAAGGACAAAATGGGGTTTTAAATGAAAATGAACTTCCGAGATATATATAATATAGCTCAGTACTCACATATGCTAAGCAGGTGCCTACCACTGAGCTATCTCCCAGTCCCAAACTTCTGATTTTAAACAGCTATAAATGAGTGTTTTGTTTTGAATACACTCAGAGAACCGTTTATTGAGATTTTTGACATCTTTTGATGGGAATGATCTTTAAATAGAGCTAATAATTTGGTATATATTCTTTTCAGCTAAGGTTATTTATTTCATGCATGAAATGGAAGTAAATCAAATCCAAAGTTTCATTTGATGATAGTTTACATTCTTTTCATTCTAACTCAATTAATTTCTATATTTGACATAATCAAATTGGTTAGAATTAGGGTGAGAGGATGGAAGATTAATATTTTTACTAAGGTCAAAGTTAAATATAAATATAAAAACACATAGTCCCACAAATCTACCTTTCATAGAGAATAGTACTGCATGGGAAGGTTTATGCTAAGTGGGGTTAAAGGATAGCATCTATCCTTGAGTTTACAATAAACTTGCCTCGTGCTATGTTGAATCCTTTATGATTCATCATGTTTAAGAGAAAATGTTATACAATGATCATTATATATATATATATATAAATATATATATATATATATATATATATATATATATATAAAATAAGTCTTTTTCAAAGACATTTTTTAAATCTCAGCTGTGATTTAGGCAATGAATCAGGATTAGGTGGGTGAAATGGTGCAGCTGTTTAGATTCAAGATGAATTTTGGAGGTCAAAGTTATAAGACTTGGTGCAGGTTGAAAGGGAGGAGGAGATACTGCATCTGGATGGATATGCCATTCATGGGTGGAGGCACCGAAAGCAAACTCTTTAGGGGGAAGATCGCATCCATGATTCTATGCTATTTTTTTCCTTCCATGTTTATCCCTTCTTTCTTAATCATGTTCATGTGTTCCCTAAATTCTTTTAAACCTATCCAATTTTGTTTTCCACTCTTTCATACATATCTATTTTCCCTTGACCTGTTTAAGGCTTTTTGTGAGGCCATAGGCATGTCACACTCATTTGGGTCTGGGTGCCTTTGCTCATACTTTGTTTTTCAGTGCTCAGCATCCAATCCACCTCTTTCATGAAGCCTGTTAAACTTTTTTACTTTCCTTGAGCTCTTTTGTCCTTGAAACCTTTACGTGCATACAATTTTTTTTTTTTTCAGGGCTGAGGATGGAGCTTAGGACCTTGCCCATGCTAGGCAATTACTCTACCATTGAGTTATACCACCAGCCAAGCAGTTAAAATTTATTTCATATAATTTAGCTCCTAAATAGGCTCATATGTGCTTCATGCATTATATGTATATTTTTAAATTTTGTGTTATTCCTGTAGTCACTGTTATTATCACTTTGATTATAATACTAATTTTTATTTTTATATAATTATAAAATATAGTATTGGACTATTATTCAGAGCTTACTCTGACATTATCACATTTAATTTTTCTAAGGTTTTGTGAAGTAGGCATTCTATCCACAGATAAAGAATATAAGTTTAGGATATTTTGCTAAAACATGGCAGAGCTAGAACCCTAAACACATACTCTATAAAGTTACCTCCATAGGCTTCTTGAAAGCCAGTGCTCTGTTTTCATTCATTGACTCAAGAAGTTTGCACTTAGTGCCTACTATATGTCAGATATCATTCTAGGCACTGGAAATGGGTCAGTGTAGAAAACAGTATAGGGAATTGGCATTCTTAGAAGGGAAGACAGTTAAGAACTCAGTAAGTGGGTCGAGTATGTGTGGGGGGCAGCATTATAGTTTCACATACAATTGTTATCTGGACGGGCTTGCTGAGAATATGATGTGTGAGTGTAGACCCAAAAGGGGTGCAAGAAAGATTCTGTCGCCATCTAGAGAGAAGGTTCTGAGCAGAAGCATGAGCAAGTACCAAACTTTTGAGACAAAATGACTGACATGTTTGAGGAAAAGTACAAAGGGCAAAATGAAGTGGAGGAGGGGGAGAATGGAAAGAGGTGAAAACAGAGGTCTTGGCAGGGAGGTCTGCATGAAGTGGGGCCTTGACTCAAGTGAAACGAAAAGACATTGCAGGCATTGGGGGAGAAGTGAAATGATCTGACATATCTAGTGATAAGTCATGTGCTGCTGATGTCAACAAAGACTGCAGTGGGGTGGGAGTGACGGAATGACATTTGGAAACGATTTTGCAATAATCATAATAAGAAATGATGCATCTTGATCAGATTGGTAGCAGTGCAGCTGGTAAAGATGGGGTCAGAGTTAGATATAGAGTATTTTTTTCCTTCTTTCCAATTTTTTTTGGTGCATTATGGTTGTATATAATTGTGGAATTTATTGTTACATATTCATACATGCACACAATATAACAATATAATATGGCCAGTATCACTCCCTAGCACTTACCCCTCTTTCCCTCTTTCTACCCCATGGTCCTTTTCCTCTTCTGATCTCCCTTTGATCTTCATGAGTTACCCCCACCTCACTTCTTTTCCTTTTTCCTCTTTCGCTTCCACATATAAGAGAAAATGTAATGACACCTGACCTTCTGAGTTTGGCTTATTTCACTTAATATAATTCTAGTTCCTGGCTATAGAGTATTTTGACGTGAGAGCCAAAGGTTTTGACTTAAGCAAATGGAAAGAGAGTGAGTTACTATTAACTGAGATAGGAAGGCCAAAACCTTGTTTTGGTTTAAGTTAAATTTGAGATGGAAGTTGGCATTCAAGTGGCAAAGCTGAGTAGGAAGTTAGATATCCAAACATGGAGTTGAGAGTGTTCTGAGCTAGAAATGTACATTTGAATCTTTATATGAATTCTTGTGCCAAGGGAGTGTATTAGTGAGAAGGAAGGAAAGCAAATAGAGCATGTGCTCCTGGAGGCCATGAAAAAGAAAGTCTTAAGAAGAAGGGAGTGAGTTGACTGTAATGCTGTGGGAAGATCAAGTAGGAAGAGAGGACTAGGGACTGTCATTAGCTCAAGTGCTATGGATTGGAGCTCACCGGAACTGCAGCAACCTCAGCCATATATCAATGCTGACAAATCACCTTGTTCACTGAGTGGTTGGTGTGGTGGTGGTATTTTGGAGTGAGACTCTATGAATACAGTTACATAGATAGGCTGTGACCTGTATCCTTGAGGGGACTTATAATTGGTTAATAATAAGTTCAGGTATCTACATGTAAAAGTAAATATTAATAGTACAGGTTGGCAGAGCTTTACTGCCAAATGATTACTATAGACAAAACAGTGCCATAGGACTTTA